>NC_091199.1:28322761-28324707 GCF_040958095.1 Procambarus clarkii
ACTCACCTCGCCACAGTGGTTCTTCTTGTCCGTGCCACATTCATCCAGTTGGCATAGGGTGCTGGCTGAAACACATGGAAGGTCAGAAGGACCAGACACATGTGGGAGGTTCAGAAGGACCAGACACATGTGGGAGGTTCAGAAGGACCAGACACATGTGGGAGGTTCAGGAGGACCAGAACATGTGGGAGGTTCAGAAGGAACCAGACACATGTGGGAGGTTCAGGAGGACCAGACACATGTGGGAGGTTCAGGAGGACCAGAACATGTGGGAGGTTCAGAAGTACCAGACACAAGTGGGAAGGACCAGACACATGTGGGAAGGACCAGACACATGTGAGAAGGACCAGACACATGTGGGACATTGTGTAGCTCCGCATACACTATCCTAGTTTACCAAGTTCATAAAATAGAGCAAGCTATAGGTCAGTTACAATGAACAACACATCTAAGTTTCAACAGGTGAGAGACAAAGGACTTGAGAACTTTCACAGTGGTGAATCTTGTAACAATACTAATACTTAAATAAAATGTGAATAGTAAATCAAACATGAATCAATTATGCATAGATTAGCAAATAATAAATGATTTAGGCCTTTGCTGGATTTAGTCACATCAGTCGTATCCTAAACTCATGAGGTGTCAAGATGTATTTTAGCTTAAGGCGTAGTGTTTCTGCTTTCGCAGTACCAAGGAGATACCTAAATTTGAACTAATTCTGTAAATTCGTATCCAGTGCAGCAGGACACTTGCTCGTTAAGGGGGCAAACACTGTTTTCTCAAACTAACTTTGATAGATCAAAGTGATTAAATGGCCTCAGTCACAATATAAGTAGATAGATGTCCTAATTGACTGAAATAATTAATAAAAAGAGATTGATACTTAAATAATTATTTATATTTAATCTCATCAAATTCTTACTAAACGTAAATCAAAAAGATACGAAATTTAACGTACATGAGTGTGGGGTTAAGCCCGTATAAATAACCAGTGTTCTTTGTATGAGGAAAATGGTAATGACATACAACCGATTGATCATTATACAACCAATCAATAATAAAAACAGTTATAACCGTTCTGATAAAATGTAAGGAACCCGAGTACACAAAGTCTAATTATGCCAGGTTCATTTAACTCTTCTCTGAGCTGGGAAAGTTGTTCATTTGATGAAACCATAGCGAGCTTGGCGTCTGCGGCGGTCTTGTAATTCTTCTTAATTAACCAATGGCTCTGTTACAGTCTCTCTACTCAAAGTTTATGCACTTAATTGTTCACTAAACATTCGTCTGTTGTTGAAGACCGTCAGCATCTCACAAACGCTCATGATAGCAAACAAAGTGGAACTGTTGGTCAGAGCCTCGAAGTGGGCATTTCTGGGGAACAAACCAAATGTGAAGATTGACGTCCTCCACCCGGAGTTGACGTCCCTCCACCCGGAGTTGACGTCCTCCACCTCGGAGTTGACGTCCCTCCACCCGGAGTTGACGTCCTCCACCCCGGAGTTGACGTCCCTCCACCCCGGAGTTGACGTCCCTCCACCTCGGAGTTGATGTCCCTCCACCCCGGAGTTGACGTCCCTCCACCCCGGAGTTGACGTCCCTCCACCTCGGAGTTGATGTCCCTCCACCCCCGGAGTTGACGTCCCTCCACCCCAGAGTTGACGTCCCTCCACCCCGGAGTTGATGTCCCTCCACCCCGGAGTAGACGTCCCTCCACCCCGGAGTTGACGTCCCTTCTCCCCGGAGTTGATGTCCCTCCACCCCGGAGTTGACGTCCCTCCACCCCACAGTTGACGTCCCTCCACCCCAGAATTAACGTCCCCTCCTCCCCGGAGTTGACGTCCCCTCCTCCCCGGAGTTGACGTCTCCCATCCCAGAGTTGACATCCCTCCACCCGGAGTTGACGTCTCCCACCCCGGAGTTGACGTCCCCTCCTCCTCGGAGTT
>NC_091199.1:28325207-28530106 GCF_040958095.1 Procambarus clarkii
TCTCCAAATTAGAAATCTTTCATATGAAGAAAGATTAACAAAGCTTAAGTTGCATTCACTTGAAAGGCGAAGAGTTATATGGTCTCATATTACTATATGGTCTCATGGTACCGGGGGGATATTAATAGGGTATTAAAAGTATCAACACAGGACAGAACACGAAACAATGGATATAAATTGGATAAGTTTAGATTTAGGAAAGACTTGGGTAAATACTGGTTCAGTAACAGGGTTGTTGATTTGTGGAACCAATTGCCGTGTAACATTGTGGAGGTGGGGTCCCTCGATTGTTTCAAGCACGGGTTGGACAAGTATATGAGTGGGATTGGGTGGTTATAGAATAGGAGCTGCCTCGTATGGGCCAATAGGCCTTCTGCAGTTACCTTTGTTCTTATGTTCTTATGTTCTTAAGAGTTGGGGGTGACATGATAGAGGTTTACAAGTGGGTGAATGGACATAACAAAGGGGATATTAATAGGGTATTAAAAGTATCAACACAAGACAGAACACGAAACAATGGGTATTAATTGGATAAGTTTAGATTTAGGAAAGACTTGGGTAAATACTGGTTCAGTAACAGGGTTGTTGATTTGTGGAACCAATTGCCGCGTAACATTGTGGAGGTGGGGTCCCTCGATTGTTTCAAGCGCAGGTTGGACATGTATATGAGTGGGATTAGGGGTTATAAATAGGAGCTGCCTCGTATGGGCCAATAGGCCTTCTGCAGTTGCCTTTGTTCTTATGTTCTTAGTCAATATTGATGGACATACAAAGTAACTATATTCACTATGGATTGACGAGCATAGTACCTATAATCACTATGGGTGGATGACCTTAGTACCTATAATCACTATGGATGGATGGACATAGTACCTAGTCACTATGGATGGACGTATATAGTATCTATAGTTACTATGGATGAAAGTATATAGTACCTATAGTCAATATGGATGGACGTATATAGTATCTATAGTTACTATGGATGGACGAGTATGCCTAGCAAACATTTTCACGTTTAAAAAACATGTTAAAAACGATATTTCATTGTTTTCGGCTCGTTTGTAATAACTTTTAAAAAACGTATTATGAGAATTTTTAAAAAGACCTTAGAATGTGAGTTGGAAACGTTTCAAGAAACCTTTTAATAATCTTTTAATTACTTACTTTAAAACTTTTCGAATAAACGTTTTTAATACCTTGTTGCTAATTTATATTGTAATATAAATTAGGCTTTAATCGTATTTTCTAAATTCAGATCTGTAATAGAAAGGGACAGACGTCCTATATATGTCAATCTATATAAATAAAAATGGAAATGTTTATTTGTTAAAAATCGCTAATCCCCGAAAGTTTTTCACCGATTGCTTTGAAATTTTCAAACAATGTTCCATTCGCATCCGAGCAGGTTTTTATATACATACAATATAGATGTCACTTCTGTGATGAGAAAAAACATGCTTTTTCTGATAAACCGTGTTTTCATGTGAGGGAAATCTTTGAAACCTCTTTATTGATTGCTTTGACATTTTGATATAATGGTGCATTCGAATAGGTGAATTTTTTTATATACCTACTATATAAATGCTTCACCTGTAACAAGAAAAAAACAGTTTTTTTTTTTAAACAGTGCCATATGTAGGTAGTAAGAGCAACACACGCTGCAATCTCCAAAAGTTTTCAAAGCTCTCCAAAAGTTTTCACAGATTGCTTTGAAATTTTTACACAACATTCCATTCGAATATGTGTGTGGTTGTATATACCTACTATTTAAATGCCACACCTGTGACAGGTAAATTTTTTTTTTTTTTTAACAGTGCCATCTGTTGCACATAAGAGGAACACGCACTAAATAGAATATGCTACGATTTCATTTCAATGTTTCCGATTGCATTGATAAATTGAATTTTCATAGATTTTGATTTTTTTTTCATTTTGATATAAATATTTTGTGTGACATTGCATTGGAATTGAGCTGTGTTGTTTACCATACTGCTCATTTCGTGAGTATAGTTTATTTGATTCTATTTTAATTTTCTTTTCATTTCGTTTTTTAAACTGATCTTCATATTTTTCAGTGCAATTGGTGGTGAAATTGAGTTGTGTTGGTTGATCTGCGTTTGAATTAAAATATTTCTTTAGTATTTTTTGTTTTTGTTTTGAAACAAGAAAATGGACAAAACGTTTATTTCACAGCTGCAAATGTACAACAAACAGCCATGAATCCACCGGCTGCAACGTTATCTGCTTTCTTCACCTTATGTCAAAATGAGGCATTTGCAAAAACACTGCTGTATTCTGAAGTTCCTACGTATTACACATGGAATGCCAATAGAAAATCATTTGAACGACGCAAACGAGGAGAGCGAGTCGACGGACGACCTGGCATATTTAAATAAACTACGATAGGCAGACTGTACACAGTGCTTCCCAATCAAGATGAATGCTTCTCTCTTCGCATGCTGTTCGTAAATGTGTCCGGTCCAACGTCTTTCCAGCAATTGAGATTTGTCAACGGCGTAAACAGATGCTACTTCCTGTAGTGTATGTCAAGGTCTGAATTTATTGGAAAATTTCTGACACTGGGATGTATGTCTTAATATGCGTTCAACACGTCACATCCAAATCAAATTCGTGTATGGTTTGTAATCATATTGACCGCTGGCTCTCCTTCATCTCCAACAGTCATGGGAGAAATATAAATCGCACATCGCGGAAGATATTGTCCGTCGAATACGCAAGGAAAAATTCAAATATGAACATGGATTTCACACCAAAATCTACAACGAAGCGTTGATAATGATTGAAGATTTGTGCTTAGAAATCGCGAACAAAGTTCTCAATCAGTTGGAAATGCCATCACCGAATCGATCTGCTGCGGCTTCTTCAATGTAGAATTGGGTCGTGAACAAAATTACATCGCAGGTGATCTGTTGTCGTATGTGCAATCAAATATTCCTAATCTAACGCTTGAGCGAAAAAGGCATTTACAATCAAATAATTCAAACTGTCAATAACGGCTTGGAGAAATCTTTGATGCGCCAGGAGGAACTGGTAAAACCTTCTTATTAGATTGATTCTTGCAGCATTTCGATCCTAAAATGCATAACCTTAGCTCTTGCATCGTCCACAATTGCTGCAAACATTGCTACCATGTGGAAGAACTGCTACTTCCGCTTTGAAATTGCCATTGAACATGCAATTCATTGAAACTCCCACGTGCAACATTTCCAAAGCATTCTTCATAGGAAAAAGTATTGCAGAAATGCAAACTTATTGTTTGGGATGAATGCACAATGGCCCACATAAAATCGCGCGAGGTTCTTGATCGATAATTGCAAGATTGGCCTGTAAACATCAGGCCATTTGGGAACGCAGCAATATTGCTTGCAGGAGTTTTCAGGCAAACATTACCTGTAATTCCTCAATCGACACCAGTGGACAAAATAAATGCTTTGCCTGAAATACTCTGCTACATAAGGACATTTAAATTAACTACAATTATGCGTTTCCAGCTGCAAAACGATCCACCAGCTGAGATATTCTCACATCAATTGCTGGAAATTGGGAACGGAAACACGCCGGTTGATCTGACCTCAGGACGAATTTCGTTGCCTCATAACTTCTACAATTTAGTGACGTCAAAAGAAAAATGTGTTGAAAAAGTATTTCCCAATATCCAAACCAATTATAAGAATCACGTTATAGCATATAGCAAAGCTCTATTCAGTTTCAGTTGTGTGTTTGTAAACTAAAGTCTTTGAAAATGTAATAAGTTATACGAAACGCGCTCAAGTGTCCGCGTCAGACTATAAATAAAAAATGGATTTTGGAGAATTGATTTTTGAATTACCATCAGTAGTGAAAAAGAAATGTACGAAAGATTGAGAAAATTCGTGTTAGAATTCTTAATCTTACTTTTTTGGTCATATTTAATGATATATGTCTACAGGAAAGACTGCTACCAAAATATATAATATATATATATATATATATATATATATATATATATATATATATATATATATATATATATATATATATATATATATATATATATATATATATATTAGTATATTTTGGTAGCAGTCTTTCCTGTAGACATATATTATTAAATATGACTGAAAAAGTAAGATTAATAATTCTAACACGAATTTTCTCAATCTTTCGTACATTACGCTTCACTGTTGGAGGTAAATAAAAAATCACTTCTCCAAAATTCATTTTTATTTCTAGTCTGACGCGACACGGGCGCGTTTCGTAAAACTTATTACATTTTCAAAGACTTCACAAATACACAACTGATTAGAACGTATCTCTGATTTTATATCTACATTTGAGTGAGGTGGGAGGTGTGATGTGGCATTAACACAAGACAGAACAAGAGGGGATATTAATAGGGTATTAAAGTATCAACACAAGACAGAACAGAAAACAATGGGTATTGAATAGAAGTGTTTGTAGAAAGCCTATTGGTCCATATTTCTTGATGCTTCTATATTGGAGCGGAGGTCTTGAGGTGGGTAGAATATAGTTGTGCAATAATTGGCTGTTGATTGCTGGTGTTGACTTCTTGATGTGTAGTGCCTCGCAAACGTCAAGCCGCCTGCTATCGCTGTATCTATCGATGATTTCTGTGTTGTTTACTAGGATTTCTCTGGCGATGGTTTGGTTATGGGAAGAGATTATAAGTTCCTTAATGGAGCCCTGTTGCTTATGCATCGTTAAACGCCTAGAAAGAGATGTTGTTGTCTTGCCTATATACTGGGTTTTTTGGAGCTTACAGTCCCCAAGTGGGCATTTGAAGGCATAGACGACATTAGTCTCTTTTAAAGCGTTCTGTTTTGTGTCTGGAGAGTTTCTCATGAGTAGGCTGGCCGTTTTTCTGGTTTTATAGTAAATCGTCAGTTGTATCCTCTGATTTTTGTCTGTAGGGATAACGTTTCTATTAACAATATCTTTCAGGACCCTTTCCTCCGTTTATGAGCTGTGGAAAAGAAGTTCCTGTAAAATAGTCTAATAGGGGGTATAGGTGTTGTGTTAGTTGTCTCTTCAGAGGTTGCATGGCTTTTCACTTTCCTTCTTATGATGTCTTCGATGAAACCATTGGAGAAGCCGTTATTGACTAGGACCTGCCTTACCCTACAGAGTTCTTCGTCGACTTGCTTCCATTCTGAGCTGTGGCTGAGAGCACGGTCGACGTATGCGTTAACAACACTCCTCTTGTACCTGTCAGGGCAGTCGCTGTTGGCATTTAGCACATTCCTATGTTTGTTTCCTTAGTGTAGACTGCAGTGTGGAAACCTCCGCCCTTTTCCATGACTGTTACATCTAGAAAAGGCAGCTTCCCATCCTTTTCCGTCTCCTTTTCTTCCCATCTTTCCGTCTTTTCCGTCTTTCCGTCTTTTACGCAGGTACCTGATGTCAGACATCTGCAGGTGCTGAAGGAGGCATTTGAGCAGAGTTCCGTTCTGCGTTTCACTTACGAGACGGAAAAGGATGGGAAGCTGCCTTTGCTGTTTCGGCTGACTCGTCCACAAATCTTGGGATGATTGGTGCTCCAATCCGATACCAAGTCATTGGCTAGTACCACGTCAATCCCAGCTATAGGGAGGGTATCGACTACTGCCAACGCACATCTGCCGCTGAAGTAAGGCGAGTCGAGATGTACTGGCACTAAGGGGGCGATGTACTGCGTCCTAGGAAACCCAACCAGGACAACCTCTGGTCTCCCATCCACACTTACTCGCTCGGGTAACGAGTTCTTCACGATCAGGGACTGGGCTGCTCCACTATCTCTGAGAACTACAACCGATCTACCAGTATGATCACTCGATACATACCCGCCTGAAGTGTGAGGGGAAAACAATCTGGGTTCTTCCTGCGTCGCCGTCGACTGGCTTCCTGCTGGTGGTGTAACATAGCTCATCATCATCACCTCCCTACGTGCGCCGCCACCTCTTCTGCCTCGGCACATAGCAGCTACATTGCCCTTTCTGCCCACAGGTCCAACACACCACATTCCTCCTCGGACTCCGGTGTTTCGGACTGCTAGGACTCGTCCTTCGAGGGCTACTTGGGGGCGTCTTCTTAGCGCTTCGTGGGACGGGGGTCTCCTCTTCGTCCTGAGGTTATCAAACAGACGTTGGTAATGCCTTGAGACGTACTTAGCAGAAGGCCTATGCGTCAGGATATACTCTTCAGCCATGGTGGCTGCCGCACTCAAGGTCTCTACCTGCTGTTCCTCTAAGTACGTCTTCAGGTCTCCAGACAAACAATCCTTGAAGTCCTCAAGCAGTATGAGCTGCTCGAGGTCTTCTTTGGTCTCCAACTTCCGAGAGGCACACCATTCCTGAAAAAGTCGCTCCTTGATGGTGGCGAATTCGGTGAAAGTGTGCTCTGAGGTCTTCTTCAGGTTCCTGAACTTCTGCCTGTACGCCTCAGGTACCAATTGGTACGCCATGAGCACAACCTTCTTCACCTTGTCATAATCGCCGGAGTCGTCAAGGGATAACGTGGAGTAAGCGATTTGGGCCTTCCCAGTCAAGACTGACTGTATCATGATGGCCCAATTCTCCCTTGGCCACTCCAAAGAGGCAGCGACTTTCTCGAAGGCTGCGAAGAACTTTGAAACTTCCTTCTCGTTGAATTTGGGGACCATTTTGATGTTCCTTACCGGATCGAAACTGCTCGTTTCCGTTGTTGGCCTCCGACCGCCGCCTAATCGTAATACTTCTAGTTCATGTTGTCTCTGTCTTTCTTTTTCTTCTCTCTCTCGCTGTTTCTCTTCCCTTTCTCGCTCTTCTCTCTTCTCTTTCTCGCTCTTCTCTTTCTCTTTCTCGTTTCTCTTCTCTTTCTCGTTCTTCTCTTTCTCGTTTCTCTTCTCTTTCTCGTTCTTCTCTTTCTCGTTTCTCTTCTCTTTCTCTTCTGCCTTCCTTTCTTCTAATTCTAAACGCCTCATCTCTAATTCTTTATCTTGTCTCTCTCTTTCCATTTCTAATTTCTTCCATTCTATCTCACGATTTATCTCTAAGGCACGCATTTTGACTGTAAGAAAGCTAATATTCAGCTCACCTGCATCACTGTCAATGTCACTGCCTTTATCTTCCTTTTCAGTGGAAGCTACTTCCTCACTTTCTTTTGTACTTGGTACCTCACCTTTCTGTTTTTTCCTCGGCCTTCAAATGCCGGTGAACCTTTGACAAGATCTCCACACGGGAATCACTGGCACGGATCTTGATCTCCAGGTAGGCGCTCAACAGTACGAGTTCCTGTTTGTTCAGATATTTTAATCTGGCAAGACAGTCCTTTCTGTTCAAAAAAGCCTGAACATCGTCCAGATCATCGATGGTAGCTTTTTCTGCCATTGTCACAGATGGAACACTTAGCACTTAACACACCGCTTTCACGTTAGCACTTAACGCACCGAGCACTGTTCTACGTCAATATTGCACTTTATCGCACCTGGCGCCTCACTTGCCAATATTGCACTTAATTACTTCGGGCACCGCACTACACAATATTGCACTGAATCACAGCGAACACTTCGCTCTACAATATTGCACTGAATCACGCCGAGCACCGTACTACACAATATTGCGCTTAATCGCTTAATCACAGTGAGCACCGCACTGCACAATATCGCACTTAGTCACTCTGAGCACCGCACGGGACGTATAACGTCCCAATCGTCACACACAGGGGGAATTATATACAGGGATTACGCCACTTCACCACCCCTGTCAAACATACTTAACAAGGGGACAGATTCCCGCTGGGGATGCCAATTATGTTTACGGCCCTCTCGGGTCGCAACTGGGTTCGTACTCTGATGTCGAGGAAGGGTATCCGGCCCCAAGCCAGTAGTGGCTTTCAAGGGATGAGATCCGTGACGCAAGTAACTTAAAGGGGAAGGGAAATAAAGTCAAGAACTTAATACTATAATTATTACCATCACCAATAAATAATTTATAAAAGATTACACAGGGGGAGGGGTATTAACATTGCACAGGGGACTTATTTACACTGTAGTCTTCTTCTGAAGACTCTGGATGTTCTTGGTGCCAAGTTCTCGGTGCTCTCGTGGTCTCTCGACGAATCCTTCAACAAGCTGAGTCTACCCGGACACAGGCCAGCCAAAACACAGTTCCACTGGGGGCACCGCCGTGGAGGCCGTCAACCACAAGTCCAGCAGAACAGCTGGCAGGTTCCGGATCAGCAACGCTGTTCAGGCTACTCCACGAGCGATACTAGGGTAGCGCCCTAGTCAGGAGCCTCGTGTGATACCACAGATCACTCTCCTGTCCTCAATACCCCAGTGGTCAATCGTCTCCAGCAGTCGGTCCCGGGTACGACAATCCTTCTACTGCCACTTCACTGGCAGGGTAACACCACAGTGTTCCTCCGGGAGGCGACTCACAGCTGCTGCAGCAAAGCACAAGGTACGGGGACGGCTGCCTTGGGTAGACTGACTCAACTTCCCTTACAGCAGTCCCAGGTCGACTCTGTAAGCAGACACGTCATCAATATCAGGGACACACTAAAGCACCTCACTTACAGGCTCAGACACAAACGCCCGACATATCCACTCCATAGATGGTGTTGTAGTCTGAGCACCACCTCACCAGAGGTCAGCAGCGGCTGTGTTGTGAGCCGAACAGGACTGGAAACTGGCCCTTGTGGCCAGTACACTTCGTCCTCACCAGGTGTCATCGTCCATTTGGTGGGGGTTTCGGGAGTTGACCCACAGATGGCGTGGTCGTCACTGCTCCAGGCCGGACGCTGGATTCGGGTTCGTAACAATATATATATATATAATATATATATATATATATATATATATATATATATATATATATATATATATATATATATATATATATATATATATGTATATATATATATGTATATATATATATATATAAATATGTATATATATATATATATATATATATATATATATATATATATAAATATATATATATATATATATATATATATATATATATATATCTTTATATATATATATATATATATATATATATATATATATATATATATATATATATATATATATATATATATATATATATATATATACATATATCTTTATATATATATATATATCTATATATATATATATATATATATATATATATATATATATATATATATATATATATATATATATATATATATACATATATCTTTATATATATATATATCTATATATATATATATATATATATATATATATATATATATATATATATATATATATGTCGTACCTAGTAGCCAGAATGCACTTCTCAGCCTACTATGCAAGGCCCGATTTGCCTAATAAGCCAAGTTTTCATGAATTAATTGTTTTCGACAACCTAACCTACCTAACCTAACCTAACCTAACTTTTTCGGCTACCTAACCTAACCTAACCTATAAAGATAGGTTAGGTTAGGTTAGGTAGGGTTGGTTAGGTTCGGTCGTATATCTACGTTAATTTTAACTCCAATAAAAAAAATTGACCTCATACATAATGAAATTGGTAGCTTTATCATTTCACGAGAAAAAAATTAGAGAAAATATATTAATTCAGGAAAACTTGGCTTATTAGGCAAATCATGCCTTGCATAGTAGGCCAAAAAGTGCGTTCTGGCTACTAGGTACGACATATATATATATATATATATATATATATATATATATATATATATATATATATATATATATATATATATATATATATATATATAATATATATATATATATATATTGTGACAGAGTTCCCCCCCTTATAATTCTCCCACGCCTGCAGTAAGAGTCATGTCTACTTTTCCCAAGCGTTCTCTGCGTTGCAGGCTACAATTTGATATATGGGAGAGAGTGAAGTGTTCTCGGAGAGCCGAGAAATTTGTGAAATAGTAATATTTTGGCCTGTGGTATAGGCCCTTTAGGGTGCCAAGATGGCGCTTGCCTCCCTGATTTCCCGCCAAAACCGTGTGACGTCAGTGGCACCGGATTGGTCACCGACAGCAATGTGGCACCGGGAGCCAATGAAAACCTCCCGTGGCGAAAGTGACGTCACAAAGGAAGGGGGTCCGGCCAGCGCGCCGAGCTGGCGCCATCAGTCAGACACGACACGTCACAGAGGTCGGACGTGCGACGATTGGTCCTGTCAGTTTGACAGTTGTTTCCCGCTCCCGTGGAATTACGCGTCACCCGAAGTCTGCTAGTACTCTGAGAGGTCTTCCCTAGTTCATGTGTTGAACCAGAGAGGGAATTGACGGTTATTTGAGCAACAAGTGCTCCAGTCAGGTACTGTGCAAGAAGCAGTGAAGCCATGCAGTGACGTATGTGACGTCTGTGGCAGTTCACCAGTTCGTGACGGCGTAGTGGCTGACAGAGCCACTGGGTAGCTGAGGAAGGAGAGGACTATTTGGGAATCCGGACGACTGTAGCTGAGACGTAGGCGACAGCCGTGCTGGGAGAAGACGACGGCCAGGAGACCGACTCCAACCCTTCAAGAAGTCAAGATGGAGGACGGACCTGCAGTGAAGATGCACGGAGACTACGCGCTAAACGGTCAGACGACGAGAGGCTCTGGTAGGACACGACGACGTGTCGTGTGGGGGCGTTCCCGACACGAGGACCAGGAGCTACATCTCGACTCTCATCGGAGGATAGGTTGAAGTAGGTGTTTCTAGTTCCCTCTCCATTCCCTTTAGTTAGCTATGTTATTCGGCTATATATTCTAGCCTGAGGATTTTATATGTCATGAGCAAGTCTCACCCGTGTCACAGTAAGGCACCAGTTTGCCGTGTAGTACTATCAAGAGTACTCGTAATATTCATGTTTATTATTGGTGTGTACAAGCACCAGGAAAAAGTGATAAATTTACTGTGTATTGTATATCTTTCTACAGATGTTGAGGTGAACATATAGTGATAAATGTTGGGGTTTTACCTCACCTACTCTTACTCTAGTCTTACTCTGGGGTGAGCAACAGTTATGCTCAAGGTCACTCACCATAGCCCTGCGGGTCTTCACTCGATCCTTACGGCGCCACTGCACGCCAGGAGAGTCTCCCAGTCAATCTAAACGGCCTCTTATTAAGAAAGAGTGAGAACACGACTCGTTCACTTGACTGTCGTGTGCCCTCCCCAACAATCGGGCTCTACGGTTAACCACAAGGTCGCCAACTGGTGTTTTAGGTGGCCAGTAACACCTCAGTGGACTGGTGGAGTCAATGGAAGCCTTGGCAAGGTCACACTCAATAGATCAGGAATCCAGGCAGGTACTTACTGTTATCACTCTATGCTTTCAGTATAATATAGCCACAAGATCAATGGAGGAGATGATAAAAACACAATGGTAATTTTGTATTTTACTTAAAATGTATGAAAGATGTCACAAGGCCAAACAATAATAAATAAACCAACTGATCCTGACGCGGCCGGTAGTTCCCACGGTTAGTATGCGATCACTAAGTGGCAACACCTGCCCTCCTTGTCAAATGTCAAGAACAGCTGATCGCCTGGCCCCCGCGCGCGAAAGCTTTGCTTGTTTCCTAGATTCACGCGCGCTGTTTCTATAAGTTCTCCAATATTACTATAAACTGGCGCACTCGATATTGGCACAATAGCACATATCACTTAGTTACACTATACTCAGGCTCAAACAGTCGTTTCTACAATCAATGCCATAATGATTCACTGTAATGGGTTTCACTGCCCTTCATTCAATAACATATTATAAAGTATTAACACTGGAGTTTTCAGTACTTTCTCTCGTGGGCGATAACGCAATAATTCACTGTACTCACAAATGATTATTCACTGAATGAACATAGACATATATATGGTATATAAATCAAACATCAATACATGGTAAATAAATAGTTTCTGGGCACTTAGCCTAACTTCCAAATACTGGCATAATATTACATATAATTTATCACTGTATGTTCACCTCAACATCTGTAGAAAGATATACAATACACAGTAAATTTATCACTTGTTCCTGGTGCCTGTACACACCAATAATAAACATGAATATTACAAGTACTCTTGATAGTACTGTCTCGCACACTGGTGCTTCACCGTGCCATGGGTGAGACTTGCTCACGACATATAAAATCCTCAGGCTAGATAATATAGCCGAATAATATAGCTAACTAAAGGGGAATGGGGAGAGAACTAGAAACACCTACTTCAACCTATCCTCCGATGACAGTCGAGATGTAGCTCCTGGTCCTCGTGTCGGGAACGCCCCCACACACAAGTCGTCGTGTCCTACCAGAGCCTCTCGTCGTCCCACCGTTTAGCGCGTCGTCTCCGTGCCTCTTCACTGCAGGTCCGTCCTCCTTCTTGACTTCTTGAAGGGTTGGAGTCGGTCTCCTGGCCGTCGTCTTCTCCCATCAACGGCTGCCGCCTACGTCTCAGCTACAGTCGTCCGGATTCCCCAAATAGTCCTCTCCTTCCTCAGCTACCCAGTGGCTCTGTCAGCCACTATGCTGTCACGAACTGGTGAACTGCCACAGACGTCACAGACGTCACATACCCCTTCCCTTAAAATAAGAGTCATGTCTGGTTAGTGTATGCGGGATAGGGCGTCCGCTACTACGTCGTCCTTCCCCTTGATGTGCTCGATCTTGATCTTTGTCAGTCTCTCAGTGTCGGTGAGACGGGCCCCGTCCGCCCTGGACCACTTTTCTTCCTCCTCCGGGAGTTCTCGGTCCCCCTGTACACACAGAACCGTCTTCCGCTGGGGTTCTCGGGTACTCGTTCCGTCCTGCCTGGCGGCTCTTCCTTCCACATTGAAGAAAGGTTTTAGGTGGCCTACGTGACACACCTGTTTCTTTCGGGGTTTGTCCGGCTTCCCAATCTCGTACGACACTGGACCCAACCGTCGCGGCACTTGGTGTGGTCCCTTGAACCGCGACTTGGTCACCTTACCTTTACCTGGCAGCACAACCATTACTTGGGATCCAACCTGAAAATCCCTCTGCGCAGCTCTCCTGTCGTACCACTCCGACATCTTACGTTGCGCCTCCTTCAGGTGTTTCCCAGCCAGTTCCTTTGCTCTAGTGAGACGTTCTTTGAACTTCTGGACATATTTATTCACCGTTCCCACGGTCGCTCCTGGTGTCCATCGTTCCTTCATCATAGATAGCATGGCATATATAATATAGATAAATGGAAAGTAAGCCTTCTCAGGACCCACACGTCCTCCTTCGGCCTTACTAACCAATTCGGGGAACTCCTCCTGCTGCAACTCTCCGAGACGAGTGCAGTCTACCCCAGGAGAACTGGTGAGGGTCACCTGCAACTCACCATTCGGGCTACCTTCGCCCTCCGCTCGTTCTCCGGGTCCTACGCAGAGGTGATCTGTTCCCAGGCTGTCTGTCGTCACCTCAGCCCCATCAGATCCACAACCTCCTGGTTCTTCGCGTTGCCTCGGTGTCACAGTACAAACTGGGATCGCCACTGGTGCGATTCCCTTCTCGTCCCCACAGGCGTTCAACTCCCCGCCTGTCTCCTTGTATTGTTCTAGGCACTCTTCGCCTTTCATGAGATGCGGGAGGACGTATCCTCCACATGCGTCATTCCCCAAGATGACCTGTGCCTCCATCTTGGGCATTGATGTACAGACTCCCACCACAAGGGTCTGGCAGCCATAATCGGAATCCAAAGTTACCTGGTGTAGGGGCACACTCACCGGGCCTCCCACAGTGGTCACACTTGCCACCCCCACACTGGTACTCTTGTAACCCTCGGTGAACAGGGTTTCACTTACCAGGGTAAAATCAGCCCCGGTGTCTCTTAGCATCTTCACGGGGATGGGGTCTGCGACCCCCATCCTTACGGTTCCTTTACACATGAATGGGTGAACTTTCTTCTCCCCATTCAGCACGGGTTCATCCCGCACTCCCTCGGCCCTCTGGTCCTCGAACATCACTAAAGCAACGTGTCCCCGCTGCTTAAAGCATCTGCACTCCCGCGCGACGTGTCCGATTTTCCCGCAGTTGTAGCAGCGGACCCTCGGCGGATACCATTCGCCACCGCTCGCCTTAGCACTGCTTTCAGAGGCCGTCGCTCCCTGTGTCCTTCTCGCCTCATTGGTCGTTTCCTTCGTTGCGGTAACAGTTCACGAGCTTTCAGCTTGGTTCTCCTCTATCAGCTCTACAGCACCTTTTGATCCTCGGGTGTTCCAACTTGAGAGGTGGGACTTGGGAGAACTCGCTCCTGTCCTCCATCCATCCGTCCTTCTATAACTCCTATCGTTTCCGACGTATACGGGTGGTCGGTGCTGTCCCTCTCGGCGTGGGCGTAGGGCTTCTTCTAACATGTCGGCTCGGTCGGCTGCGGCCCTCAGGTTCTTTATGTCCGCCTCCTTTACCCTCATCCTGATCTCAGGAGGGAGCACGGACATAAATTTTTCCATGACCATTAGTTCCTTGATTTCTTCGGCCAACCCCGCTTCTTCAGAGTCCATCCACTTAAGGAACTTTCTTTCCATGTCCCTCGCCGTCTCCGCATACGATTTTCCTGGCGACCGGGTACATTCTCTAAACCTCTTTCAGTAACACTCTGGCGTGAGCTTAAAGGAACGGAGCACAGCTCGTTTTACCACATCGTAGTTGGTGCATTCTTGGAAGTCGAGCATAGTGAAGGCTTCGCACGCTTCACCTGTGAGCCTCCCTTGGACCAACTCCGCCCTCGGCCACCTCTTCATAGCAGCAACTCTCTCAAAGTGATCGAAGAAACTTTCGGCTTCACTAGGCACAAAGACCGGCAGGTCTCGTTCCCTCACTCGTCAGTCTTCCTGTGGCGGCGGAGCAGGTGCAACTAGTCCTAGTTCAGCTCGCTTCAGCTCTACCTCCTTGTTGGCTTCTATTTCCAGTTGTCTCAGCCCTCGCTCTTCGCTGCGCTGCTGTGCTTCTCGCTCCTCACGCTTCATCTGGGCTTCTCGCTCCTCACGCTTCATCTGGGCTTCTCGCTCCTCACGCTTCAACTGTGCTTCTCGCTCTTGCTCTTCTTTGCGCTGTTGTGCTTCTGCTTCTCGCTCTTCTTTGCGCTGCTGTGCTTCTCGCTCTTCTTTGCGCTGCTGTGCTTTTCGCTCTTCCTTGCGCTGCTGTGCTTCTTCTCTCCTCAGCTGCGCTTCTAGCTGCAGCTTCATTATTTCCAGCTTCACGCTGTGCCTGCTGCCGCTGGATCCCCTGCTGCTTCCACCAACACTCAGGTGTTCACCCACGCTGGCAGGTGTTTGGGGCCGTTCTTCCCCCAAAGCTTCCTCTCGAGCCCTGAGTTGAGCCATTATCTCTAGTCTTCTTTCACCAACTCTGGCAGATTTCAGCTTTATTCCAAAATGATCCGCTATAGCCTGTAACAGTGCCTTGGTGCACTCTTCCAGCACCTGTTCATCTCTAGAGTCAATAAACCTTGCTACTTTATCATCCTCCATCTTGTGCTATGAGTGATAACCTGCGCCTGATCTCTAACACCACCGCCAAGTATCACCACTGCAACCTTTACTTCGATCGTATCCTGGCAAGGTCGCCAATGTTGGGGTTTTCCTCACTTACTTTACTCTAGTCTTGCTCTGGGGTGAGCACTAGTTATGCTCAAGGTCACTCACCGTAGCCCTGCGGGTCTTCACTCGATCCTCACGGCGCCACTGCACGCCAGGAGAGTCTCCCAGTCAATCTTAACGGCCTCTGATTAAGAAAGAGTGAGAACACGACTCGTTCACTTGACTGTCGTGTGCCCTCCCCAACAATCGGGCTCTACGGTTAACCACAAGGTCGCCAACTGGTGTTTTAGGTGGCCAGTAACACCATCAGTGGACTGGTGGAATTAGTGGTAGCCTTGGCAAGGTCACACTCAAGAGATCAGGAATCCAGGCAGGTACTTACTGTTATCCCTCTATGCTTTCAGTATAATATAGCCACAAGATCAATGGAGGAGATGATAAAAACACAATGGTAATTTTGTATTTTACTTAAAATGTATGAAAGATGTCATAAGGCCAAACAATAACAAATAAACCAACTGGTCCTGACGCGGCCGGTAGTTCCCACGGTTAGTACGCGACCACTAAGTGGCAACACCTTCCCTCCTTGTCAAATGACAAGAACAGCTGATCGCCTGGCCTCCGCGCGCGAAAGATTATTGCTTGTTTCTAGATTCACGCGCTCTGTTCCTTTAAGTTCTCCAATATTACTATAAACTCGCTCACTCGATACTGGCACAATAGCACATATCACTTAGTTACACTATACTCAGGCTCAAACAGTCGTTTCTACAATCAATGCTATAATGATTCACTGTAATGGATTTCACTGCCCTTCATTCAATGACATATTATAAAGTATTAACACTGGAGTTTTCAGTACTTTCTCTCGTGGGCGATAACGTAATAATTCACTGTACTCACAAATGATTATTCACTGAATGAACATAGACATATATATATGTTATATAAATCAATCATCAATACATGGAAAAAAATAGTTTCTGGGCACGTAGCCTAACTTCCAAATACTGGCATAATATTATATATGTGGCAGTCTCCGTGGTGTAGTGGTAAGACACTCGCCTGGCGTTCCGCGAGCGCTATGTCATGGGTTCGTATCCTGGCCGGGGAGGATTTAATGGGCGCAATTCCTTAACTGTAGCCTCTGTTTAACGCAACAGTAAAATGTGTACTTGGATGAAAAAAACGATTCTTCGCGGCAGGGGATCGTATTCCAGGGACCGTAGGATTAAGGACTAGCCCGAAATGCTACGCGTACTAGTGGCTGTACAAGAATGTAACAACTCTTGTATATATCTCAAAAAAACAAAACAAAAAAAAAACAAAACAAAAAAAAATATAATTTATCACTATATGTTCACCTCAACATCTGTAGAAAGATGTACAATACACAGTAAATTTATCACTTGTTCCTGGTGCCTGTACACACCAATAATAAACATGAATATTACGAGTACTCTTGATAGTACTACACGGCAAACTGGTGCCTTACTGTGACACGGGTGAGACTTGCTCACGACATATAAAATCCTCAGGCTAGAATATATAGCCAAATAACATAGCTAACTAAAGGGAAATGGGGAGGGAACTAGAAACACCTACTTCAACCTATCCTCCGATGAGAGCCGAGATGTAGCTCCTGGTCCTCGTGTCGGGAACGCCCCCACACGACACGTCGTCGTGTCCTACCAGAGCCTCTCGTCGTCCCACCGTTTAGCGCGTCGTCTCCGTGCCTCTTCAATGCAGGTCCGTCCTCCTTCTTGACTTCTTGAAGGGTTGGAGTCGGTCTCCTGGCCGTCGTCTTCTCCCAGCACGGCTGTCGCCTACGTCTCAGCTACAGTCGTCCGGATTCCCAAATAGTCCTCTCCTTCCTCAGCTACCCAGTGGCTCTGTCAGCCACTACGCCGTCACGAACTGGTGAACTGCCACAGACGTCACATACGTCACTGCACGGCTTCACTGCTTCTTGCACAGTACCTGACTGGAGCACTTGTTGCTCAAATAACCGTCAATTCCCTCTCTGGTTCAACACATGAACTAGGGAAGACCTCTCAGAGTACTAGCACACTTCGGGTGACGCGTAAATCCACGGGAGCAGGAAACAACTGTCAAACTGACAGGACCAATCGTCGCACGTCCGACCTCTGTGACGTGTCGTGTCTGACTGATGGCGCCAGCTCGGCGCGCTGGCCGGACCCCCTTCCTTCGTGACGTCACTTTCGCCACGGGAGGTTTTCATTGGCTCCCGGTGCCACATTGCTGTCGGTGACCAATCCGGTGCCACTGACGTCACACGGTTTTGGCGGGAAATCAGGGAGGCAAGCGCCATCTTGGCTCCCTAAAGGGCCTATACCACAGGCCAAAATATTACTATTTCACAAATTTCTCGGCTCTCCGAGAACACTTCACTCTCTCCCATATATCAAATTGTAGCCTGCAACGTAGAAAACGCTTGGGAAAAGTAGACATGACTCTTACTGCAGGCGTGGGAGAATTATAAGGGGGGGAACTCCGTCACAATATATATATATATATATATATATATATATATTGTTCTGTCTTGTGTTGATGAAATTAATACCCTATTAATGCCACCTCACCCCATCCACCTCACTCAAATGTAGATATAAACAAAATCGGAGATGCGTAAGTTCTATTCAGTTGTGTATTTGTAAAGTAAAGTCTTTGAAAATGTAATAAGTTTTACAAAACGCGCTCAAGTGTCGCGTCAGACTAGAAATAAAAATGAATTTTGGAGAATTGATTTTTGAATTACCTCCAACAGTGAAAAGAAATGTACGAAAGATTGAGAAAATTCGTGTTAGAATTATTAATCTTACTTTTTCGGTCATATTTAATAATATATGTCTACAGGAAAGACTGCTACCAAAATATAATATACTAATATATATATATATATATATATATATATATATATATATATATATATATATATATATATATATATATATATATATATACCGTTTTATATATATTCTAAATATATATATAGTGCGTTTATATATATATATATATATATATATATATATATATATATATATATATATATATATATATATATATATATATATATATATATATATATATATATATATATATACCGTTTTATATATATTCTAAATATATATATAGTGCGTTTATATATATATATATATATATATATATATATATATATATACCGTTTTATATATATTCTCTATATATATATATAGTGCGTTTATATATATATATATATATATATATATATATATATATATATATATATATATATATTATATATATATATATATATATATATATATATATATATATATATATATATATATATATATATATATATATATATATATATATAACTTTAGAACACTTTCCCACCAGGAGACTCGAACCCTAGCCAGCACTGAAGCCTTCCAGCAACTGGCATAACAGGTACGCCTTAACCCGCTCCACCACCCGCTCAGACCCTTAAAAGAGATGGTAATTTCGGAGTATTTAAATACACCAAAGATCACCACCTCCCAAGAGCACTAGAGCAAGTGAGGGGTCATTTAGACGTTAATTTCATCAAGTCCCTGTTAATATGGGAAGACACAGTGTCTATGCTTAAGGCACAAATCTCCTAAACACGAGAGTGAAGTATAGAACTTTAGAACACTTTCCCACCAGGAGACTCGAACCCTAGCCAGCACAGAAGCCTTCCAGCAACTGGCATAACAGGTACGAATGAACCCGCTCCACCACCCGCTCAGACCCTTAAAAGAGATGGTAATTTCGGAGTATTTAAATACACCAAAGATCACCACCTCCCAAGAGCACTAGACCAAGTGAGGGGTCATTTAGATGTTAATTTCATCAAGTACTCACCTAGTTGTACTCACCTAGTTGTGTTTGCGGGGGTTGAGCTCTGGCTCTTTGGTCCCGCCTCTCAACCGTCAATCAACAGGTGTACAGATTCCTGAGCCTATCGGGCTCTGTCATATCTACACTTGAAACTGTGTATGGAGTCAGCCTCCACCACATCACTTCCTAATGCATTCCATTTGTCAACCACTCTGACACTAAAAAAGTTCTTTCTAATATCTCTGTGGCTCATTTGGGCACTCAGTTTCCACCTGTGTCCCCTAGTACGTGTGCCCCTTGTGTTAAATAGACTGTCTTTATCTACCCTATCAATCCCCTTCAGAATCTTGAATGTGGTGATCATGTCCCCCCTAACTCTTCTGTCTTCCAGCGAAGTGAGGTTTAATTCCCGTAGTCTCTCCTCGTAGCTCATACCTCTCAGCTCGGGGACTAGTCTGGTGGCAAACCTTTGAACCTTTTCCAGTTTAGTCTTATCCTTGACTAGATATGGACTCCATGCTGGGGCTGCATACTCCAGGATTGGCCTGACATATGTGGTATACAAAGTTCTGAATGATTCTTTACACAAGTTTCTGAATGCCGTTCGTATGTTGGCCAGCCTGGCATATGCCGCTGATGTTATCCGCTTGATATGTGCTGCAGGAGACAGGCCTGGCGTGATATCAACCCCCAAGTCTTTTTCCTTCTCTGACTCCTGAAGAATTTCCTCTCCCAGATGATACCTTGTATCTGGCCTCCTGCTCCCTACACCTATCTTCATTACATTACATTTGGTTGGGTTAAACTCTAACAACCATTTGTTCGACCATTCCTTCAGCTTGTCTAGGTCTTCTTGAAGCCTCAAACAGTCCTCTTCTGTTTTAATCCTTCTCATAATTTTAGCATCGTCCGCAAACATTGAGAGAAATGAATCGATACCCTCCGGGAGATCATTTACATATATCAGAAACAAGATAGGACCGAGTACAGAGCCCTGTGGGACTCCACTGGTGACTTCACGCCAATCGGAGGTCTCACCCCTCACCGTAACTCTCTGCTTCCTATTGCTTAGATACTCCCTTATCCACTGGAGCACCTTACCAGCTACACCTGCCTGTCTCTCCAGCTTATGTACCAGCCTCTTATGCGGTACTGTGTCAAAGGCTTTCCAACAATCCAAGAAAATGCAGTCCGCCCAGCCCTCTCTTTCTTGCTTAATCTGTGTCACCTGATCGTAGAATTCTATCAAGCCTGTAAGGCAAGATTTACCCTCCCTGAATCCATGTTGGCGATTTGTCACGAAGTCCCTTCTCTCCAGATGTGTTACCAGGTTTTTTCTCACGATCTTCTCCATCACCTTGCATGGTATACAAGTCAAGGACACTGGCCTGTAGTTCAGTGCCTCTTGTCTGTCGCCCTTTTTGTATATTGGGACCACATTCGACGTCTTCCATATATCTGGTAGGTCTCCCGTCTCTAGTGACTTACTATACACTATGGAGAGTGGCAGGCAAAGTGCCTCTGCACACTCTTTCAGTACCCATGGTGAGATCCCATCTGGACCAACAGCCTTTCTAACATCCAGATCCAGCAGGTGTCTCTTGACCTCCTCTCTCGTAATTTCGAACTCCTCCAAGGCCGCCTGGTTTACCTCCCTTTCTCCTAACACAGTGACCATACCCTGTTCTATTGTGAAGACCTCCTGGAACCTCTTGTTGAGTTCCTCACACACCTCTCTGTCATTCTCTGTATACCTGTCCTCGCCTGTTCTAAGTTTCAATACCTGTTCTTTCACTGTTGTTTTCCTTCTGATGTGACTGTGGAGTAACTTTGGTTCGGTCTTGGCTTTGTTTGCTATGTCATTTTCAAAATTTTTCTCTGCTTCTCTTCTCACCCTGACGTACTCATTCCTGGTTCTCTGGTATCTCTCTCTGCTTTCTGGTGTTCTGTTATTCCGGAAGTTCCTCCACGCCTTTTTGTTCAGTTTCTTCGCTTCCATACATGCCCTATTATACCATGGATTCTTCTGTTGCCTCTCGGATTTTTCCCTTTGGGCCGGGATGAACCTGTTTACTGCCTCCTGACACTTTTGGGTAACATAGTCCATCATACCCTGTACAGACTTGTCTCTGAGGTCTGTGTCCCAAGGTATTTCACTTAGGAAACTTCTCATCTGTTCATAATTCCCCTTTCGGTATGCCAGCCTTTTGATTCCTAGTTCTTTTTGGGGGGAGATAAGTCCTAGCTCTACCAGGTACTCAAAATTCAATACACTGTGGTCACTCATTCCCAAGGGCGCTTCCATCTTAACTTCCCTTATATCCCATTCATTTAGGGTAAATATCAAATCAAGCATTGCTGGTTCATCTTCTCCTCTCATTCTTGTTGGTTCTTTGGTGTGTTGGCTTAGAAAGTTTCTTGTTGCCACGTCCAGCAGCTTAGCTCTCCATGTTTCTGGTCCTCCATGCGGGTCTCTGTTCTTCCAATCTATCTTCCCATGGTTGAAGTCTCCCATAATTAGTAGTCCAGATCCATTCCTGCTAGCAACAGAAGCTGCTCTTTCTATTATGTTAATGGTGGCCATGTTGTTTCTATCATATTCCTGTCTAGGTCTTCTGTCATTTGGTGGTGGATTATATATGACTGCGACTATAATTTTTTTCCCTCCATTTGTTACAGTACCTGCTATGTAGTCACTGAAACCTTCACAGCCCTGAATATCCATCTCCTCAAAATCCCAGCCTTGTCTTACCAGCAGAGCTACACCACCCCCACCTCTTCCTTCCCTCTCTTTCCTCATAACATAATAGTCCTGTGGGAACACTGCATTTGTTATCGTTTTCGTGATCTTTGTTTCTGTGAGGGCTATTATGTCTGGGTTTTCCTCTAGTACCAGTTCTCCAAGCTCATTTGCTTTATTTGTAATTCCATCTATGTTTGTGTACATCGCTTTGAGGCTCACTTTCTTCTGTCCCTTCTCAAATCGCCTCCTTGGTGAGTGTTCTGCTGGTGGGGGAGGCTGTTCCATGGGTGTGAGGACCTGTGAGGTGGGTAACAGGGTCTCAGAGGATACTGGGATGAGGTGCGGGGAATCCAGTGAAGGGGGAGGGACAGGGAGGGTATGGGGTGAAAGGGGAGGGAGGACGGGAAGGAAAGGGGGGGAGGGAGGACTCGGGAGGAGGGGAGGGGTAGAAGGGTGGGGATTGGGTGTGGGGGGAGGGAGATTTTGCTGAACATTTGAGTGGGGGCAGGGAGGGTTTGGGGTAGGGGGGTTTTCTATGCAGAGGAGGGAGGCGGGGTTGTCCTCCCTTCTGGCGATACTGGGTAGCTGGTTGTGGGTTCCCCCCTCGCCTCTGGGGGTGTTGGGTTGGGAGCTGTGACTTCCTGGTTTTCCCCTCTCGCCCTGCGCCTCTTCCTGGCTTCTGCCGCCACGGCTCTCTCCTCCCTTGTCATGTCTCACTGGAGGAATACATTTTTTAATTTTCCCACGTTTTTCAGGGAGCTCTTCCTTGATAGGATCTTCTCCTTTGTGTTCTCGCTTGCAAACACTATCTTTATCATTCGGTCTCGGTCTTTGTTGTACCGGCCTAGCCTGAAAACCTTCTCAATGCTATGCTCAGCCCCTTCCATGTCTAGTGCCTTTAGTACTTCATTCACTGCTGCTTTGTCCTTGTCACTCCACTCTGTCCTATTAGTCCCTGTTAATATGGGAAGACACAGTGTCTATGCTTAAGACACAACTCTCCTAAACACGAGAGTGAAGTATAGAACTTAAGAACACTTTCCCACCAGGAGACTCGAACCCTAGCCAGCACAGAAGCCTTCCAGCAACTGGCATAACAGGTACGCCTTAACCCGCTCCACCACCCGCTCAGACCCTTAAAAGAGATGGTAATTTCGGAGTATTTAAATACACCAAAGATCAACACCTCCCAAGAGCACTAGAGCAAGTGAGGGGTCATTTAGACGTTAATTTCATCAAGTCCCTGTTAATATGGGAAGACACAGTGTCTATGCTTAAGGCACAACTCTCCTAAACACGAGAGTGAAGTATAGAACTTTAGAACACTTTCCCACCAGGAGACTCGAACCCTAGCCAGCACAGAAGCCTTCCAGCAACTGGCATAACAGGTACGCCTTAACCCGCTCCACCACCCGCTCAGACCCTTAAAAGAGATGGTAATTTCGGAGTATTTAAATACACCAAAGATCACCACCTCCCAAGAGCACTAGAGCACTTGCTCTCACTTGCTCTAGTGCCGGCGGGGAAGTGGTTAAAATAGCTTCGGCTATCACTTCCTTTTGTCCGGCCGTGATGGTCAAGCGGATTAAGGCGCCCTGTAGTTACCAGTTGCGTGCCCAAGATTACCATCCGAGTTGCCGGCGGGGAAGTGGTTAAAATAGCTTCGGCTATCACTTCCTTTTGTCCGGCCTTGACGGTCAAGCGGATTAAGGCGCCCTGTAGTTACCAGTTGCGTTGCTCCTGGGAGTATGGGTTCGAGTCACTTCTAGGGTGTGAGTTTTCAGTCGCATATAGTCCTGGGGACCATTCAGGCTTGTTCGCATTTGTGTTCCTCACGTGTGCCCCAAAGAATGAGGTGATTTGGTGAAATGCTATGCCCAAGATTACCATCCGAGTTGCCGGCGGGGAAGTGGTTAAAATAGCTTCGGCTATCACTTCCTTTTGTCCGGCCGTGATGGTCAAGCGGATTAAGGCGCCCTGTAGTTACCAGTTGCGTTGCTCCTGGGAGTATGGGTTCGAGTCACTTCTGGGGTGTGAGTTTTCAGTCGCATATAGTCCTGGGGACCATTCAGGCTTGTTCGCATTTGTGTTCCTCACGTGTGCCCCAAAGAATGAGGTGATTTGGTGAAATGCTATGCCCAAGATTACCATCCGAGTTGCCGGCGGGGAAGTGGTTAAAATAGCTTCGGCTATCACTTCCTTTTGTCCGGCCGTGATGGTCAAGCATTTTAAGGCGCCCTGTAGTTACCAGTTGCGTTGCTCCTGGGAGTATGGGTTCGAGTCACTTCTGGGGTGTGAGTTTTCAGTCGCATATAGTCCTGGGGACCATTCAGGCTTGTTCGCATTTGTGTTCCTCACGTGTGCCCCAAAGAATGAAGTGATTTGGTGAAATGCTATGCCCAAGATTACCATCCGAGTTGCCGGCGGGGAAGTGGTTAAAATAGCTTCGGCTATCACTTCCTTTTGTCCGGCCGTGATTGTCAAGCGGATTAAGGCGCCCTGTAGTTACCAGTTGCGTTGCTCCTGGGAGTATGGGTTCGAGTCACTTCTGGGGTGTGGGTTTTCAGTCGCATATAGTCCTAGGGACCATTCAGGCTTGTTCGCATTTGTGTTCCTCACATGTGCCCCAAAGAATGTGGTGATTTGGTGAAATGCTATGCCCAAGATTACCATCCGAGTTGCCGGCGGGGAAGTGGTTAAAATACCTTCGGCTATCACTTCCTTTTGTCAGGCCGTGATGGTCAAGCGGATTAAGGCGCCCTGTAGTTACCAGTTGCGTTGCTCCTGGGAGTATGGGTTCGAGTCACTTCTGGGGTGTGAGTTTTCAGTCATATATATATATATATATATATATATATATATATATATATATATATATATATATATATATATATATATATATATATATATATATATATATATATATATATTAACGCACTTCTCAGCCTACTATGCAATAACCGATTTGCCTAATAAGCCAAGTTTTCCTGAAATAATATATTTTCTCTATTTTTTTACTTATGAGATGATAAAGCTACCCATTTCATTATGTATGTGGTCATTTTTTTTTAATTGTAGTTAAAATTAACGTAGATATATGACCGAACCTAACCAACCCTACCTAACCAAACCTAACCTATCTTTATAGGTTAGGTTAGGTTAGGTAGCCGAAAAAATTAGTTTAGGTTAGGTAGTCGAAAAAACATTAATTCATGAAAACTTGGCTTATTAGGCAAATCGGGCCTTGTATAGTAGGCTGAGAAGTGCGTTCTGGCCACTAGGTACGACATATATATATATATATATATATATATATATATATATATATATATATATATATATATATATATATATATATATATATATATACACACACATATATATATGTCGTACCTAGTAGCCAGAACACACTTCTCGGCCTACTATGCAAGGCCCGATTTGCCTAATAGGCCCAGTGATTTTCTTTATTTTCAATCAAATGTTTCCAATTAGTTTATTTGAAATATTATTGTTATATTATATTAGGGACATAAATTATTGACTTAATTGAATTAGTTTAAGTTAGGTGAAGATAGGTTAGGTTAGGTTAGGTAGGGTTGGTTAGGTTCGGTCATATATCTACGTTAGTTTTATCTCAAATTTAAACAAATTTACTCATACATAATGAAATGGACAGATTTATCATTTCATAAGTAAAAAATGTTTAAAAATATATAAATTCAGGAAAACTTGGCTTATTAGGCAAATCGGGCTTTGCATAGTAGGCCGAGTACGACGTTCTGGCTACTATATATATATATATATATATATATATATATATATATATATATATATATATATATATATATATAACTGAAAACTCACACCCCAGAAGTGACTCGAACCCATACTCCCAGGAGCAACGCAACTGGTATGTACAAGACGCCTTAATCCACTTGACATAATCCACCTCATTATGTCCGGTCGTGATGGTCAAGTGGATTAAGGCGTCTTGTACATACCAGTTGCGTTGCTCCTGGGAGTATGGGTTCGAGTCACTTCTGGGGTGTGAGTTTTCAGTTGCATATTGTCCTGGGGACCATTCAGGCTTGTTCGCATTTGTGTTCCTCACGTGTGCCATAAAGAATGAGGTGATTTGGTAAAATGCTATGCCCAAGATTACCATCCGAGTGCCGGCGGTGGGGTGGTTCAAATAGCTTCGGCTGTTACCTCATTATGTCCGGTCGTGATGGTCAAGTGGATTAAGGCGTCTTGTACATACCAGTTGCGTTGCTCCTGGGAGTATGGGTTCGAGTCACTTCTGGGGTGTGAGTTTTCAGTTGCATATTGTCCTGGGGACCATTCAGGCTTGTTCGCATTTGTGTTCCTCACGTGTGCCCCAAAGAATGAGGTGATTTGGTAAAATGCTATGCCCAAGATTACCATCCGAGTGCCGGCGGTGGGGTGGTTCAAATAGCTTTGGCTATCACCTCATTATGTCCGGTCGTGATGGTCAAGTGGATTAAGGCGTCTTGTACATACCAGTTGCGTTGCTCCTGGGAGTATGGGTTCGAGTCACTTCTGGGGTGTGAGTTTTCAGTTGCATATTGTCCTGGGGACCATTCAGGCTTGTTCGCATTTGTGTTCCTCACGTGTGCCCCAAAGAATGAGGTGATTTGGTAAAATGCTATGCCCAAGATTACCATCCGAGTGCCGGCGGTGGGGTGGTTCAAATAGCTTCGGCTATCACCTCATTATGTCCGGTCGTGATGGTCAAGTGGATTAAGGCGTCTTGTACATACCAGTTGCGTTGCTCCTGGGAGTATGGGTTCGAGTCACTTCTGGGGTGTGAGTTTTCAGTTGCATATTGTCCTGAGGACCATTCAGGCTTGTTCGCATTTGTGTTCCTCACGTGTGCCCCAAAGAATGAGGTGATTTGGTAAAATGCTATGCCCAAGATTACCATCCGAGTGCCGGCGGTGGGGTGGTTCAAATAGCTTCGGCTATCACCTCATTATGTCCGGTCGTGATGGTCAAGTGGATTAAGGCGTCTTGTACATACCAGTTGCGTTGCTCCTGGGAGTATGGGTTCGAGTCACTTCTGGGGTGTGAGTTTTCAGTTGCATATTGTCCTGGGGACCATTCAGGCTTGTTCGCATTTGTGTTCCTCACGTGTGCCCCAAAGAATGAGGTGATTTGGTAAAATGCTATGCCCAAGATTACCATCCGAGTGCCGGCGGTGGGGTGGTTCAAATAGCTTCGGCTATCACCTCATTATGCCCGGTCGTGATGGTCAAGTGGATTAAGGCGTCTTGTACATACCAGTTGCGTTGCTCCTGGGAGTATGGGTTCGAGTCACTTCTGGGGTGTGAGTTTTCAGTTGCATATTGTCCTGGGGACCATTCAGGCTT
This sequence comes from Procambarus clarkii, assembly GCF_040958095.1. Taxonomy (NCBI): domain Eukaryota; kingdom Metazoa; phylum Arthropoda; class Malacostraca; order Decapoda; family Cambaridae; genus Procambarus; species Procambarus clarkii. Next base: position 28,352,731 of record NC_091199.1, read on the forward strand.
GTTCGCATTTGTGTTCCTCACGTGTGCCCCAAAGAATGAGGTGATTTGGTAAAATGCTATGCCCAAGATTACCATCCGAGTGCCGGCGGTGGGGTGGTTCAAATAGCTTCGGCTATCACCTCATTATGTCCGGTCGTGATGGTCAAGTGGATTAAGGCGTCTTGTACATACCAGTTGCGTTGCTCCTGGGAGTATGGGTTCGAGTCACTTCTGGGGTGTGAGTTTTCAGTTGCATATTGTCCTGGGGACCATTCAGGCTTGTTCGCATATATATATATATATATATATATATATATATATATATATATATATATATATATATATATATATATATATATAAATATATATATATATATATATATATATATATATATATATATATATATATATATATATATATATATATATATATATAAATATCCATAAAACTAAACCTGAAGACAGCACACTCCTAGGAGCTCCCCTGGGGTCGAAAGCCATCGATGAAGTCCTTGATAAGAAAATCGCCGACCTTAAGAGGATGGATGGGAGGATTGAGGATATTGATGCTCATGATGCACTCTACCTCATCACAAGATGTATGTCCCTCCCCAGGTTAACCTACTTTCTGAGGTGTTCACCATCTTACAGCAGCCAAAAACTAAGTGAGTATGACCGGTTACTGAAATCAATGCTAGAAAAAGCCCTTAACCTCTCTCTTGATGACCTACAGTGGAAACAAGCCTCTCTTCCCATAAGACTTGGGGGCCTCGGAGTTCGAACAGCAACGCAAATCGCTGTTCCAGCCTTCCTGTTCTCCTTATCAGCATCCGACGACCTTGTGAAGGAAATTCTACCTGCCCACTTACATCGGCTGGCAGGTGTACATGATCCCAATTTTACACGCTGTGCCACAGAGTGGGCCTCTCGTGCAGGCCCATCACCTCAACCACCATCCCCAAAAGCCCACAAGCAATCCAGCTGGGATGGCCCCATTGTAGACCAAGTTGCTGCAGAGTCCCTGGGTGCTGCAACAACACAACACGACATTGGTCGCCTCACAGCAGTAGCAGCCCCACATGCAGGGAATTTCCTGTTAGCAACCCCAATGTCGGCAACTGGCACGCGTCTCACACCACACGCCCTCCGAATTGCTGTGGCCCTTCGCCCTGCTGCCCCAATCCACACCAGATATAGGTGTATTTGCGGCGAGGTGGTGGCTGACAGGTACGGCCACCATGGCCTACTGTGCCAAACACAGGGGGATGGCACTCGAGGCACAGTGAAGTTAACGACATCATCAAGAGGAGCCTCACCACAGCTGGATGCCCAGCTGAAAGAGAGCCCCATTACCTAACGCCCCGTAACTCTGATGCTCTTATTGTTCGCCCGGATGATATCACAGTGAACCCCTGGAAGAATGGCAAGCAGTTGGTATGGGACTACACGTGCGTATCAACCCTGGCTAACACCTACATTAACCTCAGTGTTGCACAACCAGGTGGCGCTGCCACCCACAGGGAAGCAGCCAAATCCCGTAAGTATAGAGAACTGGATCACCACTACAATTTTGTCCCCATTGCTTCTGAGACACTCGGCGCCTGGGGTAAAAGTGCTACCAAGTTTTTTGAAGGAACTGGGTTCTAGGCTCATTGAAACAACAAGGGACCCTAGAGCGGCTAGCTTTGTTTTCCAGCGCCTCAGCGTGGCGATACAGAGGGGAAATGCGCACTGCATCCAGGGTTCCTGCCTGCCATCTGAGGAGCTGGAGGAACTCGACAACCTATGATAACCATCTTTGTAACCAATATGTAACTTTTTTTTGTAACAAGGTTCAAATAAAGCAAATATATATGTGTACATAAAAAGGAATGGGGGTGGTAGAAGATAATATTAGTGTTCAGTGAGAGACCACAAGGTCTCCTCTGAATACTTTTTATAAGCCAAGTTTTCATGAATTAATTGTTTTTCGACTACCTAACCTACCTAACCTAACCTAACTTAACTTTTTCGGCTACCTAACGTAACCTAACCTATAAAGATAGGTTAGGTAGGGTTGGTTAGGTTCGGTCATATATCAAAAAAGCATGTTTTTACCTGTCACAGGTGTGGCATCTATACTAATGCTCATGAAATGAATGGTACGGTAAACAACACAGTTCAATTCCAATGCAATGTCACACAAAATAATTAAAACAAAATGAAAATAAATTGAAAACTATGAAAATTCAAATTATCAATGTAATCGGAATCATTGAACTGGAATTGTAACATTTTAGTATGGTGTGTGATGCTCTTACGTGCAACAGATGGCACTGTTACTTAAAAAAAGAAAGTTTTTACCTGTCACAGGTGTGGCATCTATTCTTATACTTACGAAATGAATGGTATGGTAAACTACACCGCTCAATTCCAACGCAATGTCAAACAAAATAATTAAATCAAAATGAAAATAAATTAAAATTTATGAAAATTCAATTTACTAATGCAATTGGAAACATTGTATATAGTATAGCGTGCATTGCTATTACATGCAACAGATGTCACTGTTTTTCAAAAAACCATGTTTTTACATGTCACAGGTGTGGCATCTATATAGTAGGTGTATAAAAACACAGGCATATTCATACTTTCAAATTTTGTGGCAAAATTTGAAAGTAATCGATGAAGAACTTTCGGAGATAATAGCGTGTGTTGCTCTTACGTCCAACAGATGGCGCTGTTTATCAAAAAACCATGTTATTTCCTGTCACAGGTGAGACATGTATATAATAGGTACATAAAACACTCGCCTATTCGAATGCAACATTGTATCAAAATTTCAAAGCAATTGGTAAAGAGGTTTCGAAGATTTTCCTCAGTCAAAAAACACATGAAAAACGTAGTTTAAAAAAAAACATGTTTTATCCCGTCTCAGACGTAACATCTATATAGTATTTATATAAAAACTCGCTCGGATGCGAATGGAACGGTGTGAAAATTTCAAAGCAATCGGCGAAGAACTTTCGGAGATTAGCGATTTTGAACAAACGAGCATTTACATTTTAATTTATATTGACAAGCTGTAACTGGCCATGCGTTGCTTTGGCTCAGCAATGTATGTATGTTGCTGAGCGACAGCAACCTTCACCTGTCTTTCTGTCCTCCCCAACGTTCCCTCTCTCCCATCCCCTCGTTCTCCTAACCATACCCCACTCCCCCGTCCCCTCATCTTTCCCACCATCTCCCCCGTCCCTTCGTCCTCCCACCATCCTTCACTTCCCCATCCCCTCGTCCTCCCAAACTCTCCCTGACCCCTCGTCCTCCCCACAATACCTAACTTCCATGTCCCCTTGTCCTCCCTACCATCTCCCCCCCCCCCCTCCCCTGTCTCCTCGTCCTCCCCACCATCCCACACTCCACTGTCCCTTTGTCCTCCACACCATGTTCCATTCCCCCGTCCCCTCGTCCTCCTCACCATACCACACTTCCCCGTCCCCTCGTCCTCTCCACCATTAGCCCCCTTCCTTGTCCTCTCGTCCTCCCATTCATCCCCCACTTCCCTGTTCCCTTGTCCTTCCCACCATTCTCCACTCCACCATCCCCTCGTCCTAAACATCCCCCACTCCCCTATCCCCTCCTCCTCCCCACGATTTCCCCCACCAACGTCCTCTGGTCCTTCCCACTATTCCCCACTCTCATCCCCTCCACCTCCCAACCTTTCCCTAATCCCGTCCCCTTGTCTTTCCCATCATTCGCCACTCACTCATCTGGTGCATTCCCAAATGATCTGATGTTCCCATCAGAGAAATGCGAACATCAAATAATCTGATGTTCCTATCACTGAAAAATAAGTAGAATAACGAAATGAAAAAAAATAAATAAATAAATAAACTATACTCATGAAATAAACAGTATGGTAAATAACACAGCACAATTCCAACGCAAAGTCACACAAAATAACTAAATCAAAATGAAAATAAATCGAAATCTATGAAAATTCAATTTATCAATGCAATTGTAACACTGAAATAGAATCGTAACATATTTATTATAGCATGTGTTGCTATTTCGTGCAACAGATGGCGCTGTTTTAAACAAAAAAAAATATATTTTTACCTGTCACAGGTGTGGTATTTATATAGTAGATATATAAAAACACAAGCATATTCGAATCAAACATTGTGTCAAAATTTCAAACCAATCGGGGAAGAGGTTTCGAAGATTTCCCTCTCACGAAAAACACAGTTTCTAACAAAAAAAAACATGTTTTTCCCGTCTCAGATGTGACGTCTATATAGTATGTGTATAAAATCTCTCTCGGATGCGAATGGAACAAAATTTCAAAGAAATTGGTGAAAACTTTCAGAGATTAGAGATTTTGAACGAACGAACATTTAAATTTTTATTTATATAGATGATGGTAATTACTTAGCTACTAGAACCACAGCAATTATTATATACAGTATTGAATATTAAAATAAATTTCTCTAATTTAAATGAATAATACACAAGAAGGTTGATAGCAATTTGCTACCATGGACGCCTCAAGCGTCTCTACCAGGAGAAACTAGTTCCCATATCCTAAATGACTCATCTGCCCTTGTCCCAGCATCCTCATCCCTTTAGAAGGATTTTTTTTAGGATATATACAAAAGTCGTTACATTCTTGCACAGCCACTAGTACACGTAGCGTTTTGGGCAAGTCCTTAATCCTAAGGTCCCTGGAATACGACTCCCGCGAAGAATCGTTTTTACAACCAAGTACCAATTTTACTGTTGAGTTAAACAGAGGCTACAGTTAAGGGTTTGAGCCCAGTAAATCCTCCCCGGCCAGGATACGACCCCATGACAGAGCGCTTGCGGAACGCCAGGCGAGTGTCTTACCACTACACCACGGAGACTGGTGAAACTTCTAAGGTGAAACTCCTTTCTTAATGATTACCTTGGAGGAAGACTCAGATATACAATACTCTCAAAACTAAGTAATACTCTTTCACATAGCATATTAACTAAGATGGAGTCTCGGAGTAGAAGGGGGGGAGAGGAGAGGATGGGGTGGGAGGCTGTATCACTGATCGGGTGTTGCCCGATCAAAAGTCAAACCGCTCTGCCTTAGTTCTTTAGCAAAATGGTAGAGCCCCTATCTAAATTAAAAAACCATTTTATTATCTCTTTTGCATAACATACAAGGAGGGCTCATACCTTTATTATGCAAGTGCAGTCCGTGGATGAACAGTCCCAGGCCATATAAAATACATGTGGCACCCTTGCTTCCACACATAAACTCTAATCCCCATAGTCCGAACTTTTGCAAGAATTAGGTCAGAAATACACTCTGCCTCCCACCCTAGATTGACCCCCTGTATACATTATCATACAATCACTACAAGATATATTATCTTCAACTAAACAGCTGAACTGTTACAGTAGAGGGAATTGTGATAGAGGAAACGGTGGACGAGGAGTGGTGGTGGTAGAGGGAGTCGTGGTGGTAGAGGAAATGGTGGTAGTGTGGGTGGTGGTAGAGGGAGTGGTGGTAGCGGGACTGGTGGAAGTGTGGGGTGGTGGTAGAGGGACTGGTGGTAGAAGCAGTGGTGAAGAGGGAGAGGTGGTAGAAGGAGTGGTGGTAGAGGGAATAGTGGTAGTGTGGGTGGTGGTATAGGGAGTGGTGGTAGTGTGGGTGGTGATAGACGAAAGGATGGTACAGGGAGTGATAGTTGAGGGGGTGGTGGTAATGTTATTTGTGGCAGAGTTAGTGATGGTAGAGGGACACACACACACACTACCACACACAAACTACTACACACACTACCACACACACACACACTACTACACACACTACCACACCACACTACCACACACACTACAACACAAACTACCACATACACACTACTACACACACTACCACACACACACACTACTACACACACTACCACACCACACTACCACACACACTACCACACACACTACCACACACACTACTACAACACACCACCACATGTACTACCACATAACCACACAGGTGTGCCACTAAACTAGTCCCAGAACTAAGACGCATGAGTTACGAGGAAAGACTGCGGGAAATCCACCTTACGACACTCACCAGACCACATTATATCACCAGACCACCAGACCACACCACATCACCAGACCACCAGACCACACCACATCACCAGACCACCACACCACATCACATCACCAGACCACCACACCACACCACACCACATCACCAGACCACCACACCACACCACATCACCAGACCACCAGACCTCACCACATCACCAGACCACACCACATCACCAGATCACCACACCACACCACATCACCAGACCACCACACCACACCACATCACCAGACCACCAGACCACACCACATCACCAGACCACCAGACCACACCACATCACCAGACCACCAGACCACACCACATCACCAGACCACCACACCACATCACATCAGACCACCACACCACACCACACCACATCACCAGACCACCACACCACACCACATCACCAGACCACCAGACCTCACCACATCACCAGGCCACACCACATCACCAGATCACCACACCACACCACATCACCAGACCACCACACCACACCACATCACCAGACCACCACACCACACCACATCACCAGACCACCACACCACACCACATCACCAGACCACCACACCACATCACCAGACCACCAGACCTCACCACATCACCAGACCACCAGACCACACCACATCACCAGATCACCAGATCACCACACCACACCACATCACCAGACCACCAGACCACACCAGATCACCAGATCACCAGATCACCACACCACACCACATCACCAGACCACCAGATCACATCACCAGACCACCAGACCACTAGACCACCCCACATCACCAGACCACCAGATCACATCACATCACCAGACCACCAGATCACATCACATCACCAGACCACTAGACCACACCACATCACCAGACCACCACATCACCAGACCACCAGACCACTAGACCACACCACATCACCAGACCACCAGATCACATCACATCACCAGACCACCAGACCTCACCACATCACCAGACCACCAGACCACACCACATCACCAGACCACCAGACCACACCACATCACCAGACCACCAGACCTCACCACATCACCAGACCACACCACATCACCAGATCACCACACCACACCACATCACCAGACCACCACACCACACCACATCACCAGACCACCAGACCACACCACATCACCAGACCACCAGACCACACCACATCACCAGACCACCAGACCACACCACATCACCAGACCACCACACCACATCACATCAGACCACCACACCACACCACACCACATCACCAGACCACCACACCACACCACATCACCAGACCACCAGACCTCACCACATCACCAGACCACACCACATCACCAGATCACCACACCACACCACATCACCAGACCACCACACCACACCACATCACCAGACCACCACACCACACCACATCACCAGACCACCACACCACACCACATCACCAGACCACCACACCACATCACCAGACCACCAGACCTCACCACATCACCAGACCACCAGACCACACCACATCACCAGATCACCAGATCACCACACCACACCACATCACCAGACCACCAGACCACACCAGATCACCAGATCACCAGATCACCACACCACACCACATCACCAGACCACCAGATCACATCACCAGACCACCAGACCACTAGACCACCCCACATCACCAGACCACCAGATCACATCACATCACCAGACCACCAGATCACATCACATCACCAGACCACTAGACCACACCACATCACCAGACCACCACATCACCAGACCACCAGACCACTAGACCACACCACATCACCAGACCACCAGATCACATCACATCACCAGACCACCAGACCTCACCACATCACCAGACCACCAGACCACACCACATCACCAGACCACCAGACCACACCACATCACCAGACCACCTCTATACCATTACTATCACGTCACAACCATCAACTATCAACACCAACAATCACTACCATCAAGTACTACCATTAACCACTATTGCCACCAACACCACTGCCACAAACCACAGTTATCATTCGCATCAACAACCATTACCACCAACCACATCAACATCAATTACCACTACCATCAAACATAACCACCAACTATAACTACCACTACCTCCAATCACAACTATCAACCACAAATGACACTAACCACAACCACCAACAACAATCATTACAACCACTACCACTAACCACAATCATTAACCACAAATGACACCAACCACTTCCTTCAACCACCAGTTCCACCAACCATCACAGTCATCAACCACCAATTATCAAACACAATAACCATCAACCACCACTATGGTCAACCTCCATAACCGTCAACCACCACTATGGTCAACCTCCATAACTATCAACCATCACTACCACCATCCACCACTATCAGCAACCAAAACCACCAACCACCACAACAATCAACCACCACAACCATCAACCACCACAATCATCATCAACCACAACCATCAACCACCACAGCCTTCAACTACCGCATCCATCAACTACCATGACCATTTACCAGCACTTTTAGTAACCACCATAATCATTAACCACCACAATCATCAACCACCACAATCATCAACCACTATAACCATCTACCACCACTACCACCAACCTAAACCATCTACCACCACCACCACCAACCATCACTACCATCAGCCCCGACTACCATATTCAACCACTTAAAATGAACCACCACTTCCATCATCAACTGCTTTCGTCAACCACCACTTCCGTCAACAACCACTTCCATCAACCACCAATTCCATCAACCTCCACTTCCATCAACCACCACAATCTTCAACCACAATAACCATCAACCCCCAATTACCATCAACCACCAGTACCACCAACCAGCAGATTCATCAACAACCTTCGTCCGTCACGACACCTTCCTCCACTACCACCAACACCTCCACTACCACCACCACAAACAGCACCTCCACTACCACTACCACCACCACCTCCACTACCATTACACTACTATCGCAATCAACTCCACTACCACCGCCTCCACTACTATTACACTACTACAGCAATAAACTCCACTACTCCCACCTTCACTATCAGCACCACCAACAACAGCACCTCCACTGCCACCAGCACCTCCACTACCACCATCACCGCCTGCACCTTCATTATTACCACCACCAGCACCTCTAGTACAATCACTAGCACCTTCACAACCACCACAAGCACCTTCTCGACCACCACAATCCGCACCTCCACTACCACCACATTCACTTCCACAACCACCACCAGCGTCTCCACCACCACCTCCACCAACAGCATCAGCACACACTACCACGCATCATTAACACACTTCACCACACCGCCACCACCACACCTTACCACACTAACACCACACACTACCTCTATCACAATACACCACCAACAATACAACAATACTCCACCACCATTTCCACACGAAACCACCACCAACACACACTTCCACACTTTACCACACACCACTATCACACTACTCCACACCACCACCACACACCACCACTACCACACTACAATACAATCACATAGGCAGCAGAAGCAAGGAAGAAAATGCAGGGCGAGAGGAGAAAACCAGGAAATCACAGCTCCCAACACAACATCCCCAGAGGTGAGGGGAGAACCCACAACCAGCAACCTAGTAACCCCAGAAGGAAGGGCACTCCACCACCCTCCTCTGCATAGAAACCCCCCCAACCCCAAACCCTCCCTGCCCCCATTCAAGTGCTCAGCCAAATCTCCCACCCCCCACACCCCATTCTGACCCTGCAACACCTACCCTCCTCCCACCATGTCCTCCTCCCCCTTTTCCTTCCTGTCCTCCCTCCACCTCCCCCTTCATCCAATACCCTCCCTGACCCACTTCACATGACCCCCCCCCCACCCATCACCCCAGTATCCTCTGAGACGCTGTTATCCACCTCACAAATCCTCACACCCATGGAACAGCTTCCCCATCAGCAGAACGCTCACCAAGGAGGCGATATCAGAAGAGACAGAAGAAAGTGAGCCTCAAGGCAATGTACACTAACATAGATGGAATTCAAATAAAGCAACTGAACTTGGAGAATGGGTACTTGAAGAGAACCCAGACGTAACAGCACTCACAGAAGCAAAGCTAACGAAAACCATAACAAATGCAGTGTTCCCACAGGACTACTGTGTTGTGAGGAAAGAGAGAGAAGGAAGAGGACGCGGTGGTGTAGCTTTGATGGTAAGAAAAAACTGGGATTTGAAGAGATGGTTATGCAGGGCTGTGAAGGTTTCAGTGACTACAAAACAGGTACCATAGCAACTGTAGGACAAAAAAAATTATATTCGAAGTCATATATAACCCACCACCAAATGACAGAAGACCCAGACAGGTATATGATAGAAACAACATGGCCACCATTAACATAATAGAGAGAGCAGCTTCTGTCGCTAGCAGGAAAGGATCTGGACTACTAATCATGGAAGACTTGAACCACGGGAACATAGATTGGGAGAACAGAGACCCACAAGGCGGACAAGATACATGGGAAGATAAGCTGTTGGATGTGGCAACAAGAAGCTTTTTAAGCCATCACATCAAGGGACCAATAAGAATGAGAGGGGAAGATGAACCAGTTATGCTTGATCTAATATTTACCCTTAATGAGTGGGATATAAGGAAAGTTAGGTTGGAAGCACCCTTGGGAATGAGTGATCACTGAGTATTGATCTTTGAGTACCTGGTAGAGCAAGGATTTATCTCTCCCCGAATAGAACTAGGAAACAAAAGGCTGGCATACCGAAAGGGAAATTATGAGGAGATGAGACGTTTCCTAAGGAATATACCATGGGACACAGACCTCAGAGCTATGTCTGTACAAGACATGATGGACTATGTCACCCAAAAGTTTCAGGAGGCAGTAAACAGGTTCATCCAGGCCCAAAAAGAAAAATACGAGAAGCAAAAGAAGAATCCATGGTTTAACAGGGCATGTATGGAAGCAAAGGAACTGAACAATAGGGCGTGGAGGAACTTCCGAAATAACAGAACACCAAAAAGCAGAGAGAGATACCAGAGAACCAGGTATGAGTATGTTAGTGTGAGAAGAGAAGCATAGAAAAATTACGAAAATGATATAGCAAGCAAAGCCAAGACCGAACCAAAGCTACTCCATAGTCACATCAGGAGGAAAACAACAGTGAAAGAACAGGTAATGAAACTTAGAACAGGCGATGACAGGTATACAGATAATGACAAAGAGGTGTGTGAAGAACTCAACAAGAGGTTCGAGGAGGTCTTCACAATAGAACAAGGTGAGGTCACTGTGCTAGAAGAGGTGGCAGTAAACCAGGTGGCCTTGGAAGGGTTCGAAATTATGAGAGATAAGGTCAAGAGACACCTGTTGGATCTGGATGTGAGAAAAGCCGTTGGTCCCGACGGGATTTCACCATGGGTATTGAAAGAGTGTGCAGAGGCACTCTGCTTGCCACTCTTCATAGTGTATAGTAAGTCACAGGAGACCTATCAGAAATATGGAAGATGGCTAATGTGGTCCAAATATACAAAAAGGGTGACAGACAAGAGGCACTGAACTACAGGCTAGTGTCCTTGACTTCTATACCATGCAAGGTGATGGAGAAGATTGCGGGAAAAACCTAGTAAAACATCTGGAGAGAAGGGACTTCGTGACAAATTGCCCACATGAGTTCAGGGAGGGTAAATCTTGCCTTACAGGCTTAATAGAGTTCAACAACCAGGTGACAAAGATTAAGCAAGAAAGAGAAGGTTGGGTGGGCTACATTTTCTTGGACTATTGGAAAGCCTTAGACAGTACCCCATAAGAGGCTGGTGCATAAGCTGGAGATAAAGGTAGGAGTGACTGGTAAGGTGATCCTGTGCATAAGCGAGTACCTAAGCAATAGGAAGCAGAAAGTTACAGTGAGTGGTGAGACTTCAGATTGACGTGAATTCACCAGTGGAGTCCCACAGGGCTCTGTACTCAGTCCTTTCCTGTTTCTGATATACGTAAATGATCTCCCAGAGGGTATAGACTTATTCCTCTCAATATTTCCTGACGATATCAAAATTATGAGAAGGATTAAGTCAGAGGAGGACTGCTTGAGGCTTCAAAAAGACCTAGACAAACTGAAGGAATGGGTGAACAAGTGGTTGTTAGAGTTTAACCCAACTAAATGTAATGTAATGAATATAGGTGTAGGGAGCAGGAGACCAGTTACAAGGTCTCACTTGGGAGATGAAATTCTTCAAGAGTCAGAGAGGGAGAAAGACTTGGGGATTGATATCACACCAGACCTGTCCCCTGAAGCCCATATCAAGAGTATAACATCAGCGGCACATGCCAGGTCGGCCAACATAAGAACGGCATTTAGAAACTTGTGTAAGGAATCAGTCAGAACTTTGTATTCCACATATGTCAGACCAATTCTAAAGTATGCAGGTCCAGCATGGAGTCCATATCTAGTCAAGCATAAGACTAAACTGGAGAATGTTCAAAGATTTGCCACCAGACTAGTTCCCGAGCTGAGAGGTATGAGCTACGAGGAGAGACTGAGTTAAACCTCTCGTCGATGGAAAACAGAAAAGTTAGGGGGGGACATGATCACCACGTACAATATTATCAAAGGAATTGATAGGGTAGATAAGGACATGCTATTTAACACAAGGGGCACATGCACTAGGGGACACAGGTGGAAATTCAGTGCCCAAGTGAACTACAGAGATATTTGAAAGAACTTTTTTAGTGTCAGAGTGGTTGACAAATGGAATGCATTAGGAAGTGATGTGGTGGAGGCAGACTCCATACACAGTTTCAAGTGTAGATATGATAGAGCCCAGTAAGCTCAGGACCCTGTACACCAGTTGATTGACAGTTGAGAGGCGGGACCAAAGAGCCAGAGCTCAATCCCGGAAGCACAAATAGGTGAGTACACATTACCATTACCATACTACACCGCACCACCACCACCCACACTGGCAGCTGGTGGCTGAGTGGACAGCACTCTAGACTCGTGGACCAGGTGCCAGGGTTCGATCACCGGCGCCGGCTGAAAAAACAAATGGGCAGAGTTTCCTTCAGTCTGATGCCCCTGTTAAATAGCAGTAAATAGGTACCTGGGAGCTAGACAGCTGCTATGGGCTGCTTCCTGGTGTGTGTGTGTGTGTGTGTGTGTGTGTGTGTATGTGTGTGTGTGTGTGTGTGTGTGTGTGTGTGTGTGTGTGTGTGTGTGTGTGTGTGTGTGTGTCAGTGTGTGTGTGTTTGTGTGTGTGTATGTGTGTACTCACCTAGTTGTGTCTGCAGGATCGAGCATTGACTCTTGGATCCCGCCTTTCGAGCATCGGTTGTTTACAGAAATGACTCCTGTCCCATTTCCCTATCATACCTGGTTTTAAAATTATGAATAGTATTTGCTTCCACAACATGTTCCTGAAGTACATTCCATTTTCCCACTACTCTCATGCTAAAAGAAAACTTCCTAACATCTCTGTGACTCATCTGAGTTTCAAGCTTCCATCCATGTCCCCTCGTTCTGTTACTATTCCGTGTGAACATTTCGTCTATGTCCACTCTGTCAATCTCTCTGAGTATCTTATACGTTCCTATCATGTCCCCCCTCTCTCTTCTTCTTTCTAGTGTCGTAAGGCACAGTTCCCTCAGGCGCTCCTCATACCCCATCCCTCGTAGCTCTGGGACGAGTCTCGTTGCAAACCTCTGAACCTTTTCCAGTTTCATTATATGCTTCTTCAGATGGGAACTCCATGATGAGGCGGCATACTCTAAGACTGGCCTTATGTAGGCAGTGTAAAGCGCCCTAAATGCCTCCTTACTTAGGTTTCTGAATGATGTTCTAACTTTTGCCAGTGTAGAGTACGCTGCTGTCGTTATCCTATTTATATGTGCCTCAGGAGATAGATTAGGTGTTACGTCCACCCCCAGGTCTCTTTCACGCGTCGTTACAGGTAGGCTGTTCCCCTTCATTGTGTACTGTCCCTTTGGTCTCCTATCTCCTAGTCCCATTTCCATAACTTTACATTTGCTCGTGTTGAATTCCAGTAGCCATTTCTCTGACCATCTCTGCAACCTGTTCAGGTCCTCTTGGAGGATCCTGCAATCCTCATCTGTCACAACTCTTCTCATCAACTTTGCGTCATCCGCAAACAACGACATGTAGGACTCTACGCCTGTAAACATGTCGTTAACATATACAAGAAATAGAATTGGTCCCAGCACCGATCCTTGTGGTACTCCCCTTGTTACTGTTCGCCAGTCCGACTTCTCGCCCTTACCGTAACTCTTTGGCTCCTTCCTGTTAGGTAGTTCCTTATCCATGCTAGGACCTTTCCCCCCACCCCCGCCTGCCTCTCGAGCTTGAACAGCAGTCTCATGTGCGGTACTGTATCAAAGGCTTTTTGGCAGTCCAGAAATATGCAGTCTGCCCAACCATCTCTGTCCTGTCTTATCCTCGTTATTTTATCATAGAATTCCAGAAGGTTTGTTAGGCACGATTTCCCTGTCCAGAACCCATGTTGATGTTTGTTCACAAACCTAATGTTCTCCAGGTGTGCAACCAGTCTTAGCCTAATCATTCATTCCAGTATTTTACAGGGGATGCTTGTCAGTTATACAGGTCTATACTTAAGTGCCTCCTCCCTATCACCTTTCTTGAAGATCGGCACGACATTTGCCTTCTTCCAGCAACTGGGCAATTCTCCTGACATAAGTGACTCATTAAAGATCATTGCCAGAGGCACGCTGAGGGCCTGTGCTGCTTCTTTTAGTATCGACGGTGATACTTTGTCTGGTCCAACTGCTTTAGTTGCATCTTGAGTTGTCAACTGCTTCATTACCTCCTCTGCTGTCACCTCTATATTTGATAGTCTTTCATCTAGGGTAACCCCTTCCAACAATGGGAGCTGCTCAGGCTAGGTAGTGAACACTCCATGGAAACTGACATTCAGTGCCTCGCAGATTTCCTTGTCACTTTCAGTATATGCCCCCTCTGTCTTCCTTAGTCTTGTCACTTGGTCGTTCACCGAAATTTTCTTCTTATATGACTGTGTAGTAACTTAGGTTGTTTTTTCGCTTTGATTGCAATATCGTTCTCATAGTCCCTTTCCGATGTTCGTCTTATGTTAATGTAATCGTTCCTAGCTCTGTTGTATCTGATCCTGTTGTCCTCTGTTCTTTGTCTTCTGTACTTCCTCCACTCCTGCCTGCTGGACATTTTTGCTTCCTGACACTGTCTATTAAACCATGGGTTATTATATTCCTTCTTATTTTTTCCCTTTACCGTTGGTATAAATCTCTCTTCGGCCTCCTGGCATTTCTGTATGACTAGGTCCATCATATCTTGGACTGTTTTTCCTCTAATTTCTTCCTCCCACTGCACTTCACCCAGATAGTCCCTTATCCTCATATAGTCCCCTTTCCTGTAGTCAGCTCTCCTTTCCCAGATCTCTTGTCCCATGGTCGTAAGTTTGAATTCCATCATGTAGTCAAAGACTAGGACACAATGGTCACTGGCCCCTAGAGGTATTTCATGCTCTAAATTCTCGATATCTTCTACGTTCTGGGTGAAAATCAGGTCTAATAGGCTCGGTGCATCTCCTCCTCTTTCCCTTGTGTCTTCTTTCACATGTTGTGTCAGAAAATTCCTGTCTAGAACATCTACTAATTTTGCTCCCCACGTTTCGTCCCCTCCATGGGGATTCCTTGATTCCCAATTTATCTCTATGATTTAGGTCCCCCATGATCAGCAGCTTCGCTCTCATTCTGTGGGCTAGTGTTGCTGCCTTCTGCAGTTCATCTATACATGCTTTGTTGTTGTCATCATACTCCTGCCTGGGTCTTCTACTGTTTGGTGGGGGATTGTAGATTACCAAGATCACAATCTTCCTCCCATCTACTGTCAGAGTTCCATGTATGAAGCTTGTGCACTCATTGGTAACTCGATTTCCCAGGTCTTCAAACTTCCATTTCCGCTTTATTAGGAGTGCTACTCCCCCTCCCTGTCTCTGTGTCCTCTCTTTTCGTATCACCTGGTACCCTTCAGGAAAGATTGCATCTGAGATCATGTCATTAATTTTAGTTTCCACAATTGCAACATGTCAGGATCTGCTTCACTCACTCTTTCTTTTATCTCTTCTGCTTTATTAGATACCCCATCAGCATTGGTGTACCAAACCTTGAGATTCTTCATGGAAACTCTTGTACCAGAGTTCTCCCTTTCTCTGGGGGTCTGGGGGGATCTGGGGGGTGTCTGGGGGGTGACTGGGGGCAGGGGGGGTCTGGGGGATCTGGGGGGTGTCTGGGGGATGACTGGGGGCGGGGAGGATACGGGGGATGTCCGGGGGGATCCGGGGGGTGTCTGGGGGGGTCCGGGGGGTGTATGAGGGGTGAAAGAGGTCAGGAGGGGTGCTTGGGGGGCTACTGAGGACTGGGCTTCTAGGAAGGTAGGTAGGAGGGTCTGGGGTAGGGCCTGGGTATGTAGGTCTGGTGTAGGAAGGGCATACTGGGTCTGAAGATTAGGGAGGCCATAGAGGGGTTGGGAGATAGCGTAAGGTTGGGAGTAAGATAGAGGTTGAGAGGTTGGGAGGGGGATGGATAGAGGGGGTGGGGGGAACCTCCCACCCCCCTCGCAAGGGTGGGGGGTCACATGGAAGGAGAGGGGATGAGGAGGGGTGAGGGCTGGGTAGGCTTTGGGTGTTGAGGGGATGAGGCTGGGTGGGTTCTTGGGGTTGAGGGGATGAGGGCTGGGTGGGTTTTGGGGGTTGAGGGGATGAGGGCTCGGTGGGTTTTGGGGGTTGAGGGGATGAGGGCTGGACGGGTTTTGGGGGTTGAGGTGATGAGGGGGTCCTTGGAATGTGGGATGAATTTGACTGCAGTGGGGTCAGAGGGGTCAAGGGATGTGTTGGGGAGATAAGCAGGGGGCGGCTGATATGGGGAAGGGGTGACCTGAGAAGCAGGTGTGAGCTGGTTAGCATGGGGTGGATTAGCACTGGGGTGTGTAGCTACTCTCAAATGGGAAGAGTTGTATTGTTGTTTGCTTGCTCTGTGGGCAATCTGTTCCTCCTTCGACATGAATTTGTCAATATATACGTTGTAGTAATTTTCGCTACCTCTGAGTAAGTGTTTGTGATGCAGTATGTAATCCACTGCCTCTTCGTTAGTGAACTGTACCAGGACAGGTCGTTTCCTGTTACAGTTGTATGGTCCAATGTGTCGTTGAACTTGCACCTCATTCCCTGCCATCTGGGCTCTCATGTCTCTCAAGATCCCCTGTAGCTCCAAATCCTCAATCTCCATCCTTTCCTGCCTCGATGGTGCCCTGGCTTCAAGCAATCCATGGATTATGATTGTCCTCTTTCTCAGTTCAGGGTCATGCTGGTGGCCCTCTTCCTGGCTGACCCCCACCCCTCCTACACCCGCTACTCCACCTACTACTACTCCCCCTTCCCCTGCCAAGCTTCCCTTATTCCTGCCAAATTCATTAGTAAGCCTGCGTGTGTGTGTGTGTGTGTGTGTGTGTATGTGTGTGTGTGTGTGTGTGTGTGTGTGTGTGTGTGTGTGTGTGTGTGTGTGTGTGTGTGTGTGTGTGTGTGTGTGTGTACTCACCTAGTTGTACTCACCTAGTTGTGTTTGCGGGGGTTGAGCTCTAGCTCTTTGGGTCCGCCTCTCAACCGTCAATCAACAGGTGTACAGATTCCTGAGCCTATCGAGCTCTGTCATATCTACATTTGAAACTGTGTATGGAGTCAGCCTCCACCACATCACCCCCTAATGCATTCCATTTGTCAACCACTCTGACACTAAAAAAGTTCTTTCTAATATCTCTGTGGCTCATTTGGGCACTCAGTTTTCACCTGTGTCCCCTTGTGCGTGTTGCCCTTGTGTTAAATAGACTGTCTTTATCTACCCTATCAATTCCCTTCAGAATCTTGAATGTGGTGATCATGTCCCCCCTAACTCTTCTGTCTTCCAGCGAAGTGAGGTTTAATTCCCGTAGTCTCTCATCGTAGTTCATACCTCTCAGCTCGGGTACTAGTCTGGTGGCAAACCTTTGAACCTTTTCCAGTTTAGTCTTATCCTTGACTAGATATGGACTCCATGCTGGGGCTGCATACTCCAGGATTGGCCTGACATATGTGGTATACAAAGTTCTGAATGATTCTTTACACAAGTTTCTGAATGCCGTTCGTATGTTGGCCAGCCTGGCATATGCCGCTGATGTTATCCGCTTGATATGTACTGCAGGAGACAGGTCTGGCGTGATATCAACCCCCAAGTCTTTTTCCTTCTCTGACTCCTGAAGAATTTCCTCTCCCAGATGATACCTTGTATCTGGCCTCCTGCTCCATACACCTATCTTCATTACATTACATTTGGTTGGGTTAAACTCTAACAACCATTTGTTCGACCATTCCTTCAGCTTGTCTAGGTCTTCTTGAAGCCTCAAACAGTCCTCTTCTGTTTTAATCCTTCTCATAATTTTAGCATCGTCCGCAAACATTGAGAGAAATGAATCGATACCCTCCGGGAGATCATTTACATATATCAGAAACAAGATAGGACCGAGTACAGAGTGTGTGTGCGTGTGAGTGTGTGTGTGTTTGTGTTTGCGTGAAAAAATAGTAGTTTGTAAAAATTTATTGATTGACAATTGAGAGGCGGGCCGAAAGAGAACTCAACCCCCGCAAGCACAACTAGGTGAATACAAGGGAATTCAATATTCTCAAGGGAATTGACAGGGTTGATAAAGACAGGCTATTTAACACAAGGGGCACACGCACTAGGGGACACAGGTGGAAACTGAGTGCCCAAATGAGCCACAGAGATATTAGAAAGAACTTTTTTAGTGTCAGAGTGGTTGACAAATGGAATGCATTAGGAAGCAATGTGGTGGAGGCTGACTCTATACACAGTTTCAAGTGTAGATATGATAGAGCCCAATAGGCTCAGGAACCTGTACACCTGTTGATTGACGGTTGAGAGGCGGGACTAAAGAGCCAGACCTCAACCCCCGCAAGCACAACTAGGTGAGTACAACTAGATGAGTATACACCACCACTACCACATTACACCAACACCACATACTCCACACTACACAACACCCCACACCACGATTACCACACCATCCTATCACACCACCCCACCACACTACTCCATAACACCATATTATCACACAAACACACAACCACACCACACTAACACATCACACTGCCTCATAACACTACATCACTACACTACTACACCCCACTACCGCACCATATTACCACACTACCACAGCACATTACTACACGACACTAACACACCACACTACCACACCATGCCACCACACCACATCACCACACTACCCCACCTCACTACACCACCACACCATATTACCACACTACCACTACCATACTATCATTACCATGCCACACCACCACACCACAATTACCACACCACCCCACCACACTTCCATCACCATTACCACATCACCACACAATACTACCTTAACACACTTCCATCACCGCCACAACTTGTACCCCACCACATCTACCACCGTGAAATTACTGCACAATGCCATCATACTACTACACCACACTACCACACCACACCACCACCGCACCACCAGTATACCATAACAACTGCATCACACTACCATGCACAACACAACCACAAACACCATCAATCACTACCACTAACTACGACCATTACCACCAACCACAGAAACCAACCACCACTGCCTCCAACCACAACCCACCAAGAACAACCACCAACACCACAATGGATTCTCCATTAGTTAAAAATAATGAATACAAATTGTTGAAACCACCTTTATTATGCTCCTGTTTTCTTTTTTTACTGAATGTAGAATATATATTTTTTTTATTTCTTTATTTTTATATTTAACATCAGTCAAGAAAACTACTTTTTTTCAATACTATCTGTACCCCGACACGCGTTGCTGTGGCTCAGCAACGCATGTGCGTTACTGAGCCACAGCAACCTTCTCCTGTCTCCCAGTCCACCCCACCATTCCCCCCTCCACCGTCCCATCGTCCTCTTAACCATTTCCCACTCTTCAGAGCCCCTCGTCCTCCCTATCATTCTCCCCTCCCTGTCCCCTCGACCTCCCCACTATCCCCCACTTCCCTGTCCCCTTGTCCTACACACCATTCTCCATTCACCCATCCCCTTGTCCCAAATATCCCCAACTTCCCCCGCCCCCTTGTCCTCCCCACTATTATTCCCTCCCCCGCCCCCTCGTCCTCCTCACCATCCCCCACTCCCGTCCCCTCATCCTCCCCACCATTTCCCACTTCCTCGTTTGGTGCATTCCCATATGATCTGATGTTCCTATCAGAAAATTGAGAACATCAAATGATCTGATGTTCCTATCACTGAAATGTAAGAAAAACAGTTAAAAAACGAAATGAAATTTTTTTAAAATAACAAAATAAACTATACTCACCAAATGAACAGGATGGCTCAATTACAACGCAGTGTCACCCAAAATAATTAAATCAAAATGACAATAAATCGAAATCTATGAAAATTAAATTAATCAGTGTTATCTGAAACATTGAAATGGAATCATAATATATTTAGTATAGCATGTGTTGCTCTTACGTGCAACAAATGGCACTGTTTTTCAAAAAAGCATGTTTTTACCTGTCACAGGTGTGGCATCTATACTTATATTCATGAAATGAACGGTATGGTAAACAACACAGCTCAATTCCAACACAATGTCACTCAAAATAATTAAATCAAAATGAAAATAAATCGAAATCTATGAAAATAAATTTATCAATGCAATCGGAAACATTAAAATGGAATCGTAACATATTTAGTATAGAGTGTGTTGCTATTATGTGCACATGGCACTGTTTAAAAAAAACGTTTTTACCTGTCACAGGTGTGGCATCTATATTGTAGATGTATAAAAAACACGCACATATTCGAATGGAACAATGTGTCAAAATTTCAAAGCAATCGGTAAAGAGGTTTCAAAGATTTCCCTTACATGAAAAAACACAGTTTTTCAAATAAATCATGTTTTTTTCCCGTAACAGACGTTACATGTATACAGTATGTATATAAAAACCTGCTTGGAGGCGAATGGAACGTTGTGTCAAAATATCAATGCAATCAGCGTAGAATTTCGGAGATTAGCGATTTGGAACAATCGAACATTTCCATTTTTATTTATATTGATCTAAGGTTGCCACAAGGTCTCAAATTTTGTTTAACCAACGTTGTGCAGTAAGTTGTGGAAACCTATTTACGATTCTACACAATAACATATCTAAAATGTGAGAACAAATGTTGCTGCTGCTTTCAAACACTTTCCTGGAACGTTGTGGCAACCTAAAATTGTTTCCTGGAATCTTCGAATACTGCCACCAACCACCACCATCTACCAACACTGCCACCAACCACAACCATCTACCAACACTGCAACCTTACACTACCATCTACCAACACTTCCACCAACCACAACTATCTACCAACACTACCACCAACCACAACCATCTACCAACACTGCCACCAACCACAACCATCTACCAACAATGCCACGATACACTACCATCTACCAACACTTCCACTAACCACAACCATCTACCAGCACTACCACCAACCACAACCATCTACCAACACTGCCACCAACCACAACCATCTACCAACAATGCCACGATACACTACCATCTACCAACACTGCACCAACCACAACCATCTACCAACACTGTCTCAACCACAACCGTCTACCAACACTACCACTAACCACAACCATCTACCAACACTGCCACCAACCACAACCATCTACCAACACTACCACCAACCACAACCATCTACCAACACTGCCACCAAACACTACCATCTACCAACACTGCCACCAACCACAACCATCTACCAACACTGCCTCAACCACAACCATCTTTCACACTTTCACGTGAAAGGCACGGAACGCTACATAAAGAGTGGCAAGCAGGATAATGAATTTGGAGGAAACTCTATGAATTTTTTATACCAGACCGAAAGAGAATTCAAAAGGAGAAGCATGGAGAGTGTATGGAACTGGATGCCAGATCCACTTGCATTCCAGAATTACAGATACAATTACACACCGAAAGGGAACTACAACTACGACAGGCAACTGCCCTACAACAATCAGTACTGGTCAGAACAAACTCATTATGTCCACGCATAATGGGCTTGCCGAAAAAGTCTCCCATTCAAACTATCACAAATAGAGTAACTTCATTCATCTTTGCCAACATACAAGGACTGAAAACACGAACAAACAACAAAGAACAGTTCATAAATGGCCTCCTCACGGAGTCAAATGCAGTATTTGGAGCTTTCACAGAAACCCATGCCACTCCACCACTCTTTATGTAGCGTTCCGTGCCTTTCACGTGAAAGTGTGAAAGACGTGAAAGTGTGAAAGACGTGAAAGTGTGAAAGATGGTTGTGGTTGAGGCAGTGTTGGTAGATGGTTGTGAATTGTTGGACAGTGAGATCTGGATTCCAGGATATAACCTATACAGGTGTGATAGGAAAATTAGGTCACATGGAGGAGTGGGTCCGTATATTAGGGAAGACCTTGTATGCTCTGAGCTCCTAAACGTTACAAATGAGGTGGTAGAGGTACTGGGATTAAAAATAGAGAAAATAAATTTAGTGATTATTCTAATTTACAAACCGCCAGATGCAACGGCTGAGGAATTCACAGAACAGATAAACAAAATAGAGAATAGCCTTGATAATTTGGAGAACCCGATACCTGATATTATCTTCCTAGGTGACTTCAACTTGCCTAGTCTCAGGTGGAAAATAGCAAACAATAATATTATACCAGGAAATCTATCAGGACCTAACCAACCACAGATTAGAGAACTACTTAGATTCTGTGACAAATTTTCACTCAATCAGCAGATATCGGAGGCAACGAGAAATGAAAATATTCTAGATCTGGTCTTTACGAACAATGAAGACATTATCAGAGACATTACGGTATCAGATACCACATACTCAGATCACAAGCTCATTGAAGTGCAAACGACCATTAATAATCAGAATAGACCTAAAACGTTGATAAAGCGAGAGGGGCTATTCAGTAAATTAAATTTTAATAGTAAAAGGATAGACTGGGAGATAATAAACAGGGAACTTACAAACATTCCATGGGAAACTGTTCTAAGTAATATAAGTCCTACAGAAGGAATAGAAAAACTGACTTCGGAAGCGTATCAAGTCTGTCTGAAACATGTTCCTTTGAGGAAAGCCAGAAAGAGATCCATCGTAGAAAGAGAACGCAGACGACACTATAAACGCAGGAAAAAATAACGGAACTGCTTATGCAGACACGAATTTCCCGTCAAAGATGGAATAATTTAAATAGGGAGATTGAAGAAATCGAGCGGAAATTGAAACACTCATATGAAACTGAAGAAAGGCAGTTAGAACAGAAAGCAATTCAGGAAATAATAAAAAATCCTAAATATTTCTTCACATATGCGAAATCAAAAGCAAAAACCACTGCCAGTATTGGACCTATTCGTACAAGTGAAGGTTCATACACGGAGGATGACAAAGAAATTAGTGAAATCCTAAAAAAGCAGTATGAGGACACGTTTAGCACTCCAATAAACAACATGAAAGTGGAAGATCCAGACAATTTCTTTATGCGGGATATTCAAACCCCTGTAAATATAACTGATATCAACACGAGCGCACTAAATTTTGAAAGAGAAATTGAAAACATGCCCATGCACTCGGCCCCAGGTCCAGACTCATGGAATTCAATATTTGTAAAGAAATGCAAAGTGCCGGTAGCACAGGCACTCAGTATAGTGTAAAGGAAGAGCTTCGACACAGGGGAGATACCAGATGCATTTAAAGTATCAGACATAGCCCCTCTACACAAGGGAGGGAGCAAAGCATTGGCAAAGAATTATAGACCAGTTGCACTAACATCGCACATCATAAAAGTATTTGAGAGAGTGATTAGGAGTCAGGTCACCAATTTCATGGAGACCAATGACCCTCACAACGCAGACCAACATGGATTTCGAGCGGAAAGATCGTGCCTCTCACAGCTACTTGAGCACTACGACAAAGTCACTGAGGCATTAGAAGAAAAACAGAATGCTGATGTGATATACACGGACTTCGCAAAGGCTTTCGATAAATGTGACCATGGCGTGATAGCACACAAAATGAAGTCAATGGGAATAAGCGGTAAAGTAGGACGCTGGATACTCAGTTTTCTGTCAAACAGAACTCAGCGAGTAACGGTCACCCATATAAAATCTAGTCCAAGTACAGTTAAAAGCTCTGTACCTCAGGGTACAGTCCTTGCACCGCTGCTTTTCCTTATTCTCATATCAGATATAGACAAAAATACAAGTCACAGCTTCGTATCATCCTATGCAGATGACACAAAAATCAGTATGAAAATTATCTCGGCTGAAGACATTGAAAAACTTCAAGCTGATATTAATAAAGTTTTCGACTGGGCATCAGAAAATAACATGATGTTTAACAGTGGTAAATTCCAAGTACTCAGGTACGGTAAATATGAGGACCTTAAACAAAACACAATCAAATGTACCCATAGTAGGAAAACAGCATGTAAAGGATTTGGGAATAATAATGTCTGACGACCTAACGTTTAAGGAGCATAACCAAGCAAATATTGCGACAGCCAGAAAAATGAAAGGATGGATTACGAGAACTTTCAAATCCAGGGATCCAATCACAATGGTTGTACTCTTCAAGTCACTTGTGTTTTCCCGTCTTGAGTACTGCTCAGTACTCACTTCCCCCTTCAGAGCAGGAGAGATTGCTGAAATAGAGGGAATACAGAGAACATATACGGCACGCATAGACGCAATAAAGCACCTAAATTATTGGGATCGTCTCAAAGCCCTCCAAATGTACTCACTAGAAAGAAGACGAGAGAGATATCAAATAATATACAACTGGAAGATACTGGAGGGCCAAGTACCAAATCTACACAGTAAAATAACCACGTACTGGAGTGAACGATATGGAAGAAAATGCAAAATAGAACCAGTGAAGAGCAGAGGTGCCATATGCACAATCAGAGAACACTGTATAAACATCAGAGGTCCGCGGTTGTTCAACGTCCTTCCAGCAAGCATAAGAAATATTGCCGGAACAACCGTGGACATCTTCAGGAGGAAACTAGATTTATTCCTACAAGGAGTGCCGGACCAACCGGGCTGTGGTGGGTATGTGGGCCTGCGGGCGGCTCCAAGCAACAGCCTAGTGGACCAAACTCTCACAAGTCAAGCCTGGCCACGGGCCGGGCTTGGGGAGTAGAAGAACTCCCAGAACCCCATCAACCATGTATCAACCAGGTATCATCTACCAACACTACCACCAACCACAACCATCTACCAACACTGCCACCAAACACTACCTTCTACCAACACTGCCACCAACCACAACCATCTACCAACACTGCCACCAAACACTACCATCTACCAACACTGCCACCAACCACAACCATCTACCAAAACTGCCATCTAAGAAATAAATACAAAGGTGAACTCGCCTTTATTATGCTCCTGTTTTATTTCAACTAATATTTTGTATATTTATAGTTTTTATATTTATATATCATAAATAATAGAAACTACTTTTATGCAGTAATTAAGGTTGCCACGAGGCCTCAATTTTTTGTTACCCAACGTTGTGTAGTAAATTATGACAAACAATTTATGACTGGACACAAAAACGTATTGATTACTTAAAAACTAACTTTGCCCCAGCTCTCAAAAAATTCCCAGGCACATTCTGGCAACATAAAGTATTTGCTGGGTAGTTTACCTCAGGATCTGGAGTGTATTGCAATGCCTGGAGTGTACATTTCGTCCTGGAGTGTACTTCAGGGCTTGTCGTTTACTTTAGAGTCTTGAATATATATCAGGGCCTGAAATGTACTTCAGGGTCTGATGTGTACTTCTCATCATTATGTGTATTTCAGGGTCTGGAGTGTTTTTCAGGGTCTGGAAAGTACTTCATGGTCTGTAATGTCTTTCGGGATTGGGGTGTTCTGTAGGACCTGGACTGTAGTTCAGGGCCTGGAGTGTACTTCACTTTCTGGAGTGTACTTCAGTGCCTATAGCCTTCTTCATGGCCTATAGTTTACTTTATGTCCTATAGTGTGCTTCAGGGCATGAAGTGTGCTTCAAGTCCTGATTAGTACTTCAAGGTCTAAAGTATACCTCAGGCCCTGCAGTGTGTATAAGAGTCAGAAGTGCACCTCAGGTTCTTCATAAATCAGGGTCTGAAGTGTATTTTTCATTCTTGAATGTACTTCAAGGTCTGGAGTGTACTTTAAGGTCTGATGTGGTCATGGTACACTTCACGTCTTTGAGTGTACTTCAGTGTCTGGAGTGTTCTTCGTGGTCATGAGTGCAATTCATGTCTTGGAGAGTATTTCAATGTCTAGAGTGTACCTCAGGTCCTTGAGTTAACTTCAGGGTCTGTAGTGAACTTTAGGGTCTGGAGGTTTTTTTCAGGATCATGAGTGTTCTTCAAGATCTGGAGTGGAATTCAGTTTTGGAGTGTACATCAAATCCTGAATTGAACTTCAGTGTTTGAAATGTGCTTCAGGGTCTAAAATGTAGTTGAAGGTCTGTAGTACACTTCAGATACTGGAGTGTCCTTCAGGGACTTTAATGTATTTCAGGGGTCTTGAGTGTAGTTTAAAGACAGGAGAGTACTTTTGGTCCTGGAGTGTATTTCAGAGCCTGAAGTCTACTTCATGATCTGAAGTGTACTTCAGGGTATTGATTATACTTCTGGATCTTAAGTGTACGTCAGGGCCTGGCATGTACTTCTGCTCCTGGAGTGTACTTCAGGTCCTTGACTGTATTTCAGGGACTGGAGTGCATTTCAGGGTCAGCAGTATATATCTGATATATACTAGTAGTAGTAGTTGTGGGTGGTGGTAATATATATAGCAGTATATATTTAATATTTGATGTGTTGGCAGGTGTGAAGGAGAGGGAGAACGCCACCCGCCGCCTCCTGGACACTCTGGACCAGCTGGAGTGTGTCAACAAGGCTCACCAAGCTGACAACCTCAAGCTGAAGGAGGAAAACACTCGCCTAAATACAGCGAATCATTTGCTCGAGGAGGACAACAGGAAGACTAAGAACGAAGGGCAGCTTGCTCAGGAGATTGTTCTATTAAAGTCCCAGATCCGTCAAGTGGAGGAGGACTCGAGGCTGGTCAAGGAGGAGATCCGTAAAGTGGAGGAGGACTCGAGGCTGGTCAAGGAGGAGATCCGTAAAGTGGAGGAGGACTCGAGGCTGGTCAAGGAGGATAACATGAAGACTAAGAACGAAGTGCGCCTTGCTCAGGAAGAAAACATTCAATTAAAGTCCCAGATCCGTCAAGTGGAGGAGGACTCGAGGCTGGCCAAGGAGGATAACATGAAGACTAAGAACGAAGTGCGCCTTGCTCAGGAAGAAAACATTCAATTAAAGTCCCAGATCCGTCAAGTGGAGGAGGACTCGAGGCTGGTCAAGCAGGAAATCCGACAAGTGGAGGAGGACTCGAGGCTGGTCAAGCAAGAGATCCGACAAGTGGAGGAGGACTCGAGGCTGGTCAAGTCGAGGAACCAACAGCTGGAGCTTGCGGAGACCCAAGCCCAGGAGAGGGTCAAGACGGCGTTGACGAGGATCGCTGAGCTAGAGCGAGAGACACAACAGCTGCAAGAGATGAATAATAACACAGCAAGAGAGAAAGGACTTGTTCAAGAGCAACTCTCACTCCTGGAAGAACAGGTCAGGGTCCTTCAAACAGCAAACGCTGCTCTAAATGAAGAAAAGGAAGAAACAATCAGGAAGACTAAAGAGGAGAAACGACTTGTTGAAGAGCAACTCTCCGTCAGTGAAGAAGAGGCCAGTAAGTTACGGGAAGGAAACACGGCTCTACAGAGTGATAAAGACAGACAGGCACAGCAACTCAGAAGTACTCAAGAAGAACACGAGAAGTGCAAGAGGAATGTCAGTGAGCTGTACACAAGGTAAACTGTGCTACTTCACTTCTGACCTTCACTCTCCTTCCTGCTTATTTTGCCTTACTTCTGAGGGAGTAAGAGGGAGTGAGGTGTGTATGAATATGTGTGAATGTTTATGAATGTGTGAATGAATGTGTGTATGAATGTGTGTGTATGAAAGGCAGACCATGATAGACACACCGAATGATAAATGCAAAATGAGAAATTGATTGAGACAGAGACGTTCAGAGACAGAGAGATGTACAGAGACAGAGAGATGTACAGAGACAGAGAGATGTACCGAGACAGAGAGATGTACAGAGACAGAGAGACGTACAGAGACAGAGAGATGTACAGAGAACGAGAGACGTTCAGTGACAGAGAGATGTACAGAGACAGAGAGACGTACAGAGACAGAGAGATGTACAGAGAACGAGAGACGTACAGAGACATAGAGATGTACAGAGACAGAGAGATGTACAGAGACAGAGAGATGTACAGAGACAGAGAGACGTACAGAGACAGAGAGATGTACAGAGAACGAGACGTACAGAAACAGAGAGACGTACAGAGACAGAGAGATGTACAGAGACAGAGAGATGTATAGAAAACGAGACGTACAGAAACAGAGAGACGTACAGAGACAGAGAGATGTACAGAGACAGAGAGACGCACAGAGACAGAGAGACATACAGAGACAGAGAGATGTACAGAGAACGAGACATGTACAGAAACAGAGAGACGTACAGAGACAGAGAGATGTACAGAGACAGAGAGACGTACAGAGACAGAGAGACGTACAGAGACAGAGAGATGTACAGAGAACGAGACGTGTACAGAAACAGAGAGACGTACAGAGACAGAGAGATGTACAGAGACAGAGAGACATACAGAGACAGAGAGACGTACAGAGACAGAGAGATGTACAGAGAACGAGACATGTACAGAAACAGAGAGACGTACAGAGACAGAGAGATGAACAGAGACAGAGAGACATACAGAGACAGAGAGACGTACAGAGACAGAGAGATGTACAGAGACAGAGAGATGTACAGAGAACGAGACATGTACATAAACAGAGAGACGTACAGAGACAGGGAGATGTACAGAGACAGAGACATACAGAGACAGAGAGATGTACAGAGAACGAGACATGTACAGAAACAGAGAGACGTACAGAGACAGAGAGATGTACAGAGACAGAGAGACATACAGAGACAGAGAGACGTACAGAGACAGAGAGACGTACAGAGACATACAGATGTACAGAGGCAAAGTGGAACGGGTCGAACAGGACTATGTTACCCTTGAAGGGGGTGGTTGGGGTCGGCCCATTTGTTACCCTTACAGGGGGGGTGGTTGGGGTCGGCCCCTTTGTTACCCTTGAACAGGGTGGTTGGGGTCGGCCCCTATGCTACCCTTCAAGGGGGGTGGTTGGGGTCGGCCCCTTTGTTACCCTTGAAGGGGGAGGTTGGGGTTGGCCCATTTGTTACCCTTGAACAGGGTGGTTGGGGTCGGCCCCTTTGTTACCCTTGAAGGGGGAGGTTGGGGTCGGCCCCTTTGTAACCCTTGAAGGGGGAGGTTGGGGTCGGCCCCTATGCTACCCTTGAAAAGGGGTGGCTTGGGTCAGCCCCAATGCTACCCTTGAAGAAGGGTGGTTGGTGTCGGCCTCTATGTTACCCCTCTAAGGGGGTGGTTGGTGTCGGCCCCTATGTTACCCCTCTAAGGGGGTGGTTGGGGTCAGCCCCTATGTTACACTTGAAGGGGGGGGGCTTCGGCCCCTATGCTTCCCTTGAAGGGGGTTTGGTTGGGGTCGGCCCCTATGCTACCGTTTAAAGGGGGGGGGGGGGTCGGTCCCTATGGCCCCTATGTTACCCTTGAAAAGGGTGGTTGGTGTCAGTCACTATATTACCGTTGAAGGAGGGTTGGTTGGGGTCGGCCCCTATGCTACCGTTGAAGAGGGGGAGGGGGTTGGGGTCGGCCCCTATGTTACCCTTGAAGGGGGGTGGGGGTTTGGGGTCAGCCACTATGTTACCGTTGAAGGGGGGTTGTTTGGGGTCAGCCCCTATGCTACCCCTTAATGGGGATGGCTAGGGTCTCTCACTATGTTACCCTTGAAGGGGGTGGTTGGGGTCAGCCCCTATGTTACCCTTGAAAAGGGAGGTTAGGGTCAGCCACTATGTATTGTGTGTGTTGGTGGTGATGGGTACTGTGTGTAGCTGGTGATGGGTATGGTGTGTGTAGGTGGTGATAGGTATAGTGTGAAGATGCTTTCAATGACAGGAGGATATGATGGTGACCCGGGAGGCTGTGTGTAGGTGGTGATGAGTATGGTGTGTGTAGGTGGTGATAAGTATGGTGTGTGTAGGTTCTGATGGGTATGATGAGTGTGTATAGGTGGTAATGGGTAACGTGTGTGTGTGTAGGTGATGATGGGTATGGTGCGTGTAGGTGGGGATGGGTATGGTATGTGTAGGTGGTGATGAGTATGGTGTGTGTAGGTGGTGATGGGTATTATGTGTGTAGATGGTGATAGTATGGTGTGTGTAGGTGGTGATGTTTATTATGTGTGTATTTGGTGATAGGGTATGGTGTATGTATGTGATGATACGTATGGTGAGTGTAGGTGGTGATGGGTATGACGTATGTAGGTGATAATAGGTATGGTGTGTGTAAGTTTCGATTTGTATGGTGTGTGTAGACGGTGATGGGTAAAGTGTATGTAGGTGATGATGGGTATCGTGTGTGTAGGTACTGATTTGTATGGTGCTATTATGATTACATTGACATGAGAGTAAAGGAGGGTATGGTCGTGACCCGGGAGGGTGTGTGTAGGTGATGATCGGTATGGTGTATGTAGGTGGTGATGGGTATGGTGTGTGTAGGTGGTGATGGGTATGGTTTGTGTAGGTGGTGATGGGTATGGTGTGTGTAGGTGGTGATGGGTATGGTGTATGTAGGTGGTGATGTGTATGGTTTGTGTAGGTGGTGATGGGTATGGTGTATGTAGGTGGTGATGGGTATGGTTTGTGTAGGTGATGACCGGTATGGTGTATGTAGGTGGTGATGGGTATGGTTTGTGTAGGTGGTGATGGGTATTGTGTGTGTAGGTAGTGATTGGTACGGTGTATGTAGGTGGTGATGGGTATGGTGTGTGTAGGTGGTGATGGGTATGGTTTGTGTAGGTGGTGATGGGTATGGTTTGTGTAGGTGGTGATGGGTATGGTGTGTGTAGGTGGTGATGAGCATGCTGTGTGACGGTGGTGATGGGTATTGTGTGTGTAGGTAGTGATTGGTATGGTGAGTGAAGGAGGTGATGAGTATGGTGTGAAGATGTTTACTTTGAAAGGAGGGAATGGGAGGGTATGGGGAGACTCGGGAGGGTGTGTGTAGGTGGTAATGGGTATGGTGTGTGTAGGTGGTGATGGGTATGGTGTGTGTAGGTGGTGATAGATATAGTGTAGGTGGTGATAGGTATGGTGTGTCTTGGTGGTGATAGATATTGTGTGTGCAGGTGGTGATAGGTATGGTGTGTCTAGGTGGTGATGGGTATGGTGTGTGTGTAGGTGGAGAGGGGTATAGTGTGCGTAGGTGGTGATGGGTATGGCGAGTGTAGATTGTTTTGGGAATGGTGTGTGTAGGTGGTGATATGTATAATGTGCTTAGGTTGTCATGGATATGGTGCATGTAGGTGGTGATGAGAAAGATGTGTGTGGTTGGTGATAGGTATGGTGTGCGTAGGTGGTGATGTGTATGGTGTGTGTAGATTGTTTTGGGTATTGTGTGTGTAGGTGTGTATATGTATGGTGTGTTTATTTGGTGATGGATATGGTGCATGTAGGTGGTGATGTGAATGGTGTGTGTAGATTGTGATGGGTATGGTATGCCTAGGTTGTGATGGATAACGTGTGTGTGTGTAGGTGGTGATGGGTATGATGTGAAGGTTCATAAATTTACAGGAGGGTATAGTGGAGACCCTGGAAGGGTATGTGTAGGAAGTGATGGGTATGGTGTGTGTTGGGGGTAATAGGTATGGTACGTGATTAGGTGGTGACGGGTATGGTGAGTGTTGGTGGTGATGGGTATGGTGCGTGTGTAGGTGGTGATGGGTATGGTGAATGATAGTGGTGATGGGTATGGTGAGCGTAGGTGGGGATGGGTATGGTGTGTGAAGGTTGTTATGGGTATGGTTTATGTAGGTGATGATATGTATGGTGTGGGAAAGTAGTAATGCGTATGGTGTACTCACCTAATTGTACTTACCTAATTGTGCTTGCGGGTGTTGAGCTTTGTCTCTTTGGTCCCGCCTCTCAACTGTCAATCAAGTGATGTGCAGATTCCTGAGCCTACTGGGCTCTGTCATATCAACATTTGAAACTGTGTGTGGAGTCAGACTCTACCACATCACTGCTTAGTGCATTCCATTTAAGTGGAGATGGATATTATGTGTGTAGGTGGTGATGGATATTGTGGAGATCGATATGGTGTCATGGATATGATTGGTATGGTGTATGTAGGTGGTGATGGGTATGGGGTGTGTAGGTGGTGATGGGTATGGTGTGTGTATGTAGTGATAGGTATAATGTGTGAAGGTAGTAATGGGTATGGTGTGTGTAGGTGGTGATATGTATGGTGTGAAGATGCGTACATTGACAGGAGGGTATGTGAGGGTGTGGTGAAGACCCGAGAGGGTGTGTTTAGGTGGTGATGGGTATGGTGTGTGTTGGTGGTGAAGGGTATGGTGTGTGAAGGTTCTGATGGGTATGATGTGTATAGGTGGTGATGGGTATGGTGTGTGCAGATGGTGTTGGTATAGTGTGTGTAGGTAGTGATTGGAATTATGTGTGTTGGTGTTGATGCGTATGGTTTGTGTAGATCGTGATATGTGTTGTGTGAGTAGGTGGTTGTAGGTATGGTGTGTAGGTGGTGATGGGTATGGTGTGTGTAGTTGGTGATGGGTATTGTGTGTGTTGGTAGTGAAGGGTATGGTCTGTGTAGGTGGTGATTGGTGTGGTGTGTATAGGTGCTGATGGGTATGGTGTGTAAGTGTAGGTGGTGATAGGTATGGTGTGTGTGTAGGTGGTGATGGGTATGGTGCAAGGATGATGACATTGACAGGAGGGTATGGGAGGGTATGGTTGAGACCCGGGAGCGTGTGTATTGATGGTGATGGGTATTGTGTGTATAGGTGGTGATGGGTATGGTGTGTGTTGGAGGTGATGGGTATGGTGTGTGTAGGTGGTGATGGGTATGGTGGGTATGGGTGGTGATGAGAATGGTGTGTGTAAGTGGTGATTGGTATGGTGAGTGAGGGTGGTGATGGATAAGGCGTGTGTTAATGGTGATGTGTATGGTGTGTGTGTAGACGGAGATGGGTTATGGTGTGTGTAGGTGGTGATGGTTATGTTGTGTGTAGGTGATGATTGGTATGGTGAGTGAAGGTTGTACTCACCTAGTTGTACTCACCTAGTTGTGTTTGCGGGGGATGAGCTCTGGCTCTTTGGTCCCGCCTCTCAACCGTCAATCAACAGGTGTACAGATTCCTGAGCCTATTGGGCTCTATCATATCTACACTTGAAACTGTGTATGGAGTCAGCCTCCACCACATCACCTCCTAATTCATTCCATTTGTCAACCACTCTGACACTAAAAAAGTTCTTTCTAATATCTCTGTGGCTCATTTGGGCACTCAGTTTCCACCTGTGTGTGTTTCCCATGTGTTAAATAGACTGTCTTTATCTACCCTATCAATTCCCTTCAGAATCTTGAATGTGGTGATCATGTCTCCCCTAACTCTTCTGTCTTTCAGCGAAGTGAGGTTGAATTCCCGTAGTCTCTCCTCGTAGCTCATACCTCTCAGCTCGGGTACTAGTCTGGTGGTAAACTTTTGAACCTTTTTCAGTTTAGTCTTATCCCTGACTAGATATGGAGTCCATGCTGGGGCTGCATACTCCGGGATCGGCCTGACATATGTGGTATACAAAGTTCTGAATGATTCTTTACACAAGTTTCTGAATGCCGTTCGTATGATGGCCAGCCTGGCATATGCCGCTGATGTTATCCGCTTGATATCTGCTGCAGGAGACAGGTCTGGCGTAATATCAACCCCCAAGTCTTTTTCCTTCTCTGACTCCTGAAGAATTTCCTCTCCCAGATGATATCTTGTATCTGGCCTCCTGCTCCCTACACCTATCTTCATTACATTACATTTGGTTGGGTTAAACACTAACAACCATTTGTTCGACCATTCCTTCAGCTTGTCTAGGTATTCTTGAAGCCTCAAACAGTCCTCTTCTGTTTTAATCCTTCTCATAATTTTAGCATCGTCCGCAAACATTGAGAGAATTGAATCGATACCCTCCGGGAGATCATTTACATATATCAGAAACAAGATAGGACCGATTACAGAGCCCTGTGGGACTCCACTGGTGACTTCATGCCAATCGGAGGTCTAACCCCTCACCGTAACTCTCTGCTTCCTATTGCTTAGATACTCCCTTATCCACTGGAGCACCTTACCAGCTACACCTGCGTGTCTCTCCAGCTTATGTACCAGCCTCTTATGCGGTACTGTGTCAAAGGCTTTCCGACAATCCAAGAAAATGCAGTCCGCCCAGCCCTCTCGTTCTTGCTTAATCTTTGTCACCTGATCGTAGAATTCTATCAAGCCTGTAAGGCAAGATTTACCCCTCCCTGAACCCATGTTGGCGATTTGTCACGAAGTCCCTTCTCTCCAGATGTGTTACCAGGTTTTTTCTCACGATCTTCTCCATCGCCTTGCATGGTATACAAGTCAAGGACACTGGCCTGTAGTTCAGTACCTCTTGCCTGTCGCCCTTTTTGTATATTGGGACCACATTCGCCGCCTTCCATATTTCTGGTAGGTCTCCCGTCTCCAGTGACTTACTATACACTATGGAGAGTGGCAAGCAAAGTGCCTCTGCACACTCTTTCAGTACCCATGGTGAGATCCCATCTAGATCAACAGCCTTTCCAACATCCAGATCCAGCAGGTGTCTCCTGACCTCCTCTCTCGTAATTTCGAACTCTTCCAAGGCCGCCTGGTTTACCTCCCTTTCTCCTAGCACAGTGACCTCACCTTGTTCTATTGTGAAGACCTCCTGGAACCTCTTGTTGAGTTCTTCACACACCTCTCTGTCATTCTCTGTATAGCTGTCCTCGCCTGTTCGAAGTTTCAATACCTGTTCTTTCACTGTTGTTTTCCTTCTGATGTGACTGTGGAGTAGCTTTGGTTCGGTCTTGGCTTTGTTTGCTATATCATTTTCAAAACTTTTCTCTGCTTCTCTTCTCACCCTGACGTACTCATTCCTGGTTCTCTGGTATTTCTCTCTGCTTTCTGGTGTTCTGTTATTCCGGAAGTTCCTCCACGCCCTTTTGTTCAGTTTCTTCGCTTCCATACATACCCTATTATACCATGGATTCTTCTGTTG
This sequence comes from Procambarus clarkii, assembly GCF_040958095.1. Lineage (NCBI taxonomy): Eukaryota > Metazoa > Arthropoda > Malacostraca > Decapoda > Cambaridae > Procambarus > Procambarus clarkii. Next base: position 28,388,232 of record NC_091199.1, read on the forward strand.
CTTCTCGGATTTTTCCCTTTGGGCCGGGATGAACCTGTTTACTGCCTCCTGACACTTTTGGGTAACATAGTCCATCATACCCTGTACAGACTTATCTCTGAGGTCTGTGTCCCAAGGTATTTCACTTAGGAAACTTCTCATCTGTTCATAATTCCCCTTTCGGTATGCCAGTCTTTTGATTCCTAGTTCTTTTTTTGGGGAGATAAGTCCTAGCTCTACCAGGTACTCAAAGTTCAATACACTGTGGTCACTCATTCCCAAGGGCGCTTCCATCTTAACTTCCCTTATATCTTACTCATTTAGGGTAAATATCAAATCAAGCATTGCTGGTTCATCTTCTCCTCTCATTCTTGTTGGTTCTTTGATGTGCTGGCTTAGAAAGTTTCTTGTTGCCACGTCCAGCAGCTTAGCTCTCCATGTTTCTGGTCCTCCATGCGGGTCTCTGTTCCTCCAATCTATCTTCCCATGGTTGATCCATTCCATTCCTGCTAGCAACAGAAGCTGCTCTGATGAGGTGATGGATATTGTGGTGATCGATATGGTGTGATGGATATGATTGGTATGGTGTGTGTAGGTGGTGATGGGTATGGTGTGTGTAGGTGGTGATGGGTATGGTGTGTGTAGGTTGTTAGTGGTATAGTGTGTGTAGGTGGAGATATGTATGGTGTATTTAGGTGGTGAGGGATATGGTGTTTAAGTGATGATGTGTGTGTGTGTGTGTGTAGGTGGTAATGGGTATGTTGTGAAGATTCATAAATTTACAAGAGGGTATGGGAGGGTTTGGTGTTGTCTCGGGATGGTGTGTGTAGGTGATGATGGGTATCGTGTGTGTAGGTGATGGGTATTGCGTGTGTAGGTGGTGATAGATATGGTGTGTGTTGGTGGTGATAGGTATGGTGTGAGTAGGTGATGATGGATATGGTGTGTAGGTGGTGGTGGGTATGGTGTGTGTAGGTGGTGGGGGGTATTGTGTGTGTAGGTTGTGATGGATATGGTGTGTGTGTATGTGGTGATGGATATGGTGTGTGTAGGTGGTGGTGGGTATGATGTGTGTAGGTGGTGATGGGCATGGTGTGTGTGTGTGTAGGTGGTGATTGATATGGTGTGATGGATATGATGAGTATGGTGTGAGTTTGTGTTGATGGGTATAGTGTGTGTGTAGGTGGTGATGGATATGGTGTTGTTATCATGAGTTGATTTCAGTGTTCAGCGTCCCTGCAACCCAGGCCTCCTTTTTGTTATGCACCCCCAGGAAGCAGTCCGTAGCAGCTATCTAACTCCCAGGTACCTATTTACTGCTAGGTGAACAGAAGCATCAGGGTGAAAAATATTGCCCATTTGTTACTGCCTAAACCTGGCATCGAACCCCGAACCTCAGGTCTACGAAATCGAAGCGCTGTCCACTCAGCTGTGAGGCCCCTACATACAATAATATATTTTTCCCTATGTATTTATAATCAATTTATATTATATTTTTTTTTTAGTTATGTAGTTAGTTTTAGTGACTCTTTCCTATATTACTGTACTTCCACTCTTCTAACTAAGTCTTACCAATTCTCCACATTGCAGTGAGTTGCCCTTTTCAACGACTTCCATATTTAGAATTATCTCTTTCAATTTGGCCTCCATCAAATCAATGATACCCAGCTACTTAAAGTGAACTATATGACATATAGCAGATAATTTGATTTATACTTGTGTGTACAAGTTTTATATTGCAATTTGATTAGCCATCCTTTTAGTTTCAATTGCTTCCCATGTTTGGTCCATGTCCAGTACCAATTGTTCAGTCATGTTTCCCTATAGCATGGGTGGGCAACCTTTTTGAGAGTGCGTGCCAAAATCAGCCAAGTCTCTGACACAAACTTTTTCCACGTGCCAACCATTTTTTAGAACATATTTGGTATCTCTTAAGAACTTTTTAAACGAAAAAATAATAAATTACCGCAGTGCAGTAAAACATAATATAAAAAAAAAAAACAAAAAAAATTATTTAACCTTCAGAAGTACATTTCAACAGCCTTTAAGCTTTTGTAACTTTAATAGAATACAACAGATAAAAAACTTGTTGACTCCTTTTATATACTGTCAGTGAGACTTCTGCTGCTGCTGCATAACTGATGACAGAGATTTTACATCGGGTTTATATTTAGTAACATTGAGAGATATGCATGCAGCGCTAGTTTCATCTGTCATGCTACTCCTGTTACGAGACTTAACAAAGTTCATAATTGAGAACAAAGATTCGCAAGCATATGTAGACGAAAACATGGTTAGCAATGGTTTGCAAGGTTTTTTAACAGACATAATTTTCTGGAATAGTATTCCAAGTCCTTAATACTTCGTTTTCCGCATTTCTCTTTGCTACTTTCATCTCTAATCTCTCTCTTTCAATATTTTCCAAGTCAACTCTAAGGTCAACAAATTTCTGCTTCCAAATTGAGCTACTCTGAAATTCAATCAACTGCTTCTCAAAATCATCCATGTCTATCCATGAAAACATTTGCAAGTTTAGTTCATCCATTTTGATGCTGTCTGGAAACTTGATGAACTTTACTGTGTCTTCCAGTTCTCTGAATTTGGCAAATCTTGTAGAGAACTGCCAAACTGTTGACTCGACAATGTTTACAAACAGCTTTTGAAGACATTTGTGGTCTGTTCTGTCATCTTTTAGATCACTGATGTACCTCTTTAGGTTTGGAAAGTATCTAAATCTCTCATTATCTACAACACTCTAAAAAACTTTAAGCTTCATTTCAAAAGCTTTTATGTAACAAAACATAACATCAAGTGTCTTACCAGCGCCCTGTAACTTAATATTCAATTCATTTAAATGTTCACAAAAATCTGCAAAAAACATCAGTTTACAAACCCACACGATGTCAGAAAATTCCTGGTATGACACTTGTTGGTCGTTCAAATAGAGCTTTATCTCATCTAAGCATTCAATAAATCGTTTCAGAACCAAGCCTCTGCTAAGCCAACGAACATGGTTGTACATTTTCAGTCCTTTATACACAGATTCTACCTCATCCAGTAGAGTTTGAAATTGTCTTTTATTTAAAGGCCGACCACAAATGTAATTAACAACCTTGGTAACTGTTTGCATCACTTCTTGCAGTTCCTTTAGGGCAGCTTTTGCACATAAAGCCTCCTCATGTATGATGCAATGGAAGCCAATCAGTGGATGACCAACACTTTTTGCAAACAGATTTACAAATCCTGCCTTCTCACCAGTCATGTTTGGGGCACCATCTGTTGTGACGGATACTACTTTTGAAATGTCAATTTGCCGAGTAGAGAATTCGTTCACAACTGTTTTACATATTTCAGCCCCGGTAGTACGCTCAGGTAGTGATGCAAGAGCAACCATCTCTTCACATACTTCATCACCCTGTGATATGATTGTCAGTGTTCACTATGGTTATGGGTGCAGCCTTTAGGTTAGAAAGGCTTATTACATAAAATATGAGCCAAAGTAAATAGAGGGGAATCATCATACATCGGCATGATCGATGACGTAAAAAAAGGAGGTAACTATGGCAACAAGATCAACTTCTTTTTCTTGAGACCTCTTTAGCTTCGTAGAGCTTAAACCTCTTCACCACCAGGACGTACATATACTGTCATGGCATGTAAGCTTATACCCCAAGGAAAGTAGTTTTTTTTGTCTGTGCTTAGGGTAACATGTGCTTGCATCTGTGCTTAGGGTAACCTATGCTCTTGCGTGCCAGAGACAAGTCATCGGCGTGCCAAGTTTGGCATGCGTGCCAGAGGTTGCCCACCCCTGCCCTATAGTATACCATTTCATGCACTTTCTGAGCTCTGTCACTTTGAAGAAAAACTAGTTTGTCCCCTCACTCCGATGCTAATTTTGTTATATATTTTATATGTTTTTAATGGGGGCCCTGTTCTCTTTTGATAAATCTATCACCTACCTTAATATTATTTAACATTCTTTGTCTTTCTACAAATCATTATGCTTTAAAGGTCAATTTCAGAACTTTCATATTTTCCAATTCTCCTCTAGTCTATTCCTTAACATTAAGTTCTTTAATGTTTAGCCCCTCAACCACATTTGGAAGGAATGGAATGTGTGAAATAGAGTGCATTTGCCAGCTCACTGAAAATATAGATGACAATGTATCAGATACAAGTAAAATGCAAGATGTACTGTCTATACATTTATAGAAAAATAATGTATCTAAAAAGATAATGACTCCAATTACTAAAATGTTTTGCAAAGATATTGATTTATTCTTATTGGCGATAACATCAGAAGTTAACATTCTTGGCTGTCCAATGGTCCCAAGTTTGAATCTTCCTGAGAAGGGCAAATGTTAGTTTTATAATTTGGTACAAGCTTGTTTCTGGAGCAGCAGCTATATATCCTTTAGTTTGTCATAATTTATTTATGTTTTATTTATTTATATATACAAGGGTTCTTACGTTCTTGTACAGCCACTAGCATACATAATGTTTCGGGCAAGTCCTTAATCCTAATTTTCACAAACACGCATCCCCAGGAAGTAGCCCATAGCAGCTGTCTATCTCCCTGGTCCCTATTTTCTGCTAGGTGAACAGGGGCTGGACTGAATAATAATCAGACTGGTTTACAAAATATTTTTCCGACTCCAGCACAGAATACGCAAGTGTGCCCTTATTAAGAATAACATTCATAAAAAATATTCTATGACAAATATCGTTAGTTTTCTTGAGTTCAATAAAAAGTCAAGATGTTTTTGACTGGAAAGAGAAATATTATCCTGCTGACCAAAGTAAATGAAAATATAGTTGGTAACTGATTTAACCTTGAACTTAAGCAACTTTTCATCTCTTCAGAAACAATGGAAATGTGCAAATTCTGATCATCTGAAGATGAGGATGAAATGCAGACAGATAGTAGCTTTGCCTGGAACAGCAGTCACTTACAATAAGTAATAACCCATGCTTACTTCTATTTTCCATATCTCTCTAGATATTTTTTAATTAAAAGTGTGAAAGGCTAATTACTTTTAGATGCTGAAGGAATTTATCAAGGAAGAAACAGTGCAAATGCAAAGGAACTTCTTCATATATAAGACACTACTAACAAAATCAAGCAAACTATCCAAAACATTAATTAGATTTGTTGTTGATGACGCTTCCCACAGGGATGGTTCTAATGCCTTATTATGACTATATTTTTTACTCACCAAAACTCTGAAAGAACATTATTACATCATTTTAAAATTAAAGTACAAGCCTAGAATTACTCTTGGTGAATATATGAGTGAGAGAACATTATTGAGAGAGCATATGTACTCACCTAATTGTGCCTGCTGGACCCAGTATCAGCTGTTAAGCCCGGATTTTTCAGCTGTCAGCCATCTAATACAATGGCTCTCAACTCACCAGGCTATCTAATGGCTAATAATCCTAATAATGTATCTGTCAAATTAAAAAAAAGTTTGTCTAATATACAATCTTGCATTTTAAACAATAGGGAAAGATAGTAAACAATAGTAATTTGATAGTTTCTTAAACATTACATTTTCCATCACAATTAAAGAAACATTTGTAAAAAAGCTACCTTTGGCTAAACACTACTGGTCATGTCACAAATCTAACAATATTACACTTGCTTATATATCATAACAATAATAGGCAATAGCCCCCTCACACATGAAGGAGGATGTATTAATATTACTCCTAACTACCCCACTCAAACGTACAAAATGTGTTATCAAACCACATCCCTCTTGACATATTCAACAGGTAAGGCAAGCAGGAGTTGGAAAACAATTGCCACTTTAGAAGCATACCACTTATGTCTTAGTGTGATGCCAAGGCAAAATTGGAACTATGAAATAAGATAGATTAAAGTTACTATCTTAGACATGGCAGACTGGGTACGTAACAATCCTGAAGTGACATTTTGTACGTGTTTACTCTGTGACAGGTATTGTTGTCAGGCAAAATGACATTCAAGCAGTGCTATGTGAGCATGACCAAATATTATTCATATTTTATTTTACATCAATACTGTGACCTACATTCTTGCATGCTCAACAAAAAATCCAAATTCCACTGAATTTTAACTAATGTCTAGAATAAAAAGGTTTACACAAATTACAAGTCATGTTCACCATTCAAAACTGTGCAGCAGTAACAATAGCCCAGTAATCCACATCCTTGACAACATAGGCAGCAAGAGCATGAGAAAATTGAGAAGCAGATCTCTAAGGAGATGCTGGCATGTTGTACATGAAGTTGAGTTTCCTACAGTCCTTGGTGCTGTGTAGATCAGGGTGGTCAGGTTGATCGGTTGAGCATTGATGAGAGCCAGGCGATGATAAATACTCGCGTGACAAAACACACAAGAATTCCATGTAGTTTTCACTTCCATAACTATACTGAGATCCATATACTGAGTGTGATGAATATGATGGGTATGGTGTGTGTAGGTGTTTTGGGTATGGTGTGAAGATGCTTACATTGACAGGAGGGTATGGTGAAGACCCGGGAGGGTGTGTGTAGGTGGTAATAGGTATAGTGAATGTTGGTGGTGATGGATATGATGTGAAGATTCATACATTGACAGGAGGGTATGGTGGAGACCCGGGAGGGTTTGTGTAGGTGGTGATGGGTATGGGGTGTGTAGGTGGTGATGGATACGGTGTGTGTTGGTGGTGATGGATACGGTGTGTGTTGGTGGTGATGGATACGGTGTGTGCTGGTGGTGATGGGTATGGTGTGGTTTGGAGGTAATGAGTATGTTGTGAAAATGGCTACATTGACAGGAGGGTATGTTGGTGATGGGTATGGTGTGTGTAGGTGGCGATGGGTATGGTGTGTGTTGATGGTAATGTGTATGTTGTGAAGATTCTTAAAACGATAAAGTCAATGAGGTTTCCAAATGGTTATAATGAAAAAGCGAGACTGGGAAGGTGTGTTAAGGGGGGGGGGGGGGAGGCACTCATCCTCTACCTACACTTAATTACCTAAGTGCAGTTACAGGATGAGAGCTACACTCGTGGTGTCCCGTCTACCCAGTACTCTTTGTCATATAACGCTTTGAAAAAAAAACGGTAGCTCTGACGATTACAAAGATTTCGAAATGGTGACTCCATGAACACCGGGTCCGACCTTAAATAAAAGAAGCAACTGTTAGTAACTGGGTGGACCTCAGGACTGCGAGGCCGACGAGGACGCCCCCAAAGCTGTGCTACGATGGCTTCCAAGGAAAAGTATGTATTTCCCTTCTGGGCTCGAGCTGACGACCGTCCGGCCACCGGCGGCATACCCCACTCTGAGGCCGTGACTCTTCCTATAAAAGTTTGATGAGAAAATCAAAAGGAAGAATAGAACTTAGACAATGGGCTCGACCTGGAGAACCAGAGGACCCCAGAGGACGCTCCTAATTACATTTTATAATTTAAATATAGAAAATAAAATAAAAGAATACAACAAAGATAATTACCAAGGTCAGCACACGTGCACATCCTACATGGACTGCTAAGGTCAGCAGTCACATCCCACCCAGACAGTTAAGCCAAGGTCAGCACACGTGCACATCCTACACGGACTGCTAAGGTCAGCAGTCACATCCCACCCAGACAGTTAAGCCAAGGTCAGCACACGTGCACATCCTACATGGACTGCTAAGGTCAGCAGTCACATCCCACCCTGACAGTTAAGCCAAGGTCAGCACACGTGCACATCCTACATGGACTGCTAAGGTCAGCAGTCACATCCCACCCTGACAGTTAAGCCAAGGTCAGCACACGTGCACATCCTACACGGACTGCTAAGGTCAGCAGTCACATCCCACCCAGACAGTTAAGCCAAGGTCAGCACACATGCACATCCTACATGGACTGCTAAGGTCAGCAGTCACATCCCACCCTGACAGTTAAGCCAAGGTCAGCACACGTGCACATCCTACATGGACTGCTAAGGTCAGCAGTCACATCCCACCCTGACAGTTAAGCCAAGGTCAGCACACATGCACATCCTACATGGACTGCTAAGGTCAGCAGTCACATCCCACCCAGACAGTTAAGCCAACGTCAGCACACATGCACATCCTACACGGACTGCTAAGGTCAGCAGTCACATCCCACCCAGACAGTTAAGCCAAGGTCAGCACACATGCACATCCTACATGGACTGCTAAGGTCAGCAGTCACATCCCACCCAGACAGTTAAGCCAACGTCAGCACACATGCACATCCTACACGGACTGCTAAGGTCAGCAGTCACATCCCACCCAGACAGTTAAGCCAACGTCAGCACACACACACATCCTACACGGACTGCTAAGGTCAGCAGTCACATCCCACCCAGACAGTTAAGCCAACGTCAGCACACATGCACATCCTACATGGACTGCTAAGGTCAGCAGTCACATCCCACCCAGACAGTTAAGCTAAGGTCAGCACACATGCACATCCAACATGGACTGCTAAGGTCAGCAGTCACATCCCACCCAGACAGTTAAGCCAACGTCAGCACACATGCACATCCTACACGGACTGCTAAGGTCAGCAGTCACATCCCACCCAGACAGTTAAGCCAACGTCAGCACACACACACATCCTACACGGACTGCTAAGGTCAGCAGTCACATCCCACCCAGACAGTTAAGCCAACGTCAGCACACATGCACATCCTACACGGACTGCTAAGGTCAGCAGTCACATCCCACCCAGACAGTTAAGCCAAGGTCAGCACACATGCACATCCTACACGGACTGCTAAGGTCAGCAGTCACATCCCGCCCAGACAGTTAAGCCAACGTCAGCACACATGCACATCCTACACGGACTGCTAAGGTCAGCAGTCACATCCCACCCAGACAGTTAAGCCAAGGTCAGCACACATGCACATCCTACATGGACTGCTAAGGTCAGCAGTCACATCCCACCCAGACAGTTAAGCCAAGGTCAGCACACATGCACATCCTACATGAACTGCTAAGGTCAGCAGTCACATCCCACCCAGACAGTTAAGCCAAGGTCAGCACACATGCACATCCTACACGGACTGCTAAGGTCAGCAGTCACATCCCACCCAGACAGTTAAGCCAAGGTCAGCACACGTGCACATCCTACACGGACTCCTAAGGTCAGCAGTCACATCCCGCCCAGATAGTTAAGCCAAGGTCAGCACACATGCACATCCTACACGGACTGCTAAGGTCAGCAGTCACATCCCGCCCAGATAGTTAAGCCAAGGTCAGCACACATGCACATCCTACATGGACTGCTAAGGTCAGCAGTCACATCCCGCCCAGATAGTTAAGCCAAGGTCAGCACACATGCACATCCTACATGGACTCCTAAGGTCAGCAGTCACATCCCACCCAGACAGTTAAGCCAAGGTCAGCACACATGCACATCCTACACGGACTGCTAAGGTCAGCAGTCACATCCCACCCAGACAGTTAAGCCAAGGTCAGCACACATGCACATCCTACATGGACTGCTAAGGTCAGCAGTCACATCCCACCCAGACAGTTAAGCCAACGTCAGCACACATGCACATCCTACACGGACTGCTAAGGTAAGCAGTCACATCCCACCCAGACAGTTAAGCCAACGTCAGCACACACACACATCCTACACGGACTGCTAAGGTCAGCAGTCACATCCCACCCAGACAGTTAAGCCAACGTCAGCACACATGCACATCCTACATGGACTGCTAAGGTCAGCAGTCACATCCCACCCAGACAGTTAAGCTAAGGTCAGCACACATGCACATCCTACATGGACTGCTAAGGTCAGCAGTCACATCCCACCCAGACAGTTAAGCCAACGTCAGCACACATGCACATCCTACACGGACTGCTAAGGTCAGCAGTCACATCCCACCCAGACAGTTAAGCCAACGTCAGCACACACACACATCCTACACGGACTGCTAAGGTCAGCAGTCACATCCCACCCAGACAGTTAAGCCAACGTCAGCACACATGCACATCCTACACGGACTGCTAAGGTCAGCAGTCACATCCCACCCAGACAGTTAAGCCAAGGTCAGCACACATGCACATCCTACACGGACTGCTAAGGTCAGCAGTCACATCCCGCCCAGACAGTTAAGCCAACGTCAGCACACATGCACATCCTACACGGACTGCTAAGGTCAGCAGTCACATCCCACCCAGACAGTTAAGCCAAGGTCAGCACACATGCACATCCTACATGGACTGCTAAGGTCAGCAGTCACATCCCACCCAGACAGTTAAGCCAAGGTCAGCACACATGCACATCCTACATGAACTGCTAAGGTCAGCAGTCACATCCCACCCAGACAGTTAAGCCAAGGTCAGCACACATGCACATCCTACACGGACTGCTAAGGTCAGCAGTCACATCCCACCCAGACAGTTAAGCCAAGGTCAGCACACGTGCACATCCTACACGGACTCCTAAGGTCAGCAGTCACATCCCGCCCAGATAGTTAAGCCAAGGTCAGCACACATGCACATCCTACACGGACTGCTAAGGTCAGCAGTCACATCCCGCCCAGATAGTTAAGCCAAGGTCAGCACACATGCACATCCTACATGGACTGCTAAGGTCAGCAGTCACATCCCGCCCAGATAGTTAAGCCAAGGTCAGCACACATGCACATCCTACATGGACTCCTAAGGTCAGCAGTCACATCCCACCCAGACAGTTAAGCCAAGGTCAGCACACATGCACATCCTACACGGACTGCTAAGGTCAGCAGTCACATCCCGCCCAGATAGTTAAGCCAAGGTCAGCACACATGCACATCCTACATGGACTGCTAAGGTCAGCAGTCACATCCCACCCAGACAGTTAAGCCAACGTCAGCACACACACATCCTATACGGACTGCTAAGGTCAGCAGTCACATCCCGCCCAGATAGTTAAGCCAAGGTCAGCACACATGCACATCCTACATGGACTGCTAAGGTCAGCAGTCACATCCCACCCTGACAAGGACCGCTGGCAGGGCAGGGCTCGACCCAGCCGCCTCAGAGCCAGACGGACAACTAAGACAATCAAGCCACCCAGGAACGGCCAAAAAAAAAAATATAGGTCGACATGCCTTGAAATGTCTTTCAGAAACAATGTACCCGCGGCCCAGTCCCCCTAACCAGGCCTCCTTAGGGCCTGTCTCCTGTCTCCTCCAGACACACACATACACACACACACATAGTGTGTGTGTGTGTACTTGCCTAATTGTACTCACCTAATAGTGCTTGTGGGGGTTGAGCTTTGTCTCTTTGGTCCTGCCTCTCAACTGTCACTCAACTGGTGTACAGATACCTGAGCTTACTTGGCTCTATCATATCTACATTTGAAACTGCGTATGGCGTCAGCCTCCACCACATTACTGCCTAGTGCATTCCATTTATTAACTACTCTGACACTGATCTTTTTTGGGGGGGACTCTGTGGCTCATCTGGGTACTACGTTTCCACCTGTACTCACCTTGTTCTTGTCCCACCCGTGCTGAAGAGTTTGTCTTTGTCCACCCTGTCAATTCCCCTGAGAAATTTGTAAATGGTTATCATGTCTTCCCTTACTCTTCTGTTTTCCAGGGACGTGAGGTTCCGCGCCTTTAGCCTTTCCTCGTAGTTCATACCTCTCAGTTCCGGGACGAGCCTGTTGGCATAACGCTGAATAAATAAATAAATAAATAAATGTTTATTTAGGTAAGGTACATACATACAAGAGATTTTTACAAAGATTGGTGGACTTATAGATAGAGCTAGTACATACAATGCCTAAAGCCACTATTACGCAAAGGGTTTCGGGAATCTTCTCTAACTTTGTTTTGTGTTTAACTAGATAGGGACTCCAGGCTGGAGCTGCATATTCCAGGATTAGTCTGACATAAGTGGTATACAGGGTCCTGAACGATTCCTTACACAAGATTCTAAAGGCCGTTCTTATGTTGGCCAGTCTAGCATATGGCGCTGTTGATATCATTTTGATGTAGGCCTCTGAGGACAGGTTCGGTGTGATATCAACCCCCAGATTTTTCTCTCTATTTGATTCTTGCAGGATTTCATCTCCCAGATGGTACCTTGTGTTCAGCCTCCTGCTCCCATCGCCTAATTTTATTACCTTACACTTTCCAGAGTTGAACTTTAGCAGCCATTTTCTAGACCATTCCCCCAGTTTGTCTAGGTCATCCTGTAGTCTGTGTCTATCTTCATCCGTCTTGATTCTTCTCATATGGGATACACACACACACACGCCTTCTGTGTGTGTGTGTGTGTGTGTGTGTGTGTGTGTGTGTGTGTGTGTGTGTGTGTGTGTGTGTGTGTGTGTGTGTGTGTGTGTGTGTGTGTGTGTGTGTGTGTGTGTGTGTGTGTGTGTGTGTGTGTGTGTGTGTGTGTGTGTGTGTGTGTGTGTGTGTGTGTGTGTGTGTGTGTGTGTGTGTACTCACCTAGTTGTGTCTGCAGGATCGAGCATTGACTCTTGGATCCCGCCTTTCGAGCATCGGTTGTTTACAGCAATGACTCCTGTCCCATTTCCCCATCATACCTGGTTTTAAAATTATGAATAGTATTTGCTTCCACAACCTGTTCCTGAAGTGCATTCCATTTTCCCACTACTCTCACGCTAAAAGAAAACTTCCTAACATCTCTGTGACTCATCTGAGTTTCAAGCTTCCATCCATGTCCCCTCGTTCTGTTACTATTCCGTGTGAACATTTCGTCTATGTCCACTCTGTCAATCCCTCTGAGTATCTTATACGTTCCTATCATGTCCCCCCTCTCCCTTCTTCTTTCTAGTGTCGTAAGGCACAGTTCCCTCAGGCGCTCCTCATACCCCATCCCTCGCAGCTCTGGGACGAGTCTCATTGCAAACCTCTGAACCTTTTCCAGTTCCATTATATGCTTCTTCAGATGGGGACTCCATGATGAGACGGCATACTCTAAGACTGGCCTTACGTAGGCAGTGTAAAGCGCCCTAAATGACTCCTTACTTAGGTTTCTGAATGATGTTCTAACTTTTGCCAGTGTAGAGTACGCTGCTGTCGTTATCCTATTTATATGTGCCTCAGGAGATAGATTAGGTGTTACGTCCACCCCCAGGTCTCTTTCACGCGTCGTTACAGGTAGGCTGTTCCCCTTCATTGTATACTGTCCCTTTGGTCTCCTATCTCCTAGTCCCATTTCCATAACTTTACATTTGCTTGTGTTGAATTCCAGTAGCCATTTCTCTGACCATCTCTGCAACCTGTTCAGGTCCTCTTGGAGGATCCTGCAATCCTCATCTGTCACAACTCTTCTCATCAACTTTGCGTCATTCGCAAACAACGACATGTAGGACTCTACGCCTGTAAACATGTCGTTAACATATACAAGAAATAGAATTGGTCCCAGCACCGATCCTTGTGGTACTCCACTTGTTACTGTTCGCCAGTCCATCTTCTCGCCCCTTACCGTAACTCTTTGGCTCCTTCCTGTTAGATAGTTCCTTATCCATGCTAGGACCTTTCCCCCCACCCCCGCCTGCCTCTCGAGCTTGAACAGCAGTCTCATGTGCGGTGCTGTATCAAAGGCTTTTTGGCTGTCCAGAAATATGCAGTCTGCCCAACCATCTCTGTCCTGTCTTATCCTCGTTATTTTATCATAGAATTCCTGAAGGTTTGTTAGGCACGATTTCCCTGTCCAGAACCCATGTTGATGTTTGTTCACAAACCTAATGTTCTCCAGGCGTGCAACCAGTCGTAGCCTAATTATTCTTTCCAGTATTTTAGAGGGGATGCTTGTCAGTGATACAGGTCTATAGTTAAGTGCCTCCTCCCTATCACCTTTCTTGAAGATCGGCACGACATTTGCCTTCTTCCAGCAACTGGGCAATTCTCCTGACATAAGTGACTCATTACAGATCATTGCCAGAGGCACGCTGAGGGCCTGTGCTGCTTCTTTTAGTATCCACGGTGATACTTTGTCTGGTCCAACTGCTTTAGTTGCATCTAGAGTTGTCAACTGTTTCATTACCTCCTCTGCTGTCACCTCTATATCTGATAGTCTTTCATCTAGGGTAACCCCTTCCAACAATGGGAGCTGCTCAGGCTCGGTAGTGAACACTCCATGGAAACTGGCATTCAGTGCCTCGCAGATTTCCTTGTCACTTTCAGTATATGCCCCCTCTGTCTTCCTTAGTCTTGTCACTTGGTCATTCACCGACATTTTTCTTTTGTGTGTGTGTGTGTGTGTGTGTGTGTGTGTGTGTGTGTGTGTGTGTGTGTGTGTGTGTGTGTGTGTGTGTGTGTGTGTGTGTGTGTGTGTGTGTGTGTGTGTGTCTGTGTCTGTGTGTGTGTGTGTGTGTGTGTCTGTGTGTGTGTATGTGTACTCACCTATTTGTGTCTGCAGGTTCGAACATTCACTCTTGGATCCCGCCTTTCGAACCATCGGTTGTTTACAACAATGACTCCGATCATATTTCCTTATTTATCATATTTATCTAGTTCTAAAATTATAAATCGAGTTTGCTTCCACAACCTGTTCCTTAAGTGCATTCCATATTTCCACGACTCTCACGCCAAAAGAAAACTTCCTAACATCTCTGTGACACGTCTGAGTTTCCAGCTTCCACCATGTCCCCTCATTCTGTTACTATTCCGTGTGAACATTTCGTCCATTTCCACCCGGTAATTCCCATCAGTATTTTATATATTCCTATCATATCCCCCTCTCCCTTCTTTTTTCTAGTGTCGTAAGGCCCAGTTCCTTCAGGCGCTCTTCATACCCCATCCCTCGTAACGCTGGGACGAGTCTGTGTTTTTTTAGGTGGGGACTCCATGATGGGGTGGCATACTCTAAGACTGGTCACACATAGGCATTGTAAAGTGCCCTAAATGCTTCCTTATTTAAATCTATGAATGATGCTCTGTCTTTTGCCAGAGTAGAGTATGCTGCTGTCAATATCCTATTTATATGTGCCTCAGGAGTTAGATTAGGTGTTACATCCATGCTCAGGTCTTTCTCGAATTGACACAGGTAGGCAGTTTCCCTTCATTGTGTTCTGCCCCTGTAGTCTCCTATCACTTAATTCCATTTCCATAACTTTACATTTGCTCGTGTTGAACTCCAGTTGCCAATTCTCTGACCATCTCTGCAACCTGTTCAAGTACTCTTGGAGGATCCTACAATCTTCATCTGGCACAGCTCTTCTCGTCAACTTGACATGATAACATGATAACATCGACATGATAACTCTATTCCTGTAAACATGTCGTTAACAGATATTAGAAATAGAATTGGTCCCAGCACCGATCCTTGAAGTACTCTAACCGTTACTGTTCGCCAGTCCGATTTCTTGCCCCTTACCGTAACTCTGGCTCCTTCCTGTTAGGTTGTTCCTTATCCACGCTAAGGCCTTTTCTCCCACCCCCGCCTGCCTCTCGAGTTTGAATAACAGTATCGTGTGCAGTACTGTATCAAAGGCTTTTTGGCAGTCCAGAAATATGCAGTCTGCAAAGACAACGTGGATATAATTACCACAATTTTGTATTTAGAAGCAGTAGATACAGGGAAAGGACTCAACATCATCTTAAGCCGGATACCATTCCATGTTGGAATCCCATTAAATGAGAAAGCCGGTGAAACTGATAAATTGGCCAATCTTCATTCAATGATCCACAAACGAATTTAATCCATCCTTGAGTACATAAACAACAGCATTACCAGAAAACACACACATCAACAAAGCCCATCTACAACAGAGAGTAGAAGAAGGTTCGCCCTCTGCAATATGGTATCTTCAGGTCTCCAAGTTAGACAGGTTAAATATTCCAAAATGAATCCATAGGGAAATAGCAGTTCGGTTATATAGACTACGTCTAGGTTACAGATCTTGTGTCTTGAGCTGGGTGTGGAAAACTTACCACCACAATTATAGCATGAAATGTCTGTGTTTCCTTACCGTGAGGCATATTAGTTTCCAGTTATTGGGATTACTCATTTCACAATTCGGCTTGGCATTTTACCTTTTCGGGCTTCACGATTAACACTTTACGGGTTCGCCAGGCCGCGTCCGATCCCACGATCGTCGTCGCCCCTATAATCGACAACAGCAACACGGTGTTGAAGCACCTTTATTTGTAGCCGTTTAGCATCCGTGGACCTGATTGGTGGTGTAAACAGCACATACAATGTGTATTAACTGCAAGGCACTCTATTTAAGTGATAAGTGGGTCTTGCTACAGTGAAAGAAGTGTGTGATCACATCGTCGCCACAGCATGCGACGCCTCACTCCCTCACACAGAATAAACAAGATGCCACCACCTCATGGGGGACACTCCATGGTTGTACAAGCTTAGTTTTAATCGTTTGTCTTTTGTGAACCTCCTAGTTGGCGGTTTAAAACTACACATAAATGTGTATAAACATCAAGGTACTCTGTGAATGTGAAATAAGGATGTCTTGCCAAGAAACAGTGATAGAAGTGTGTGACCACACCGTCACAAAAGTTTTGACACACACACTGTTTATAAGAAACTCTGCCACGAATTCAAGGATTAGGACGTTGGGGTAAAACTACACATAAATGGGTAGAAACATTAAGTGTTTAATGTGAAATAAGTGCGTGTTTTACCATAAACTGTGAATGGATTGTGATCAACACCGGACTCCCAGATACCAGAAGCCGGCACAATACCCACCACAATACCAGAAGCCGGCATAGACTAGACTACACCATTCCAACATCACTAGTGAACAACACTACAAGCTCTGGCCCTACAAGAAGGCTAAATCTTAATACTAACAAACTGAGATCCGTTCCTGCATCTTAATAAAATAAGGGAGGTTGGTGGTAGTAACTAGAGATTGGATCCGGTGTCTTTTGTGCCACTAACCTCATTAAATTGCAGCTTTGTTAACAGTCTCAACTCTCACACCCCCCTCAGCCAGGCATGGAAGGATATTAAAAGAATTAAAGGCGATAAGATCGGCCAAGTAGCACACCCTCACCCTCTACACAGAGCAAACGAGTTAGTCGATGCTTGGGCAACCACCTCTAGCTTCAATAATCTTCCCCCAGACATACAGTTCAGATTAAATGCTGGTTACGGAGATCGAGAAAGGCTCGTTGACTTCATACTCCACAAGGAAGATGAATGCAACGTGCCATTTACTGAGTTTGAATTACTTGCGGCCCTAAACAAGGCAAAGCCACATCCCCCGGTGAAGATGGTATCACTTATGACATATTGCGTCTGCTCCCTTTAGTACCAGGGAATCCCCTGCTTGAGCTGTATAATATGAGCTATGTTACTGGGGAGCTTCCTAACTCTTGAACCAACAGTATAATCATTCCAATTCCCAAGCCAAATCAAGAGAATGCTTTCCGCCCAATTTCCCTTACTAGCTGCATTTGCAAAACATTCGAGAGAATGGTCCTAAACCGTCTCCTCCATAGAATAAGAACCATGCTATTCCCCCAGATATATGGCTTCATGCATGGAAGAAGTGTGCATCATTGCATCACCACCTTTCTTACCCTGCACACTGAAAAGTCATATACCACCTTCCTAGATCTTAAGTCTGCCTTTGATGTTGCAAATAGACATGTTATCTTGAGTGAGCTTGCAAGAATGAATATTGGTGGTCGGCTTCTTTGTTGGATGAGGGGTTACTTATCCAACAGGAAGTCATCTGTATTTTTCCAGGGGCATAGGAGTGTAACAAGAGACTTTGAACTAGGTACCCTGCAGGGTGGTGTCCTCAGTCCTTATTTAATATCTTAATAAACACGCTGTTAAACTCTATACCGAGCAAACCCAACGTCCACATCATTAGCTATGCTGATGATATAATGATACACACCAATGGGTATGCTAACACGCAGAACACTCTTAACTCTGTATTAGACTCATGTCAGTACCTAGGTTTAATTATCTCAGCAGAGAAAACAAAGATACTAAATCGGCGCCCACCCAGGCAGGGAGGAGCTGTTCGCAAGATGCAACTGTCTGATGGCTCCCAGCTTGACTATGTAAACAGATTCAAATACCTTGGCCTTGAGGTGCCACTGTATGGTCCTGTTGTATTCAGACTCTGTCGTCAGTATAAAGAGAGGCTCCGAGCGCTCAAGGTTGTTGCAGGTTATCACTCAGGCTATGGTGCCAATGTCAGAATTGTCAAAATGGTGTACTTTGCATACATCAGATCTTTAGTGGATTATGCTGCACCTCTGCTTGTTTTGATGCCTGAAAGAAAGCTAGGAGGGCTTGAAAAATTGCAGAACGAAGCCCTGAGGATAATCCTTGGGTGCCCTCGTACCACAAAGATACTTAATATGAGAAAGGAACTTAATATTCTGAGCGTTGTTGATCGTGTTACTGAAATTAACTGTCAAATTGGTATAAAAATGCTTAGGCTAACTCATCCTAATCCTTGCACAGAAGTCTTCCAGAATTTCTTTATTGAAGATCAGCATTGTTCCAAATGGATAACAAAAACTGGAACTCAACTCAGAATGTATGGGGTTCATGATTTGTACCAAGAGAAACAACAACGGCACTTTCCTGCACCGTGGGAGGTTACACCCTTTCCAGTTTTAATCCCTCCCTTTCCACCCAAGAAGCAAATTAGAGATCAGCCCAAGCTTCGTCTTGAGGCAAAGCTCAACGCCTTAAGCCATATTGATGCTCTGTCCACAGAGCATTCTCTCTCTCAAATTATATACACTGATGGTTCCCTACACCGCACCACGGGTGCAGCTGGAAGTGCAGTTGTCCTGACAATGGACGATGGCCTATACTTTGAGTGGGGAGTCCGTATAAACAACTGGGCCTCTACCCTTCAGACTGAACTATTTGCCTTGATCCTTGCACTGAAATGTGTACAGGTCTCCAAACTTGATACATTAATTGTAAGTGACTCCTTATCATCCTTAAATGCTCTCAACTCTTTAAGACATAACTGTAACATGCTCGTGTCCGAAGCTAGACACAAATACAACAAAATTATTAAGAATGGTAACAGAGTCCATTTCATGTGGTCTCCATCTCATGCTGGCCTCCGAATGCATGATAGAGCTGATAAGTTAGCCAAAGAATCTGCCTTTAAAGGAGCCGTTGAGTGTAACCTTGGATTGTCAATGAGCAATCTGAGAGCAGCAGTACACCGAGAACTTCAACAAGATCTTGTAGATCTGAGGCAAAGTGAAATTGACACCAGAAATTCCATCTATCATCATACTATCATGCAAGAGGAGCCACACATCTATGGATCATCCAATAAAATCAGCAGACTTCGAGATGTTACTACTGCTCGGCTTAGACTCGGTTACAAGTATTTCTGGGAATTCTCATTATCTGTTGATGTAGACCTGACCAAATGTAAACTGTGTCAACAAAATTATTCGCACACCCTCCGTCACTATGTGATGGAGTGCGAAAAGATACGTGAATTTAGAGACAATTCTATAACCAATGTTCCAGCGATGTGTCAATATTTCATTCAAAATGATCTGCTACCAGAAATTTTAGCCAAATATCCCCAGTTTGCTAACTGTAGGTAGTAACTAAGTGATTGTAACCTATCCACCGCTGCCCACTGGATGGGGGGCGGTGTGCAGGACAAACATATAAATTTTGACACTAGCTCTCCACATGTCAGTTGCTTAATTTAGAACCTGTACTTGAGGTCGATCTCGAACCCATTGTTGATGTGACGACTTATATTGAATTTTTTAACTAGCTCATCAAGATTGTAACTTGCTTAGCTAAATGAATTGTGGGGTTCAGTTCCTGAGCCCATTATGTGCCTCTGTAACCCTTTCCACTACCGCCCACAAGATGGGTATGGGGTGCATAATAAATGAACTAAACTAACTAATTGCAGCTGCGGTTATAACCATGAGCTTATGAGCTCACCTCAGTAAGAAAATTACTTGCACTAAAATAAAATCATATTAACTAAGTTAATCAATGTTTGACAAATATTTGATATAGTGCAATTGCTTAAAGACAAATTAAAGTATACATTTACAATAGATAAATTCATAGCATTAAAGAATCTTCTCATTGTTTTAATAATTCAAATTTGACAAGTTACCAGAACAAAAGATAGGCTAAACAAAATTTTTAACTATATCAGTGCTAGCTTCATTATATATATTACTTTTTACCGAGTGATAAGTGGAGATTTTTTCATTTCCACGAGTTAATAAAAGGCCGCACCATTCCTGTTGGATCACTCTGAAAACTGAGCCACTTAGGGAACACAGAAAATAGGTACAGTCCACTACCCCACAAAGAAAACAACAGTTTCCTAGTGGCTAGGTTAGTTCCTTATTTTAGGGCGTCAGAAAGTTAAAAAAAAAATCCCACACTGGGGATACTGTTTTTCAAAGTCCACTGTTGTTGTTTTTTTTTTGTTTTTTTCCCTACCACAGACGTGGCCACACATTTACAATGCTAACCAGCATATATACATTTTTTTCTGTCCTCCATGGACAGGGTTAGAGACGTGTTAAACATATAGTTCAAGGGTTTATTGAACAATCAACCACAGAAGGTGATTCGGTGCTTTTAAAATGCTAAGCTAACCTACATACGTAAATCCACAGATTTACGTATGCCCTACATAAAGTGTTTGATGTGTCATTAATGTGCATTTTCGAAGGTGAAATGTAATTCTGTTCAGGTTCCATATATATACTTTATACACATACATATACATACACACACACACACACGTATGCGTACATATACATATATACATACATGTATACATACATATATACACACATGCATTCACATACATTTGTCTCTTTTACTCTGACAGGGTGAGATAGCTGATAGAGAGACTAGTGTGCAATTAAGCACTTAATCACTGAAGGCGATGAAGGTGCTTTTACAAGCTCAGGTTATATAGTTACATCACATACATACATTGTATAACTGATACATTACATGGTTAATCTTGGGTACAAGTTCAATATATCATCAAGTGTTTCAGTACTCATATAGTAATTACACAGTAAATCCACTGCTGTGGTATTCGAGGTCTTGCCCTCAGTATACTGCACCTTGAATACTGGTAGTGGCGATATACAGATTGATTTGATTGATAAAGATTAAGCCACTCTAAAGGTGGCACGGGCTCGAATAGCCCGTAAGTGGAGGCTCTTTCCAGCTATTACTAGTTCCAATAGCTGAAACTAGAGATCTGTGGATGGATGGGGGTTTTCATGGTGGATTTCAGCTTCGGAGGGCTGGCTGTGCCAGTTATGGAGCTGGTGGGTTAGTATAGACCTCTAGGTCCTCCGTTTTTTCTTTGGCTGAGACTTGCAGCGTATTGAAATGGCCGAGATGTCGTTGGAGTTTGGTGAAGTGGCCTCCATGAGGAGGTCTTGTACCGAGTAGGTGTCGTATTTGTGCTACGGCGGTGGAGCTCCTACTAAGATTTGCTTGTCTGAGGAGTCTATGGGTATAATCAATTGGTATAAACTCGGTACGAAAATATAAGAATGGAAGTAACTGCAGAGGGCCTATTGGCCTAATGCTGCTCATATATTGGTTCAGGGTCTTGAAGTGGGTAGAATGTAGTTATGCCTTAATTGGCTGTTGATTGCTGGTGTTGACTTTTTGATGTGTTGTGCCTCGTTGATGACGAAACTCCTGCTAACGCTGTATCTATCGATGATTTTTGTGTTGTTTGTTAAAACTTCTCTGGTGATGGTCAGGTTGTGAGAAGAGATTATATGTTCCTTGATTGATTCCTGTTGTTTGTGCATTGTTAATCGCCTGGAAAGAGACGTTGTTGTCTTGCCTATATACTGAGTTATTTGGGGCTTACAGTCCCCAAGTGGGCATTTGAAGGCATAGATGACGTTGGTTTCCTTGGTGTCTGGGGAGTTTTTCCTGAGTAGGTTGGCCGTTTTTTTGTTTTATAGTTAGTTAGTTTAGTTCATTTATTATGCACCCCATACCAATCCTGTGGGCGGTAGTGGAAAGGGTTACAGAGGCACATAATGGGCTCAGGGACTGAACCGCACAATTCATTTAGCAAAGCAAGTTACAATCTTGATGAGCTAGTTACAAAATTCGGTATAAGTCGTCACATCAACAACGGGTTCGAGATCGACCACAAGTATAGTTTCTAAATTAAGCAACTGACATGTGGGGAACTAGTGTCACAATTGATATGTTTGTCCTGCACACCCCCCCCCCCCCATCCAGTGGGCAGCGGTGGATAGGTTACAATCACTCAGTTACTACCTACAGTTAGCAAACTGGGGATATTTGGCTAAAATTTCTGGTAGCAGATCATTTTTAATAAAATATTTACACATTGTTGGAACATTGGTTATAGAATTGCCTCTGAATTCACGTATCTTTTCGCACCCCATCACATAGTGACGGAGGGTGTGTGACACTATGTGATGGAGCGTGAAAAGATACGTGAATTCAGTAAATTGTCAATTGTATTTTCTGATTCTTGTCTGTAGGGATAACGTTCCTATTAATAATATCTTTCAGGACCCTTTCCACTGTTTTATGAGCCGAAAAGAAGTTCCTGTAGAAAAGTCTAATAGTGGGTACAGGTGTTATGTTAGTTGACTCTTCAGAGGTTGCATGGCGTTTCACCTTTCTTTTTATGACGTCTCGTCATACTATGCAAGGCCCAATTTGCCTAATAGACCGAGTGATTTTCTTTATTTTCAATAAATTGTTTTTATTAAAAATAAAAAGGGAACGAAGAAGGGAACACAAAGCATTCAGAGAGAAACTTGTCATATAACTCTGAATAAGTATGAGTGCTCATTTCTTCTACCACCCTTTTTTATGTTGTACACTTTAATATACAAGGTTATGCAGTTACATATTTAAGTATTTAAAAAAAAATGAACATTAAGAGGAAATAAGGGAAAGTTTGTTTCCTAAAGGCTGTAAATTTCTTCAAATTCCTCCGACGCCGGGCAGGAACCAAGGATACAGCAGGCATTTCCCTCTGGATCGCGACACTGAGACACTGGAAGAGAAAACGTGCTGTTCTAAGGTCTCTTGTAGTGTCTATGAGGCTGGAACCAAGATACTTAAGAAATCTTCTTGCACTCTCTTCCGATGGACCTTGGGTCTCAGATCCTATTGGAACGAAGTTGTACAGGTGATCTAATTCCCTGAACTTGGTCGACTTGTATCTTTCTCTGTGTGCTGCTGCGGCTCATGCTTAGCCAGCAGAGACGTTGACGTATGTGGTTGCCAGGGTGGATACACAAGTATAGTCCCACACCAACTGTCTGCCACCCTTCCAAGGGTGATTCCGTCTGGTCAGTCGGCAAAGCTAGCAGAGTTATGGTTCAATAGATTGCAGGGTTCTCTCTCTCTGCTGGGCACTGGGCAGAGGCAAGGCTCCTCTAAATGATATCATTGACTTCGTCGTGTCTAGAGTGCCACCCACCTGATTTTTCACAGTGCAGGCCATGCAATCCATTTTCGTCTGCATCTGCCTTGCCGCAAATACACCTATGAACAGTGTGGAGCTGCCCTTACAGAGGTCCTGCGAATCAAGACGTGTGCCTGTCATAGACATTGGGACTGTCAAAAAGATGACCCCCCTGCATGGGGATCCAGCACAGCTATGAGGCGTGAACGATCACTGGGGGTTGTTGCTGCCTCCAGCAAAGCTGTGGCTTCTTTGTCTACACTGGGGCTGTCTCAGCTGGATTTTTTTTGGTCTTCAGCATGGTTGGTCTGAGTGCTGAGTCCGCCAAGGTACCCCATTTTGTGTCGCATTCCAAGTAGTGGGAGTCATGCATCCCTGCTAAGTCCCACTGGTTGACAGGTAGAATTTCCTTAACCAGGTCATCTGATGCTGAGGAGGAAGACAGGAAGGCTGGGACAGCAATTTGGGTGGCAGTGCGGACACCCAAGTTGCCGAGCCTGACAGGAAGAGTGGCTTGTTTCCAAAGGCATTCATTGAGGGAGAGGTTGACAACGTTTTCTAGCATGGTCTTCAGTAATAGGTCATACTCTTTAAGATTTGGGCTGTCGTAGGATGGGGTGCATCTCAGAAAGTAGGTTAGTCTCAGAAGGGATAGACATTTAGTGAGGAGATAAAAAGCGTCGTGGGCATCGATGTCACCTATCCTGCTTTCCATCCTTCTGAGGTCTGTGATTTTCTTATCAAAGGTCTCCTCAATGGCATTAGACCCGAGGGAGGGCTCCAAGGAGAGTGCTGTTCACTGCCCTAATGTCATGGGCTCTAGGCAAGGCGGTCTTTATTCTAGCAATGACGTTTGGGTTGGAGGAGACTACTTCACACTTGGAAGGGTTCAGAACGAAACCCAGGGTTACTTCTTGCTCCCTTATTTTTCTGATGTCTTCCAAGACGTGGTCTAGGAGGCCAGCTATGATGCCATCATCCAAAAACCAGATGTTGAACTCACTGGACAAGCTTTCAGGGATTATTTTAAGACTAAACAGAGAAGAAAAGGAGCTAGAGGATCACCTTGCTGAACTCCTTCGCATGATCTTATTGCGTATTCGCCAAATAGCAGTTTTTATTCACCACTGTAGCAAGGTAGTATGAACGGGTAGAGAGGCTGGAAATGGCAATGTACGGCACAGAGCACAGCATCTCTTCTGATCATGTTCAAGGCATTCCTAAAATCCAGTTTGAGCAGAGCCTTTTCATCAGAAATGTTGGTGATGTATGCTCGTGCTGCATGAGCAGCGGCTTCACTGTCTTGGGGGATCCCAAATACTAGCTGAATTGATTTCAGCAATTCAGCCACTTGCTGGCTGACTACCCTCGTGGCAGCCTTGGCAACCAGGCGTCGGCGAGTGTTGCCAACAGCGATCGGCCTGAGTATCCCCACCCTTCTTGTTGAGAGAACAGAGGCACCAAAAAAGAGTGGCCTGACGACCTCACATATATCAACAGCCAGGCACATGTTGACGAACCTTGTGAGTTCCATAATATCTTGTGCAGCATCACCAACTGCAGGATTTAATATTTATTTGCTGTGGGATTTTAATCCTGAAAAGCCGCCTGCTGACCCAGGTGGAAAAGAAAGAGCTGCTCTGTAGACCTCAGATTCACCAACAGTTAATGCGTCTGAAATGATGTCGGCTGGTAGCAGTACGATGTTGTCGACTCGTTGGGCTCTGGGTGGGTGCTTACTTTGCAGGGCTCATGCTGTGGCAGAGTTTCTAGCAGCAATTTTCTCGTCACTGGTGAGCACTCGAACAACACTTGCGGTATTTCCCTCTTCTATTTTCTTGATGATTTGTGCTCTGATTTTGAGCGTTTCCGATGTGTTGTTGTTGTTACTATTTCTGTGATAGGTGTGTTTTGCTCGAGGCGGCAGGCTAATTGGGTGATCCCCCCCCCCTTGGGTATTCAATTATCGCCCTAATGACCGAGGATGCAAGTGATTTTGGGTTGAGTGGATTAAGGCTCCGTGACACCAGGTGCCAATGTGGTCTGGGTTCGAGTCACTTCTGGGTTGTGGAGTTTTCATTTGCATATATGCTTGGGGACCATTCAAGCTTGTTCGCATATATATATGTATATATATATATATATATATATATTATATATATATATATATATAAATATACATACATATATATATATATATATATATATATATATATATATATAAATATATATATATATATATATATATATATATATATATATATATATATATATATATATATATATATATATATATATATATATATATATATATATAACTGAAAACTCACACCCCCAGAAGTGACTCGAACCCCCTACTGCCGAGAGCAACGCAACTGGTATCTACAGGACGCCTTAATCCACTTGACCATCACGACAGGACAAAAGGAAGTGATAGCAGAAGCTATTGCCCACTTCCCTGCCGGCACTCGATATGGTAATCTTGAGCATAGTATTTTTTGATCACGTGTTTATTTTCGTGATACACACACACACACACACACGAGGGATGGGAAATGAAGAGCGGCTGAAGGAACTGAACCTTACGACACTAGAGAAAAGAAGGGAGAGAGGAGATATGATAGGGACATATAAAATACTCAGGGGAATTGACAAAGTGGAAATAGATGAAATGTTCACACGTAATAATAACAGAACGAGGGGACATGGGTGGAAACTGGAAACTCAGATGAGTCACAGAGATGTTAGGAAGTTTTCTTTTAGCGTGAGAGTAGTAGAAAAATGGAATGCACTTGGGGAACAGGTTGTGGAAGCAAATACTATTCATACTTTTAAAACTAGGTATGATAGGGAAATGGGACAGGAGTCATTGCTGTAAACAACCGATAGCTAGAAAGGCGGGATCCAAGAGTCAATGCTCGATCCTGCAAGCACATATAGGTGAGTACATATAGGTGAGTACACACACACACACACACACATATATATATATATATATATATATATATATATATATATATATATATATATATATATATATATATATATATATATATATATATATATATATATACATATATTATTAAATATGACCGAAAAAGTAAGATTAATAATTCTAACACGAATTTTCTCGATCTTTCGTACGTTTCTTTTCACTGTTGGTGGTAATTCAAAAATCAATTCTCCAAAATTCATTTTTATTTCTAGTCTGACGCGACACTTGAGCGCGTTTCGTAAAACTTATTACATTTTCAAAGACTTTAGTTTACACATACACAACTGAATAGAACTTACACATCTTTGATTTGTTTATATCTACATTTGAGTGAGGTGGATGGGGTGAGGTGGTATTAATAGGGTATTAAATTCATAAACACAAGACAGAACACGAAACAATGGGTATTGAATGGAAATGATTGTAGAAAGCCTATTGGTCCATATTTCTTGATGCTTCTATATTGGAGCGGAGTCTTGAGGTGGGTAAAATATAGTTGTATATAAATCAGGTACCTGTGTAAAAATGTCATCAACATACCTGCAGTATATGGCTGGTTTCAAGTTCATGTCGACTAAGACTTTTTGCTCGATGGTACCCATGTAGAAGTTTGCAAACAGGACACCTAGGGGAGAACCCATGGTGACCCCATCTACTTGCTTATACATGTGCCCATCCGGGCTCAAGAAGGGTGCCTCTTTAGTACAAGCTTGGAGTAGTTTCCTTAGAATATTTTCTGGTATGTCAAGAGGAGTACTGGCCAGATCACGATACACTCTGTCGGCTATCATCCCGATTGTCTCGTCCACAGGTACGTTGGTAAACAGTGATTCTACGTCCAACGAGGCTCTTATCCCTGTGGCCCGTGTGCCCCGCAGTAAGTCAACAAATTCCTTTGGAGACTTCAGGCTGAAGGCGCAAGGGACATATGGAGTCAGCAGGCCGTTGAGTCGCTTCGCCAGTCTGTACGTGGGTGTGGGTATCTGCCTAATGATTGGCCGAAGTGGGTTTCCAGGCTTGTGTGTCTTGACATTTCCATACGCATATCCAGGTTTATATTCCCCAATAATCTTTGGCAGGTGAAGTCCGGATTTCTTGGCGTTCACAGTTTCGATCAGTTTGTTGACCTTTGCTTTCAATTCGGCTGTAGTGTCCTTCGTTACCCTTTGGAATTTAGTTTGGTCAGAGAGTATGAGGTTCATTTTCGCCAGATATTCGTCATTTTTAAGAATGACGTATATTGGCGACTTGTTACCTCTCCTGACAACTATCTCCTTGTTCTCACGAAGGCTTTTAGCTGCCGCTTTGAGCTCGGGGGACAGTATGGTGCTTCTGTAATTGCCTCGATTCGTTCCTCCTTCCACAATAAGTTCTGCTTGTAAGGTATCTTTGGTAGTGACCTTCTTTTGTGTCTCGAGGTCGAATATGTCGTCCAACAGAATTTCCAACTCCACTTTCCGGGCCATCTCACTCGGTCTGGACATAACATGACAGTTTATACCAAGATTTAGGAGAGTGACTTGGTCCTCAGTGAGGTTAATTCCTGCAAGGTTCAGGAAGCCATCTCTTGGTCGTGGAATTGCCATAGGTCCTCCATATAACGTTGTTAGTTTCTTGATAATCCTTGTTTCAGTGCTGAGGTGATGTCGGTCTGTGAGGATGTCGAGGTGTTGTTTAATGCGGGTACAGAGACTTTCGTCGATGTTGCTATTTCTCCATTCGTTTGTAGCATGAAGTAGTTGCGTTTCGTTGTCTTTGATTTCATTTTCTGCCTTGTATATCTGATCACGAATCAGATCCTGGCGATATTTTATCGTGAAGGTTTGATTCCTTGCTGCTGGGTCGTGCGTTTTAATATTAGTATATTTTGGTAGCAGTCTTTCCTGTAGACATATTTTATTAAATATGACCGAAAAAGTAAGATTAATAATTCTAACACGAATTTTCTCGATCTTTCGTACGTTTCTTTTTACTGTTGGTGGTAATTCAAAAATCAATTCTCCAAAATTAATTTTTATTTCTAGTCTGATGCGACACTTGAGCGCGTTTCATAAAACTTATTACATTTTCAAAGACTTTAATTTACACATATATGCATTATATATATATATATACATATATATATATATACATATATATATATATATATATATATATATATATATATATATATATATATATATATATATATATACATAAATGGAAATGTTTGTTTGTTCAAAATCGATAATCTCCGAAAGTTCTTCACCGATTGCTTTGAAATTTTCACAGAATGTTCCATTTGCATCCGGCCAAGTTTTATATACATACTATATAGATGTCACGTCTGTGACGGCGAAAAACATTTTTTTTTTAATTGTTTTTTCATGTATTTTTCATGTGTGGGAAATCTTTGAAACCTCTTTACCGATTGCTTTGTAATTTTGACACAACGTTGCATTCGAATAGGCGCCTGTTTTTCTATACCTACTTCATACATGCCTCACCTGTGACAGGAAAATACATTTTTTTTTTTTAAATAGCACCCTCTGTTGGACGTTCTATTCGAATACATGAATGATTTTATATACATTCTATCTAGATGTCACACCTGTAACAGGTAAAACATGCTTTAAAAAAACAGCACCATCTGTTGCATGTAATAGCAACACTTGTTATGCAAACTATGTTACGATTCCATTTCAATGTTTCTGATTGCTTTGACAAATTGAATTTTCATAGATTTCGATTTATTTTCATTTTGATAAAATTATTTTGTTTGACATTTTGTTGGAATTGAGTTGCGTTGCTTACCATACCGTTCATTTCGTAAGTATAAGTAGAGATGCCACATCTTTGACAGGTAAAAACATTCTTATTTTAAGACACAGCGCCATCTGTTGCACGTAAGAGCAACACCCGCTATACTAAATATTTTACAATTCCATTTCAATGTTTCTGATTCCATTGACAAATTGAATTTTCATAGATTTCAATTTATTTTCATTTTGATTAAATTATTTTGTGTGACATTTTGTTGGAATTGGGCTGTGTTGTTTACCATACCGTTCATTTTGTGAGTATACGAATAGATGCCACACCTGTGACAGGTAAAAACATGTTTTTTTTTTAAACAGCGCCATCTGTTGCACGTAGGAGCAACACACTGCTATAATAAATATGTTATGATTCTATTTCACTGTTCCAGATTTCATTGATAAATGGAATTTGCATAGATTTCGATTCATTTTCATTTTGATTTAATTATAGTGAGTGACATTGAATTGGAATTGAGCTGTGTTGTTTACCGTACTGTTCATTTCCTGAGAATAGTTTGTTTTGAATTTTTTCATTGTTTTTCTTTTCGTTTTTTAACTGTTTTTGCTATATTTTAGTGATGGAAACATCAGATCATTTGAGAATGCCTCGGACGAGGGAGTGGGGAATGGTAGGGAAGATGAGGGGATGGGAGTGGGGAATGGTAGGGGAGGACGATTGGATGGGAGTGGGGAATGGTAGGGGAGGACAAGAGGACGGGAGAGTGGGAGATGGTGGAGGAGGACGAGGGGACGGTGGAGTGGGGAATGGATAGGAGGACGATGGGACGCAGGTGTGGGGGATGGTAGGGAGGTCAAAGGGAGGGGGTTATTAGTGGGGAGGACAAGGGGACGTGGTGGGTGGAATGGTGGGAGTGGACTGGGAGACAGGGGAAGGTTGGTGTGGCTCAGCCACGCACATGCGCTGCTGAGCCACAGCAGCGCATGGCTGGGTACAGCTAGTGTGTGTATATATATATATATATATATATATATATATATATATATATATATATATATATATATATATATATATATATATATATATATATATATATATTATATATATATATATATATATATATATATATATATATATATATATATATATATATTATATATATATATATATATATATATATATATATATATATATATATATATATATATATATATATATATATATATATATATATATATATATATATATTAAGGCGTCTTGTACATACCAGTTGCGTTGCTCTTGGGAGTATGGGTTCGAGTCACTTCTGGGGTGTGAGTTTTCAGTTGCATATTGTCCTGGGGACCATTCAGGCTTGTTCGCATATATATATATATATATGCGAACAAGCCTGAATGGTCCCCAGGACAATATGCAACTGAAAACTCACAACCCAGAAGTGACTCGAACCCATACTCCCAGGAGCAACGCAACTGGTATGTACAAGACGCCTTAATCCACTTGACCATCACGACCGGACATAATGAGGTGACAGCCGAGGCTATTTGAACCACCCCACCGCCGGCACTCGGATGGACTCGTTCAGCTATGCCCAAGATTACTATCCGAGTGCCGGCGGTGGGGTGGTTCAAATAGCCTCGGCTATCACCTCATTATGTCCGGTCGTGATGGTCAAGTGGATTAAGGCGTCTTGTACATACCAGTTGCGTTGCTCCAGGGAGTATGGGTTCGAGTCACTTCTGGGGTGTGAGTTTTCAGTTATATATATATATATATATATATATATATATATATATATATATATATATATATATATATATATATATATATATATATATATATATATATATATATATATATATATATATATATATATATATACATTTTTGTTCTAATTTGAATATGAAATAACTGGAGCAATTTTTTTCTACAGTTGAAACAATGAACATCAATTGAAGGAAACATTACAATGGTCTAATATTGGCAGGGAGACAACGCCCAAGGACTGTGCTGACCTGTACCGCCAGGGAGAGAGGCTGGATGGCGTCTACTTCATCAAACCTGACAGGTAATAGTATATCATCCAAACAATACCAGGTTAACCATCCAGGTCGTGCCAAGTTAATTATCCAGGTTGTGCCAGGTTAACTATCCAGGTCGGGCCAGGTCAACCATCCAAGTTTAGTGAGATCAACCATGCAGGTCGACAATCCAGGTCATGTTAGGTTGACAGTACTGGCCGTGTCAGGTTGACAGTACAGGTTGTGCCAGGTCGACAGTAAAGGTCGACAGTTCAGGTCATGCCAGGTATACAATGCAGGTCATGCCAAGTCATCCATCCAGGTCATTCATCAAGGTCGTGCTAGGCCAACAATCAGTATCATGCCAGGTCAGTCATCAAGTTTGCGCCAGTTCAATCATTAAGGTAGTACCTGGTCATCCGTCAAGGTCGTGCTAGGCCAACAATCAGTGTCATGCCAGGTCAGTCATCAAGTTTGCGCCAGTTCAATCATTAAGGTAGTACCTGGTCATCCGTCAAGGTCGTGCTAGGCCAACAATCAATATCATCCCAGCAAACATAAAACGTTGTTTGACGTTTTTATTTGGTCTCAGAAAGGTGACTCTGTAACTATTTATATTAAGACGTCTTTTTAACATCAAATATGTGTGTGTGTTTTTTGTGAATGTATTCACCTAGTTGTGTTTGTGGGGGATGTGCTCTGCTCTTTCGGCCTGCCTCTCAACTCTCAATCAATCAACTGTTAATAACTACCAACTATTTTTTTCCCCGCACTCACACACATACCCCCAGGAAGCAGCCTGTAACAGCTATCTAACTCCCAGGTACCTATGTACTGCTGGATAACAGGCGCCTCAGGGTGAAAGACAATTATCATTTTATTTCTGCCATCACCAGGGATCGAACCCGGACCCTTGGATTACGAGTACAGAGCGCTGTCCACTCAGCTATTAGGCCCCTCTCCTGATGTGTGTGCGTGTACTTACATAATTGTACTTACCTAATTTTGCTTGTGGGGGTTGAGCTCTGGCTCTTTGGTCCCGCCTCTCAACCGTCAATCAACAGGTGTACAGATTCCTGAGCCTATTGGGCTCTATCATATCTACACTTGAAACTGTGTATGGAGTCAGCCTCCACCACATCACCCCCTAATGCATTCCATTTGTCATGGGAGACCAAATTTGCCGAAATCATGGGCAATTTCGAACTCTTCCAAGGCCTTGTGCGTGTTCCCCTTGTGTTAAATAGACTGTCTTTATCTACCCAATCAATTCCCTGCAGAATCTTGAATGTGGTGATCATGTCCCCCCTTACTCCTCTGTCTTCCAGCGAAGTGAGGTTTAATTCCCGTAGTCTCTCCTCATAGCTCATACCTCTCAGCTCGGGTACTAGTCTGGTGGCAAACCTTTGAACCTTTTCCAGTTTAGTCTTATCCTTGACTAGATATGGACTCCATGCTGGGGCTGCATACTCCAGGATTGGCTTGACATATGTGGTATACAAAGTTCTGAATGATTCTTTACACAAGTTTCTGAATGTCGTTCGTATGTTGGCCAGCCTGGCATATGCCGCTGATGTTATCCGCTTGATATCTGCTGCAGGAGACAGGTCTGGCGTGATATCAAACCCCAAGTCTTTTTCCTTCTCTGACTCCTGAAGAATTTCCTCTCCCAGATGATACCTTGCATCTGGCCTCCTGCTCCCTATACCTATCTTCATTACATTACATTTGGTTGGGATAAACTCTAACAATCATTTATTAGACCATTCCTTCAGCTTGTCTAGGTCTTCTTGAAGCCTCAAACAGTCCTCTTCTGTTTTAATCCTTCTCATAATTTTAGCATCGTCCGCAAACATTGAGAGAAATGAATCGATACCCTCCGGGAGATCATTTACATATATCAGAAACAAGATAGGACCGAGTACAGAGCCCTGTGGGACTCCACTGGTGACTTCACGCCAATCGGAGGTCTCACCCCCTCACCGTAACTCTCTGCTTCCTATTGCTTATGTACTCCCTTATCCACTGGAGCACCTTACCAGCTACACCTACCTGTCTCTCCAGCTTATGTGCCAGCCTCTTATGCGGTACTGTGTCAAAGGCTTTCCGACAATCCAAGAAAATGCAGTCCGCCCAGCCCTCTCTTTCTTTGTTAATGTTTGTCACCTGATCGTAGAATTCTATCAAGCCTGTAAGGCAAGATTTACTCTCCCTGAACCCATGTTGGTGATTTGTCACGAATTCCCTTCACTCCAGATGTGTTACCAGGTTTTTTCTCACGATCTTCTCCATCACCTTGCATGGTATACAAGTCAAGGACACTGGCCTGTAGTTCAGTGCCTCTTGCCTGTCGCCCTTTTTGTATATTGGGACCACATTCGCCGTCTTCCATATTTCTTGTAGGTCTCCCGTCTCCAGTGACTTACTATACACTATGGAGAGTGGCAAGCAAAGTGCCTCTGCACACTCTTTCAGTATCCATGGTGAGATCCCATCTAGATCAACAGCCTTTCTAACATCCAGATCCAGCAGGTGTCTCTTGACCTCCTCTCTCGTAATTTCGAACTCTTCCAAGGCCGCATGGTTTACCTCCCTTTCTCCTAGCACATTGACCTCACCTTGTTCTATTGTGAAGACCTCCTGGAACCTCTTGTTGAGTTCTTCACACACCTCTCTGTCATTCTCTGTATACCTGTCCTCGCCTGTTCGAAGTTTCAATACCTGTTCTTTCACTGTTGTTTTCCTTCTGATGTGACTGTGGAGTAGCTTTGGTTCGGTCTTGGCTTTGTTTGCTATATCATTTTCAAAACTTTTCTCTGCTTCTCTTCTCACCCTGACGTACTCATTCCTAGTTCTCTGGTATCTCTCTCTGCTTTCTGGTGTTCTGTTATTCCGGAAGTTCCTCCACGCCCTTTTGTTCAGTTTCTTCGCTTCCATACATGCCCTATTATACCATTGATTCTTCTGTTGCTTCTCGGATTTTTCCCTTTGGGCCGGGATGAACCTGTTTACTGCCTCCTGACACTTTTGGGTAACATAGTCCATCATACCCTGTACAGACTTATCTCTGAGGTCTGTGTTCCAAGGTATTTCACTTAGGAAACTTCTCATCTGTTCATAATTCCCCTTTCAGTATGCCAGCCTTTTGATTCCTAGTTCTTTTTTGGGGGAGATAAGTCCTAGCTCTACCAGGTACTCAAAGTTCAATACACTGTGGTCACTCATTCCCAAGGGCGCTTCCATCTTAACTTCCCTTATATCCCACTCATTTAGGGTAAATATCAAATCAAGCATTGCTGGTTCATCTTCTCCTCTCATTCTTGTTGGTTCTTTGATGTGCTTGCTTAGAAAGTTTCTTGTTGCCAAGTCCAGCAGCTTAGCTCTCCATGTTTCTGGTCCTCCATGCGGGTCTCTGTTCTTCCAATCTATCTTTCCATGGTTGAAGTCTCCCATAATAAGTAGTCCAGATCCATTCCTGCTAGCAACAGAAGCTGCTCTTTCTATTATGTTAATGGTGGCCATGTTGTTTCTATCATATTCCTGTCTAGGTCTTCTGTCATTTGGTGGTGGATTATATATGACTACGACTATAATTTTTTTCCCTCCATTTGTTATGGTACCTGCTATGTAGTCACTGAAACCTTCACAGCCCTGAATATCCATCTCCTCAAAATCCCAGCCTTTTCTTACCAGCAGAGCTACACCAACCCCACCTCTTCCTTCCCTCTCTTTCCTCATAACATAATAGTCCTGTGGGAACACTGCGTTTGTTATCGTTTTCGTGAGCTTTGTTTCTGTGAGGGCTATTTTGTCTGGGTTTTCCTCTAGTACCCGTTCTCCAAGCTCATTTGCTATATTTGTAATTCCATCTATGTTAGAGTACATTGCTTTGTGGCTCACTTTCTTCTGTCCCTTCTCAAATCGCCTCCTTGGTGAGTGTTCTGCTGGTGGGGGAGGCTGTTTCATGGGTGTGAGGACCTATGAGGTGGATAACAGGGTCTCAGAGGATACTGGGATGAGGGGCGGGGATCTATTGAAGGGGGAGGGCCAGGGAGGGTATGGGGTGAAAGGGGAGGGAGGACGGGAAGGAAAGGGGGGGAGGGAGGACTCGGGAGGAGGGGAGGGGTAGAAGGGTGGGGATTGGGTGTGGGGGGAGGGAGATTTGGCTGATCATTTGAGTGGGGGCAGGGAGGGTTTGGGGTAGGGGGGTTTTCTATGCAGAGGAGGGTGGCGGGGTTGTCCTCCCTTCTGGTATTACTGGGTAGCTGGTTGTGGGTTCCCCCCTCGCCTCTGGGGGTGTTGTGTTGGGAGCTGTGACTTCCTGGTTTTCCCCTCTCGCCCTGCGTCTCTTCCTTGTTTCTGCCGCCACGGCTCTCTCCTCCCTTGTCATGTCTCTCTGGAGGAATACATTTTTGAATTTTCCCACGTTTTTTAGGGAGCTCTTCCTTGATAGGATCTTCTCCTTTGTGCTCTCATTTGCAAACACTATCTTTATCATTCGGTCTCGGTCTTTGTTGTACCAACCTAGCCTGAAAACCTTCTCAATGCTTTGCTCAGCCCCTTCCATGTCTAGTGCCTTTAGTACTTCATTCACTGCTGCTTTGTCCTATTCATTCCACTCTGTCCTATTAGAGACTTCCTGATCTTTAATACCCACAGCAACCACTGATCTGTTCCTTTTCAGCAGTTGGCTAGTGGAGTGTGCCGCCTCCTGTGAAATTGAATTGAAATAAGTTTATTGAGGTAAAATACACACAAAGGGATGAGGTAGCTCAAGCTATTCTCACCCCACCTCACGCCTCCTGTGAGGTAGCTGCTTTCATGGCCACCTCCATCACTGCAGTCATTACTTCAGTATTTTTTTTTAGTATTTCCGCAAATGTTGCTTTTATTGTGGCATTCTCATCCAAAAAACTATTACCACCTTCTCCCTGGATAGTTTTCTGAGTCTCAGCCTCGATACCATTCTCTTTGAGGGCTCTAATCTCCTTCTTTGCTGCTGTCAGCTCTCTTTTCAGGTTGCTTATTTCGTTCTTCATTTCCTGCATCATTTCTTGCATCTCACTCTTGATGTCCTCCAGAAACTGGGCGAACACTTCCTTCATTTCGTCACCTTGACTCTTCCCTGTTCCCCTGGTACCTCTGGCTGCCATGCTTGCCCCTGTTCCTATAGTTGTGCCGTAATAGGATTTGTCAGGAGGGCAGAGCGGGATGGGGGAGGGAGAGAGAGAGGAAGAGAGAGAGAAAGAGAGAGAGAGAAAGGGAGTGATAAAGGGAGAGATAAATGGGTGGGTGGGGGCGATCCGACCCTTCCACTGAAGTGAGAAGAAAGTAGAATAGGAGGAGATGGAGAGAGAGGCGGGAGGGAGAGAGAGAGGGAGAGAGAGAGGGAGAGAGAGGAGAGGGAGAGAGATGGAGAGGGAGAGAGGGGGGGAGGTGTGTGTGTGTGTGTGTATGTGTGTATGTGTGTGTGTGTGTGTGTGTGTGTGTATGTGTGTGTGTGTGTGTGAGTGTATGTGTGTGTGTGTGTGTGTGTGTGTGTGTATGTGTGTGTGTGTGTGTGTGTGTGTGGGCAGAGAGGGAGGGGGAAGGAAAGAGAGGGAGAGAGAGAGAGAGAGAGGGGGGGAGAGGCAGAGAGAGTGGGAGAGAGAGAGAGTGGGAGAGAGAGAGAGAGTGGGAGAGAGAGAGAGAGTGGGAGAGAGAGAGAGTGGGAGAGAGGGAGTGGGAGAGGGAGAGAGGGTCCCTGTGTGTGTGTGTACTCACCTAATTGTCCTTGCGGGGGTTGAGCTTTGGGTCTTTGGGCCCATCTCTCAACTGTCAATCAACTGGTGTACAGATTCCTGAGCCTATTGGTCTCAATTATATCTACATTTAAAACTGTGTATGGAGTCAGCCTCCACCACATCTCTGCCTAATGCATTCCACCTGTTAACTACTCTGACACTGAAAAAGTTCTTTCTAACGTCCCTGTGGCTCATTTGGGTAATCAGTTTCCACCTATGTCCCCTTGTTCGCGTACCGCCAGTGTTGAATAGTTTATCCTTGTCTACCCTGTCAATTCTCCTGAGGATCTTGTAGGTAGTGATCATATCTCCCCCTCACTCTTCTGTCTTCTAGTGTCGTAAGGTGTATTTCCCGCAGTCTTTCCTCGTAACTCATGCCTCTTAGTTCTGGGACCAGTCTAGTGGCATACCTCTGAAATTTTTCCAGCTTCGTCTTGTGCTTGACAAGGTGCGGACTCCATGCTGGGGCCGCATACTCCAGGATTGGTCTTACGTATGTGGTGTACAAGATTCTAAACGATTCCTTACACAGGTTCCTGAAGGCTGTTCTAATGTTAGCCTGCCTTGCTTATGCCGCAGACGTAATTCTTTTGATGTGGGCTTCAGGAGACAGGTTTGGTGTGATATCAATTCCTAGATCTTTCTCTCTTTCCGTTTCATTAAGTACTTCATCTGCTATTCTGTATCTTGTGTCTGGCCTCCTGTTTCCACCGCCTAGTTTCATTACTTTGCATTTACTCGGGTTAAACTTTAACAGCCATTTGTTGGACCATTCATTCAGTTTGTCTAGGTCATCCTGTAGCCTTCTACTATCATCCTCTGTTTCAATCCTCCTCATAATTTTTGCATCATCAGCAAACATTGAGAGAAACGATTCTATACCCTCTGGGAGATCATTTACATATATCAGAAACAGTATTGGTCCAAGGACTGACCCCTACAGGACTCCACTTGTGACGTCACGCCAATCCGAGACCTCACCCCTCACAGTGACTCTTTGTCTTCTGTTACTTACGTACTCCCGAGACCAACGGAGTACCTTCCCTTTCACTCCAGCCTGCATCTCCAGCTTTCTCACTAGCCTCTTATGTGGTACTGTATCAAAGGCTTTTTGACAATCCAAAAATATGCAGTCTGCCCAGCCCTCTCTTTCTTGCCTGATTTTTGTTGCCTGGTCGTTGAACTCAATTAGCCCTATGAGGCAGGACTTGCCATCCCTGAACCCATGTTGATGCTGTATTACAAAGTTCTTTCGCTCCAGATGTTCCACTAGCTTTCTTCGCATAATCTTCTCCATCAGCTTGCATGGTATGCCGGTTAGGGACACTGGCCTGTAGTTCAGTGCCGCCTGCCTATCTCCTTTCTTGTATATTGGAACTACATAAGCTGCCTTCCAAATTTCTGGCAGTTCCCCTGTTTCCAGTGATTTGTTATACACTATGGAGAGTGGCAGGCACAGTGCTTCTGCTCCTTACCTTAGTATCCAAGGGGAGATTCCATCTGGGCCTATAGCCTTTGTCACATGCAACTCTAGTAAACACTTCTTTACTTCCCCACTGGTAATCTCAAACTCTTCCAGTGATTCCAGGTTAACTATTCCCTCTTTTATCTCTGGAATCTCTCCTTGCTCTTCGGTGAAGACCTCCTGGAACTTCTTATTCAGTTCCTCACACACTTCCATGTCGTTTGTAGTGAATCAATCTGCCCCTATCCTTATATTCATTACCTGTTCCTTTACTGTTGTTTTTCTCCAGATGTTACTATGCAGCAACTTGGGTTGAGTCTTTGCCTTGCTTGCGATGTCATTTTCGTATTGTCTTTCTGCCTCATCATCCTGTCTTTCTCATCCTGACATATTCATTCCTGGCATTCTGGTATCTTTCTCTGCTCTCAAGTGTCCTGTTATTCCTATAGTTTCTCCATGCCCTATTACTTTGCTGTTTAGCTAGCCCACATCTCTGATTAAATCATGGGCTTCTCATCTTCATTTCATTGCTTTCCTTTTGGACTGGGACAAACTTGTTTGCTGCTTCCTTGCACTTGTGCGTGATGAAGTCCATCATGTCTACGGCCGTCTTTCCCCTGAGCTATGTTTCCCATGTTATATCTGTTAGGTATTTTCTTAACACCTCATAGTTTCCCTTTTGGAATGCCAGTTTTTTGTTTTCAGTACCCCTCCTCGAGTTCAATAACCCTTCCTCAACCAGATACTCAAACGCCAGTACACTGTGGTCGCTCATTCCTACTGGGGCCTCATAGCCGATTTTCCTTATGTCGGAGTCGATCAGAGTGAAGACTAGGTCGAGTCTCGCTGGTTCATCGTTTCCTCTCATCCTAGTGGGTTCCCTGACATGTTGGCTTAGATAGTTTCTTGTCGCCACCTCCATTAGTTTGGCTCTCCATGTATCCTCTCCTCCATGCGGTTCCTTGTTCTCCCAGTATATCTTTCCGTGATTGAAGTCTTCTATGATGAGCAAATGGGATCTATTTCTACAGGCAGTAGAGGCTGCCTTCTCAATTATAGTGTTAACTGCCATGTTGTTGTTGTAATTCTCTTGCCTTGGTCTTCTGTTATTTGGTGGAGAGTTATATATAACTACTACTACTACTTTTGGTCCTCCCAATGTTATGGTGCCTGTTACGTAGTCTCTGAAACCATTGCAGCCCGGGATGACCATCTCCTTGAAGCTCCATTCCTTTCTCATTAGTAGGGCCACTCCACCTCTTCCCCGTCCTTCCCTCTCTTTCCTTATTACAGTGTAGTTCTGGGGAAACACTGCATTCGTTATGATACCTGAGAGTTTTGTTTCTGTGAGTCTGATTACATCTGGGTTCACTTCTTGTGTTCTTTCCCGTAGTTCACTTGCCTTGCTGGTGATCCCATCTATGTTCGAGTACATCACCCTGAAGCTGACTCTCTTCTGTCCTTTCTCAGATCTTGTACTCACCTATTTGTACTCACCTATTTGTGCTTGCAGGATCGAGCATTGACTCTTGGATCCCACCTTTCCAGCTATCGGTTGTTTACAGCAATGACTCCTGTCCCATTTCCCTATCATACCTAATTTTAAAAGTATGAATAGAGTTTTCTTCCACAACCTGTTCCCCAAGTGCACTCCATTTTTCCATTACTCTCATGCAGAAAGAAAACTTCCTAACATCTGTGACTCATCTGAGTTTCCAGTTTCCACCCATGTTCCCTTGTTCTGTTATTATTACGTGTGAACATTTCATCTATTTCCACTTTGTCAATTCCCCTGAGTATTTTATATGTCCCTATCATATCTTCTCTCTCCCTTCTTTTCTCTAGTGTCGTAAGGTTCAGTTCCTTCAGACGCTCTTCATATCCCACCCCTCGTAACTCTGGGACAAGCCTCGTCGCAAACCTCTGAACCTTCTACAGTTTCCTTATGTGTTTCTTCAGGTGGAGGCTCCATGATGGCGCGGTATGCTCGAAGACGGGTCTCACGTAGGTAGTGTAAAGTGCCCTAAAAGCCTCCTCATTTAGGTTTCTGGATGAAGTTCTAATTTTCGCCAGTGTAGAGTACGCTGCTGTCGTTATCTTATTTATATTTGCCTCAGGAGTTAGGTTAGGTGTCACATCCACTCCCAGGTCTCTTTCTCGAATCGTTACAGGTAGGCAGTTCCCCTTCATTGTGTACTGTCCTTTTGGTCTTCTATCACCTGATCCCATTTCCATAACTTTACATTTACTGGTGTTAAACGCCAGTAGCCATTTCCCTGACCATCTCTGCAACCTATTTAAGTCCTCTTGGAGGATCCTACAATCCTCGTCTGTCACAACTCTTCTCATTAATTTTGCGTCAGCCGCAAACATTGACATGTATGATTCCACTCCTGTAAACATATCATTTACGTAAATTAGAAAGAGGATTGGTCCCAGCACCGATCCTTGAGGTACTCCACTTGTTACTGTTCGCCAGTCCGACTTCTCGCCCTTTACCATTACCCTCTGGCTCCTTCCTGTTAGGTAGTTCTTCACCCATGAAAGGGCCTTTCCGCCTACTCCTGCCTGCCTCTCAAGTTTGTATAGCAGTCTCATGTGCGGTACTGTATCAAAGGCCTTTTGGCAGTCAAGAAATATGTGGCCACTGTTTACAGAAATATGTGGCCACTGTTACAGAAATATGTGGCCAACCGTTGACCTGTGGTCAACGGTTGGTAGGGGAGGCGGTGCCGGCAGTCACAGTCACTCTGGCTGCCATAGTCCTCACAGGATCGTCTCCCCAGTCTGCCCATGGAATACCACTGATCTATCTATCTCTCTCTCTCTCTCTCTCTCTCTCTCTCTCTCTCTCTCTCTATCTCTCTCTCTCTATCTCTCTCTCTCTATCTATCTCTCTCTCTCTATCTCTCTCACTCTATCTCTCTCTCTCTATCTCTCTCTCTCTATCTCTCTCTCTCTATCTCTCTCTCTCTATCTCTCTCTCTCTATCTCTCTCTCTCTCTCTCTCTCTCTCTCTTTCTATCTCTCTCTCTCTATCTCTCTCTCTCTATCTCTCTCTCTCTATCTCTCTCTCTCTCTCTCTATCTCTCTCTCTCTATCTCTCTCTCTCTATCTCTCTCTCTCTCTCTCTCTCTCTCTCTCTCTCTCTCTATCTCTCTCTCTCTCTCTCTCTCTCTCTCTCTATCTCTCTCTCTCTCTCTCTCTCTATCTCTCTCTCTCTCTCTCTCTCTCTCTCTCTCTCTCTCTCTCTCTCTCTCTCTCTCTCTCTCTCTCTCTCTCTCTCTCTCTCTCTCTATCTCTCTCTCTCTCTCTCTCTCTCTAACTCTCCCTCTCCCTCCCTCTCCCTCTCTCTCTCTCTCTCTCTCTCTCTCTATCTCTCTCTCTCTCTCTCTCTCTCTCTCTCTCTCTCTCTCTCTCTATCTCTCTCTCTCTCTCTCTCTCTCTCTCTCTCTCTCTAACTCTCCCTCTCTCTCTCTCTCTCTATCTCTCTCTCTCTCTCTCTCTCTCTCTCTCTAACTCTCCCTCTCCCTCTCTCTCTCTCTCTCTCTCTCTCTCTCTCTCTCTCTCTCTCTCTCTTCTCTCTCTCTCCTCTCTCTCACTGTCTCTTTTCTCCTATCTCTGTCGCTATCTTTCTAAATGCAATGAAGATTATTATACCTAATAAATCCAATAATTAATAATTAGAATTATTAGTTATTTGGATTTATTGGTACACACCCCAAGTGAACCTTGGGCTGTCAGTCCAGTGTCAAATCTGTAGGAGTAGCAACACTTTGGCAACAAGCAGAGAAGGCAGGTGGGAATGGAATTCCTGGAACTTTTTGTCTGGCAGGCAAGACTCAGGGTAAGTCATTGTTAAAAGGTAAGCCTGGGTCTTCCTTTACTCCTCCATGGGTCTAGGCCGGAATTGCTAATTACAGTTTCCCCGTGGTTGATTGAAGGACTCCCAGGGTGAATCAGTGGTGCCCCCAGTGGTTGGAGCGAAGACCTGCGGTGGTGGGTATTACTGGTCCTCTTCTGTGGGGCAAAGTTGAATCTGTGGAGTCACGTGATTGGAGAGACTGAGTACTGTCTCCTGAACCCC
Source organism: Procambarus clarkii (assembly GCF_040958095.1). Taxonomy (NCBI): domain Eukaryota; kingdom Metazoa; phylum Arthropoda; class Malacostraca; order Decapoda; family Cambaridae; genus Procambarus; species Procambarus clarkii. The sequence continues at coordinate 28,430,724 of NC_091199.1, forward strand.
GTAGCAGCCCTATGCTAGCATAGCCCCAGCCCCCCCCTCACCCCCCGTGACAAGAATTGGCGACCTTGCCAGGATACATTCGTCAAAATACAGTGTTGCTAGGATACGTTCATCGAGGTACAGTGTTGCCAGGATACGTTGGTCGGGCAACAGTGTTGCCCAGAGTTCAGGACATTGTTGCCAAAATTCGCGGACAGTGTTGCCAGGGTACGAATACAGTGTTGCCAGTGAATTTAGTGATAGCATTACCCAACCCGCTAAGGGAGTGAAACATTGAAATTAGCACCCACTAATTTGTCTGTGCTGTCGTGTATGCTCGATAATATAGAGAGGGAGGAGGATACTGTAAAGAAATTTACTGGGATGGGGGATGAGAAAATTTTGGAGGAGTGTACCTAAGCTCAGCTCCAACAAGTGGCAAACAACTTTGGGATCAGAGTGAGGACGACTAAGGTAGCGGAACATAGGATAGAGATCATGGCACAGTACATAGCTCGAGAGGAGACGATGGGAGTAGAGCCATACCAAGAGGAGCCATCCCAAAGTGGGCCGTCCCCAGTAGAGTCGTCCCAAGCATTTACCAGTGTGGCTAGAACTTGCAGTGAACGTGGAAGCAGTTGGGGATCCAATAGTAGCCGGAAGAGCGTGCAGCTGGAGATAATACGAATGCAATTAGAGGCGCAACTGCGTCGAGAGGAGAGAGAAGCACGTTAGTACAGAGTAGATTGACTGGTGAGGCCAGAGAGACATATAACATGTTGGACATCGAGGAGAGTGTGCCATATACGTCACAATCAAGAATGCGGTGCTCCACTCATATAGACTAACCCCGGAGGTTTACAGGAAACGCTTCCGTGATTGCACGAGGGCATCAGGAAGGTCATATGCTGAGACTGCTCGTGACATGGAGCGCAAGTTTCTACGATGGCTGAAGGCCGAAGAGGTAGAGACGATGGAGAAGCTGAAACAGTTGATTGTGATGGAAAAATTCATGCCCATGCTCCATTCCGGAACTCAAGGTCAGAGTGAAGGAGGCAGGAATAAAGGACCTTAAAGGTACAGCGAACCAAGCTGGAGGAGACACTGCATCTTAGAAGGAAGGGACCGTCCAGACAATCGCCTTACACCATGTCTGGAGGGAACTTTAAGAGTTCAGGAGCAAGGACGGGCTGGAACTCTCCCAAGGGTAGTTTGCCCAGTGAAGAATATCGGTTCAAGAGCTCGAGGGATGCGGGAAGGAAGCCTCAAGCTGTGAGCAGTGGACCTAGCTCGGGAGTAGGAGCTGCTGCCCGGGAACCGACGACGGGGAGTCCAAGTAGGACTCAGGGAACGTCTACTGTTGGCATCACCAGAGTGACTGGTGAGTGGTCGCTTAGGAAAGGCGGCCGATGCTGCAACTGTGGTGTAAGAGGTCCTTTTGCCCGTGAGTGTGACGAGCACCAGAGGAATATGGGACTGATGTTAGAAGAGGAGAGAGTATTTGTTCATACCCTATATTATAGTGGACCCAATGTGAATAGTTGGGAAATGAAGATGGGCGAACACCCCTTCGTTTTCGGGGCCACCATGAAGTTTGGGAAGTCAGACCCAGTGGAGGTTGCAGTTCTTCGTGATACGGGTGCTGACATAAGCATGGTAGCCAGGAGTATTCTTCCCAATGATTTTATGGAATCATCTGTGGGAGTGGTGAGAATACGGAGTGTGGCAGAGGAGTACAGGTTACCACTTCACGAGGTACAGCTGATTGCCGACTATGGAGTTGAGAAGGCTATCGTAGCTGTTGCCCCTAAGTTACCCTTAGAGCACATGCAGATGGTGCTGGGTAACAACCTCGGTGTAGGTAGGATACAATCTGATTGGGCCAGGAGTGTCTATGTGTCAGGCAGTGGTACAACAATGCTAGGGGAGGTGCTGGTGAGGTAGTGGTACGGAAGGCGACATCTTCATTCCTCCATGAAATTCTCTTCCCTGTAAACGTCTTCTTCGGTTCGTGGCTGGGCTTATCCATCTCACTGTGACTCACCTCGCCACAGTGGTTCTTCTTGTCCGTACCACTATTCATCCAGTTGGCATAGGGTGCGTGGCTGAACACATGGCAGGTTCAGAAGGACCAGACACATGTGGGAGGTTCAGGAGGACCAGACACATGTGGGAGGTTCAGAAGGACCAGACACATGTGGGTGGTTCAGAAGGACCAGACACATGTGGGTGGTTCAGAAGGACCAGACACATGTGGGAGGTTCAGGAGGACCAGACACATGTGGGTGGTTCAGAAGGACCAGACACATGTGGGAGGTTCATAAGGACCAGACACATGTGGGAGGTTCAGGAGGACCAGACACATGTGGGAGGTTCAGAAGGACCAGACACATGTGGGAGGTTCAGAAGGACCAGACACATGTGGGTGGTTCAGAAGGACCAGACACATGTGGGAGGTTCAGAAGGACCAGACACATGTGGGAGGTTCAGAAGGACCAGACACATGTGGGAGGTTCAGAAGGACCAGACACATGTGGGAGGTTCAGAAGGACCAGACACATGTGGGAGGTTCAGAAGGACCAGACACATGTGGGAGGTTCAGAAGGACCAGACACATGTGGGAGGTTCAGAAGTACCAGACACAAGTGGGAAGGACCAGACACATGTGGGAAGGACCAGACACATGTGGGAAGGACCAGACACATGTGAGAAGGACCAGACACATGTGGGACATTGTGTAGCTCCCGCATACACTATCCTAGTTTACCAAGTTCATAAAATAGAGCAAGCTATAGGTCAGTTACAATGAACAACACATCTAAGTTTCAACAGGTGAGAGACAAAGGACTTGAGAACTTTCACAGTGGTGCTAATCCTTGTAACAATACTCAATACTTAAATAAAATGTGAATAGTAAATCAAACATGAATCAATTATGCATAGATTAGCAAATAATAAATGATTTAGGCCTTTGCTGGATTTAGTCACATCAGTCGTATCCTAAACTCATGAGGTGTCAAGATGTATTTTAGCTTAAGGCGCAGTGTATTCTGCTTTCGCAGTACCCAAGGAGATACCTAAATTTGAACTAATTCTGTAAATTCGTATCCAGTGCAGCAGGACACTTGCTCGTTAAGGGGGCAAACACTGTTTTTCTCAAACTAACTTTGATAGATCAAAGTGACTAAATGGCCTCAGTCACAATATAAGTAGATAGATGTCCTAATTGACTGAAATAATTAATAAAATAAGATTGATACTTAAATAATTATTTATATTTAATCTCATCAAATTCTTACTAAACGTAAATCAAAAAGATACGAAATTTAACGTATATGAGTGTGGGGTTAAGCCCGTATAAATAACCAGTGTTCTTTGTATGAGGAAAATGGTAATGACATAAAACCGATTGATCACTATACAAACAATCAATAAATAAAAACAGTTATAACCGTTCTGATAAAATGTAAAGGAACCCGAGTACACAAAGTCTAATTATGCCAGGTTCATTTAACTCTTCTCTTGAGCTGGGAAAGTTGTTTCATTTGAAGAACCCATAGCGAGCTTGGCGTCTGCCGGCGTTCTTGTAATTCTTCTTAATTAACCAATGGCTCTGTTACAGTCTCTCTACTCAAAGTTTATGCACTTAATTGTTCACTAAACATTCGTCTGTTTGTTGAAGACCGTCAGCATCTCACAAACGCTCATGATAGCAAACAAAGTGGAACTGTTGGTCAGAGCCTCGAAGTGGGCATTTCTGGGGAACAAACCAAATGTGAAGATTGACGTCCCTCCACACCGGAGTTGACGTCCCTCCACCCCGGAGTTGACGTCCCTCCACCCCGGAGTTGACGTCCCTCCACCTCGGAGTTGACGTCCCTCCACCCCGGAGTTGACGTCCCTCCACCCCAGAGTTGACGTCCCTCCACCTCGGAGTTGACGTCCCTCCACCCCGGAGTAGACGTCCCTCCACCCCGGAGTTGACGTCCCTTCACCCCGAAGTTAACGTCCCCTCCGCCCCAGAGTTGACCTCCCTCCACCCCGGAGTTGATGTCCCTCCACCCCGGAGTAGACGTCCCTCCACCCCGGAGTTGACGTCCCTTCTCCCCGGAGTTGATGTCCCTCCACCCCGGAGTTGACGTCCCTCCACCCCACAGTTGACGTCCCCTCCACCCCAGAATTAACGTCCCCTCCTCCCCGGAGTTGACGTCCCCTCCTCCCCGGAGTTGACGTCTCTCCATCCCAGAGTTGACATCCCTCCACCCCGGAGTTGACGTCTCTCCACCCCGGAGTTGACGTCCCCTCCTCCTCGGAGTTGACGTCTATCCTCCCCTGAGTTGACGTCCCCTCTTCCCCGGAGTTGAAGTCCCTCCACCCCGGAGTAGACGTCCCTACTCCCCAGAGTTGACGTCCCTCCGCCCCGGAGTTGACGTCCCTCCGCCCCGGAGTTGACGTCCCTCCACCCCGGAGTTGACCTCCCTCCACCCCGGAGTTGACGTCCCTCCACCCTGGAGTAGACGTCCCTCCACACCCTGAGTTGACCTCCCTCAACCCCGGAGTTGATGTCCCTCCACCCCGGAGTTGAAGTCCCTCCACCCCGGAGTAGACGTCCCTACTCCCCAGAGTTGACGTCCCTCCGCCCCGGAGTTGACGTCCCTCCGCCCCGGAGTTGACGTCCCTCCACCCCGGAGTTGACCTCCCTCCACCCCGGAGTTGACGTCCCTCCACCCTGGAGTAGACGTCCCTCCACACCCTGAGTTGACCTCCCTCCACCCCGGAGTTGATGTCCCTCCACCCCGGAGTTGACCTCCCTCCACCCCGGAGTTGACGTCCCTCCACCCTGGAGTTGACGTCCCTCCACCCCGGAGTAGACGTCCCTCCACCCCGGAGTTGACGTCCCTTCACCCCGAAGTTGACGTCTCCTCCACTCCGGAGTTGACCACCCTCCACCCAGGAGTTGACGTCCCTCCACCCCGGAGTTGACGTCCTTCCACCCCACAGTTGACGTCCCCTCCACCCCAGAATTGACGTCCCCTCCTCCCCGGAGTTGACGTTCCTCCACCCCGGAGTTGACGTCCCCTCCTCCCCGGAGTTGATGTCTCTCCACCCCGGAGTTGCATCCCTTCACCCCGGAGTTGACGTCTCTCCACCCGTGAGTTGACGTCCCCTCCTCCCTGGAGTTGACTTCCTCTCCTCCCCGGAGTTAACGTCTCTCCACCCCGGAGTTGACGTCTCTCCACCCGGAGTTGACGTCTCCCCACCCCAGAGTTGACGTCCCCTCCACCCCGGAGTTGGGAGAACGGGGTGCTAGTTACTCAATTTTAATTGCTAATATATCGGCCCACAAGTGATTAAACATATGGTCAGTAAGCTAACATCGAATAAAAGTAGAACTATAAAATGATTCAACTATATAATTTAAACGCCCTCTGGAGGAGATATAAATCCATGATGAACATCACTAATTATGAGATATTATAAAAGGCATTAAACTCAGCCAAAAAGGAAATTAGATCAGCCAAAAGAAACTACGAAAACCATTTGCTCAAAACATAAAGAAAGTTCCTAAGTCGTTTGGAGGCCTGGTCGACGACCGGGCCGCGGGGACACTAAGCCCCGGAAGCACCTCAAGGTTCTATGCCTATAAGAAGAAAAACTAAACAAAAGACTCGGTCGACCATGGTAAGATAACTCTAACCAAATTAAATTGGACGATAAACGTGCAGCAGCACTGAATGAATACTTAACATCAGTGTTTACACTAGAAAGTTTATGTGGCATCCCATTACCCACACAAATATTTGAAGAAGGTGAAGAGAACGAATTAAGTGATATAGCCATAACGTGCAACATTACCAGGAAGAGCACTGACAAACTATAAGACTCAAACACCCCAGGTGGGGGGAAGGGAAGGGAACTATCAGGAGAGTGCTAAGCAATTACGACTATATAGCACTGAGAAGGGATAAGGCTAAGGATTTCGGATGGGACGTACGGGATGTGGGGGGGGGGGCGATGAACGGTGCCCAACTACTTGGACGGTCGGGGATTGATCGCCGACCTGCATGAAGCGAGACCGTCGCTCTACCATCCACCCAAAGTGGTTGGGTACCCCAGTTGTGGTCAGAATTATATTCTAAACCGTAAAGGAACTGGCAGAGGAACTATACCTACCACTGAAACTCCTTTCCAGAAAATCTCTGGACCACGGGATAGTTCCCCTAGATTGGAAATATGCCAATGTCACCCCTTCAAGTTCAAGTACATTTATTGAGACAATATGATACATCTCAAAAGGATAGAATAGCTAGGGCTATTTCTACCCTCCACTGTCACCCCTATTTCCAAAATAGACAGAAATCTCAGTAGAAAGCTACCGTCCGATTAGCTTGACATCACACATCTGCAAGCTCATGTGGAGAGTCCTAAGGGAGAGAATCATCCACCATCTCACAGTGAACAATTTTGTAATATCAACTCAACTTTGGTATGTTAAAAATAGATCACATTTTTGGAAACGGTAACGAGCTACTCAGACAAAGGACTTCCAGCAGATGTAGTATATATGGACTGTGATAATGCTTTCGATAAAAGGTACCACATGAAAGACTAGCAAGGATATTACAGGCACATGGAATAAATAGTATTCTATTTATTAAATTACTTGTAAATAAATCAAATCAAATCAAACAAGAATAAATAAAACAATGGTTAAAACAAAGAAAACAGAAGGTTGTGCTAAATGGGAAGGAATCTGATTGGAGAAATGTGGTGAGTAGGGTACCACAGGGATCTATTTTCGACCCAATTTTTTTTATAGTATATACTAGCTGTACCCAGCCACGCGTTGCTGTGACTTACAGCAACGCGTGGGCCACAGCAGCCACAGCAACCCTCCCCTGTTCCCCCATCCTACTCACCATTCCCATCATCTCCGGTCCCCTCGTCCTCCCTACATTTCCCTCACTTCCCCGTCCCCTCGTCCTCCCCATCATCCCCCCACACCCCCGTCCCTTCGTCCTCCCCACCATTTCCCCCCCTTCACCATCTCCCATTCCCCTGTCCCCCTTGTCAGCCCCACCATTCTTCACTCCTCCGTCCCCTCCTATCCACCATCCCCCACTTCTCCGTTCCTTCATCCTCCCCACATCATCATTTTGCAGATGACACAAAAATTTATGGTGAAGTGGGAAGTGAAAATGATATCGAGGACTTAGGAAGAAATCCACATAACTCCACAAATGGTCAGAAGACTGGCAAATGCTTTTTAATGTAACAAATGCAAGACCTTACATGGGGGATATAACAACCCACGTCACAACAACCAAATGATTAACATTACCTTGCGGCATATTACTGAACATAATGAAGGAACTTGGAGTCAAAATCCATCACTCTGCAAACACACAGTGTAACGGTCCCTATTGTTACCTCATTACTAAGTGGTTACATCTTGTTATACAGTTTTTATGGCGGTTTAGTTGTTTCAACTTGCTAGATAGTTGTCACAACTTGTTAGAAGGTGTTACAACATGTTAGAAGGTGTTACAACTTGTTAGAAGGTGATACAACATGTTAGAAGGTGTTACAACATGTTAGAAGGTGTTTCAACTTGTTAGATAGTTGTCACAACTTGTTAGAAGGTGTTACAACATGTTAGAAGGAGTTACAAAATATTAGGTGTTACAACATGTTAGGAGTTACAACATGTTAGAAGGAGTTAAAAATGTTAGGTGTTACAACATGTTAGAAGGTGTTACAAATGTTAGAGGGTGTTACAACTTGATAGAAGGTTTTACTACATGTTAGAAGATGTTACAACGTAGTAGAAAGTGTTACAACTTGTTAGAAGGTGTTACAACTTGTTAGAAGTAGTTACAACTTGTTAGAAGGAGTTACAACTTGTTAGAAGGTGTTACAACATGTTAGAAGGTGTTACAACGTGTTAGAAGGTGTTACAACGTGTTAGAATGTGTTACAACGTGTTAGAAGGTGTTACAACTTGTTAGAAGGAGTTACAACTTGTTAGAAGGTGTTACAACATGTTAGAAGGAGTTACAACTTGTTAGAGGGTGTTACAACATGTTAGAAGGAGTTACAAAATGTTAGGTGTTACAACATGTTAGAAAGTGTTACAAATGTTAGAAGGTGTTACAATTTGATAGAAGGTTTTAGTACATGTTAGAAGATGTTACAACGTGGTAGAAAGTGTTACAACTTGTTAGAAGGTGTTACAACTTGTTAGAAGGAGTTACAACTTGTTAGAAGGAGTTACAACTTGTTAGAAGGTGTTACTACATGTTAGAAGGAGTTACAAATGTTAGAAGGTGTTACAACTTGATAGAAGGTTTTACTACATGTTAGAAGATGTTACAACGTGGTAAAAAGTGTTACAACTTGTTAGAAGGTGTTACAACTTGTTAGAAGGAGTTACAAAATGTTAGGTGTTACAACATGTTAGAAGGTGTTACAAATGTTAGAGGGTGTTACAACTTGTTAGAAGGTGTTACAACATGTTAGAAGGTGTTACAACTTGTTAGAAGGAGCTACAACTTGTTAGAGGGTGTTACTACATGTTAGAAGGTGTTACAACATGTTAAAAGGTGTTAGAACTTGTTAGAAGGTGTTACAACTTGTTAGAAGGTGTTACAACGTGTTACAACGTGTTAGAAGGAGTTACAACTTGTTAGAGGGTGTTACTACATGTTAGAAGGTGTTACAACATGTTAAAAGGTGTTCCAACTTGTTAGAAGGTGTTACAACTTGTTAGAAGGTGTTACAACTTGTTATAAGGTGTTACAACTTTTTTGAAGGTGGTACAACTTATTAGAAGATGTTACAACTTGTTAGAAGGTATTACAATATAATATAAAGTGTTACAACATGTTAGAAGGTGTTACAACTTGTTAGAAGGTGTTACAACTTGTTAGAAGGAGTTACAACTTGTTAGAAGGTGTTACAACATGTTAGAAGTTGTTACAACTTGTTAGAAGATGTTACAACTTGTTAGAAGATGTTACAACTTGTTAGAAGGAGTTACAACTTGTTAGAAGGAGTTACAACTTGTTAGAAGGTGTTACAACATGTTAGAAGTTGTTACAACTTGTTAGAAGATGTTACAACTTGTTAGAAGGTGTTACAACTTGTTAGAAGGAGTTACAACTTGTTAGAAGGTGTTACAATATAATATAAAGTGTTACAACATGTTAGAAGGAGTTACAACTTGTTTGAAGGTGGTACAAAGTGTTAGAAGGTGTTACAACATGTTAGAAGGTGTTACAACTTGTTAGAAGGTGTTACAACATGTTAGAAAGTGTTACAACTTGTTAGAAGGTGTTACAACTTGTTAGAAAGTGTTGCAACTTGTTAGAAGGTGTTAGAAAGTGTTACAATGTGGTAGAAAGTGATACAATATGTTAGAAGATGTTACAACGTGTTAGACGGTGTTCCAACTTGTTAGAAGGTGTTGTAACTTGTTAGAAGGTGTTACAACGTGTTAGAAACTGTTGCAACTTGTTAGAAGTTGGTACAACATTTTAGAAGGTGTTACAACATGTTAGAAGGTGTTAAAACGTGTTAGAAGGTGTTACAACTTGTTAGAAGGTGTTACAGCTTGTTAGACAGTTGTTACAACATGCTAGAAGGTGTTATAACATGTCAGATAGTTGTTACAACTTGTTAGAAGCTGTTACAACATGTTAGACAGTTGTTACAACATGTTAGAAGGTGTTACAACATGTTAGAAGCGGTTACAACATGTTAGACAGTTGTTACAACATGTTAGAAGCTGTTACAACATGTTAGAAGGTGTTACAACATGTTAGAAGGTGTTACAACTACTTAGAACGTTGCAGCATCGACGTAGTTTCGTCGTGTGTTTCGGGATATAAACCCAAGGAATCGCATACCCGCTGAAGCTGTATACGACAAAACTGTTTAATCTTAAAATCCAGCTTGAAAAAAAATCATCAGGACAAACGTGGACCCACTGATAAGCCACTGGCTTTCTATACTCATCAAGACTACTAGAGTGTTAGTTACCCCCAGGTAATTTCAGGTACACGACTTGTGCTCCACAGAGTATAATCCAAGATAATTAATAGGAGCTAGTGTGGCAGCGTGTAGACTGTAGACTCCCTTTTGAACTCCTCCTAAGGTTTCACCCCCGCATCACCCACCCAACGCCAGTCTGTACACTGCCAGTAGTGTAAATTAGGACTACGACCGTCCACGCCATCTGAGCAGATGAGCCAGTTGTGGCCACCTGCCCAGGTAAGGGATCTGGTCATAGTACTAAGGGGGTGTGGGAGGACCCCCCCCCCCCACGTGCCTGTGCGTAGTCATCTGGAAGGATTTGCGGTTGTCAATGATGATAGGGGGATGTGAGGATAGGGGGAGTATGTGTAGCAGGTGTGCAGCAGGTGTGCAGCTCATTCTCTGCCTTACCAACTCTACTTCATCATTCAACTTTGCCTTCCTTCTTCTTGGTTTGTGTGTTTACTCTCCAATATGCAGTAATTTAAATTCCCCCATCACAAAATTTATTAAGTTTAACTTTTACCAGACAGTATCTTTCATCATTCCTTTACTAAAATTATTCCTCACAGGTGAAAATAGACAAGTTTAGCTTCATTCAACAGTTTCTTAACTGCATTATGCTTCATTCGACTTTCAAAATACTCAACTACATCATCGTTACTTTATTTCTAAGCCCTTGTGTTAAATAAACAGTCTTTGTCTAGCCTATCAATATCTTTGGGAAACTTGCCAGGGGTGATCACTTGTATTGAATCACTTGTACCCAGAGACAGCTGGGACTTGCTTAACCGTCTCAAGTGAACAGCTTCTCAAACAAGATTAACATTAATCTTCGTCAACCTTTAAAATCTTGTTATCTTGCAGGTGCAAATTGGGGGAATCTTTTACTAACAATATCTACATATGACAAATAGTATTTTCCTAATTCAATCAAGGTGGGGTTTAATGTTCTACACATATTTCTAATGTCTCTCAGATGTTCACATTCTCTCAGGTAGTGGTCAAGACGGTCTCCATCACTCTCACCACAGATTCTGCAACTCAGCTGTTCAACTGTTGTTTCCATTCCAAATCTCCTTGGATATTTGTATCCAAGACGAATTCTCGCTATTATTAATTCTCTCCTGCGGCCACCTCCTCTTCGTTCATAATGATTGGTATTGCCAGCTGCAACTATGATGTATCAGCATACAGATTCACTGATTTGTTATTCTACTCTCCTTTCCTCAGTAACCTTGTTGCGGTGATGTTGCCTGATAATGCCTCTAATTTGTAGAAGAGTCTTGGGTGTGTAGTATTCAATATGGTCTCCTTCAGTGCCTTCAGCAGCCAGCACATCTGCACGTTCTTTTCCACAGATTCCAACATGGGAGGGGATCCACAGAAATTTGACAAATCTTCCCTGATTTCTTAGTTCTCTCACAGCTCATTTGATTTCAGCGACTAACGCAAGATTTTTTGCCCGATTTTTACAAAGGTTTTAATTCTCGGGCAGAAAATCTTGCGATAGTTGCTGAAATCCAGAGAACTGAGAGAGTTTCTCACAAGAAATCAAGAGAGCTGAGTCACTCAAAGCAAGTGAAACAGTTTTCGTGATTCAGCATGTCATACAAAATGGTGTGCGGGGCCTGGACTCAACCAGGAGGACTTTATCCGTGATGTGGGCTTAATCTCAACAGATTAACATGCTTGGTTCTGGAGAGTTTTATGTAGTTGCTGGACATCTCCCACATTATGTGGGTGATGTCCAGGCCTTTACTTGGTGAAATGTTGAGGTGTTTTATGAGTTGTGATCTCTCCCACAGGGAGGGACGGCTGGTGTCTGCCTGGTGTGACATGACTACTGACGGAGGTGAGTAATCTCTCCCACAGGGAGGGACGGCCGGTGTCTGCCTGGTGTGACATGACTACTGACGGAGGTGAGTAATCTCTCCCACAGGGAGGGACGGCCAGTGTCTGCCTGGTGTAACATGACTACTGACGGAGATCAGCTGTCTCTCCTGCTGCAGTCGTAATGGAGGTATTATTAGTTGTAGTGATGGTGACAGTTACCACTTTAGGGAATTTTTTGTGGGAAAAACTTCCTACCAGTAAGTCAAATCAACTGACCACAACATGAAACTAATAAATTATTATAACTATGCTGGTTGAACAACTTTGTCTGGTTTTAGATAATCATTACCGTGTAGAGTGTAATATGTTCTGTATCCGGCAACTATTACCATCCAGAGTGCAATATGTTCTGTATCCGGCAACCATTACCATCCAGAGTGCAATATGTTCTGTATCCGGCAACCATTACCATCCAGAGTGCAATATGTTCTGTATCCGGCAACCATTACCATCCAGAGTGCATTATGTTCTGTATCCGGCAACCATTACCATCCAGAGTGCAATATGTTCTGTATCCGGTACCATTACCTTTCAGAGTGCAATATGTTCTGTATCCGGCAACCATTACCATCCAGAGTGCAATATGTTCTGTATCCGGCAACCATTACCATCCACAGTACAATATGTTCTGTATCCGGCAACCATTACCATCCAGAGTGCATTATGTTCTGTATCCGGCAACCATTACCATCCACAGTGCAATATGTTCTGTATCCGGCAACCATTACCATCCACAGTGCAATATGTTCTGTATCCGGCAACCATTACCATCCAGAGTGCAATATGTTCTGTATCCGGCAACCATTACCATCCAGAGTGCAATGTGTTCTGTATCCGGCAACCATTACCATCCAGAGTGCATTATGTTCTGTATCCGGCAACCATTACCATCCAGAGTGCAATATGTTCTGTATCCGGCAACCATTACCATCCAGAGTGCAATATGTTCTGTATCCGGCAACCATTACCATCCAGAGTGCAATATGTTCTGTATCCGGCAACCATTACCATCCAGAGTGCAATATGTTCTGTATCCGGCAACCATTACCATCCAGAGTGCAATATGTTCTGTATCCGGCAACCATTACCATTCAGAGTGCAATATGTTCTGTATCCGGCAACCATTACCATCCAGAGTGCAATATGTTCTGCATAAGAACATATGAATGGTTGTCGAGGGCACTTGGTGTCAATTGCCGACTAGACAAATATTGCAAATCAAATGCATTATCTTTCATAGATAACTGGGAACACTTCTAGGGAAGAAATGACATGTATGCTCAGGATGGGGTGTGAAAGTTTTTTTTTTCTCTTGTATCGTGATATTCTTGTACTATGTCCGTCAACTTTAAACTGACTCTTGATGGATCTCCTGAGGAAGGACTTGCTTAGCTAACATGCTAAGTGTAGTAAGCAGTTAATTCCCTACGTTAGAGACCATAGAACAATTGACTAGGCGCAAGTAAAAGCCGAGACCTCAAAATTTCCATTCTTGCGAAATTCCAAGTATGGAATTTCCCTCACTTTGGCCGTCGACCTTCGAAAATCGCTGGAGCGAATCTAACACGTAGGTCACTGGTTCTCACAATGTAATTTTTGTTGTGTGATGCTATGAATTCAGCCCAAATCTCATGAAGCAGTCTCAAATGAACAGCAATAATAATTTCAGGCAACATAGCAGAACATAATGTAAATCAGTAAAATGTGTGGAGTGTAACGAAAAGACAGTGTTCAACATAACAACACCGTTTATTCAACAAAACTAACTACTACAACAATGAAGAATATCAATGATGTTAGTTAAAAGCCTTCCTGTGACACCTTTACGAAAGCTAGACACCAGCCACGAGTATGACTACAGGTTCCTTCCTGCAATCGTGTTGTGCTACATAAATTAACTAATTTGAACATATTGAGTGATCACAGAGAAATCAATCAATGCTCTCTGCTACTCTGCGCTGCCTCCCTCAATCTTCACTGTTAAACGGCTACTACTCGCTTTAACTACTTCCACGAATGTGCTATAATGGCCATTGTAACATATTTGGAATGTATATGACCTATGCTCTCCAACGAGCCTAATCACGGGATGTTTCGAGTAAGGGTTACCAAATCCAGTCCGAGTGCACGGCTATTCACGTGCCCTGTGCACAGCGAGCTTCACGTGACCATACACTAGTAGGAGGTTTAGCTGGTGTAAACTCATTCTCTGACTAATGGTTCATCAATCAAAGGCTGGGGTTGTTACTGTTGCGAACTCGTTGGAACCTGTGGTTGGAGGGGTTTGTCTGGGTTTAAACTGTTAGTAGATATTGGTATGGGAATTGACATGGAGAAATGAGGTAATGAAAGTATGTGTTTGGGGGGGGGGGAAACAAATTGGCAAAATGATCACTGAAAAAGAAGGGCCTCAAAATAACAATACACTCAGGGTATATTACACGAACAGTAGGAGTCTTAGAAATAAAATAAACAATTTAAATGCTATTGTCTGCACAGAAAAAATAGATATTATTGCACTTACAGAAACATGGATGAATGTAGAAAATAGAGATCTATTAGCTAAATAACAAATAAACGGATTTAAACATTTTCACACAGATAGATATATTAGACGAGGAGGGAGATTAGCCATATATGTTAGGGAAAAATTGAAATGTAGCCCCAAAGAAGGAATCAAAACTGAGCCACACACAGAAACTATCTGCCTAGAATTAAAGGAAAAAGATAAAAATCTTATGATAGGATTTAAATACAAGCCATCAAACTTAGACAGAATGGAAGCAAAGCAACTATGGCATGAAATATCTAGAGCAACTACGTCAAACAATACACGTGTCATGGGTGACTTTAATTTTAGTGGAATAAACTGGATTAACAGAACGGAATAATGAAGCAGAAGATTTTCTAGAATTAATTGACGATTGCTTTCATAAGCAACACATTAAGGAACCAACATGGGAAATAATATTTTAGATTTAGTGTTAACTAACAGGGAAACACGAATTAATGAAATCGAAATAGGGAGGAGTGGGGAGGAGCAGGCAGGCAGGAAGGTCCAGGAAGGCTTGCAGGCCCAGGAGAGTAAGGTAGGCCTAGGAGGCTGCTGAGGAGGAGGTAGGCTGTGGACGACTTTGTAGTCGTCCACAGTGTCGACGACTACAGTGTGTGTAGGCTGTGTTTCTTTGAACAGCGATCACAAAGAAATCAGATTTAGTATAAAATGGAATAGATTTGTAGGGGAAAATTTTGTTATAGGTGCCAGATTTTCGAAAAGCTGATTTTAATGGTCTAAGGAATTTTTTGGGTGAAATAGATTGGAACGTCCTGGGCATTGGGGGTGGGCCGGTCTTGGAGTGAAACGTGTACCCAGCGATGGGTAATGTAAAAAGGAGTTTTGTTGTGGATTCAAAATATAACTTATTATAAAATATTCTAAGCAAAGCACAGAAACTTAGTATATCATAAAAATTGAAAAGATTGAATAATAATGACCCGAAATGAATAACAAAATATCTAAAGAACCTTATAGGTGGAAAGAAAGCGTGGTACAAAAGGTTTATGAATGGGGAAGTCAGTTCAGAACAACAATTCGTACAACTGGTTAGAAATATTAAGAAAGAGATAAGGAGGGCAAAAAACTAAGAAGTTCCCATAGCAGGGTTAAGCAAACAAAAATCCTAAAAATTTTTTTTAGTTATTTCAAACTAAGATTAGAGAAAGGATAGGTCTATTAAAACTCGATAAGGGTCAGATAACTGATAATGACGCAGATATGAGTAGTATTTTTAATAAATATTTTATCTTTGTATTTACTAAAGAGGAACTTAACATTATCCCTTCAGCCAAACAAGTCAACACCACCCCACAATACCCTCCACCACCCCTCACTACCCTCAACCAACCCGCAGTACCCTCCACCACCCCACACTACCGTCCACCAGCCCACACTTCCCTCCACCACCCCACACTACCCTCCACCAACCCACACTACCCTCCAACACCTCCACACTACCCTCCACCATCCCACTCTACCCTCCACCACCCCACTCTACCCTCCAACACACCACTCTACCCTCCACCACCCCACACTACCCTCCACCACTCAACACTACCCTCCACCACCCCACACTACCCTCCACCATTCCACACTACCCTCCACCACCTCCACACTACCCTCTACCACCCCACACTACCCTCCACCATGCCACTCTACCCTCCACCACCCCAAACTACCCTCCACCACCCCACACTGCCCTCCACCACCCCACACTACCCTCCACCACCCCACACTACCCTCCACCACCCCACACTACCCTCCACCACCCCACACTACCCTCCACCACCCCACACTACCCTCCACCACCTCCACACTACCCTCCACCACCCCACACTACCCTCCACCACCCCACACTACCCTCCACAACCCCACACTACCCTCCACCACCCCAAACTACCCTCCACCACCCCACACTGCCCTCCACCACCCCACACTACCCTCCACCACCCCACACTACCCTCCACCACCTCCACACTACCCTCCACCACCCCACACTACCCTCCACCACCCCACACTACCCTCCACCACCTCCACACTACCCTCCACCACCCCACAACACCCTCCACCACCCCATACTACCCTCCAACACCCCACACTACCCTCCACCACCCCACACTACCCTCCACCACCTCCACACTACCCTCCACCACCCCACACTACCCTCCACCACCCCACACTACTCTCCACCACCTCCACACTACCCTCCACCACCCCACAACACCCTCCACCACCCCATACTACCCTCCAACACCCCACACTACCCTCCACCACCCCGCACTACCCTCCACCACCCCACACTACCCTCTACCACTCCACAACACCCTCCACCACCCCACACTACCCTCCACAACCCCACACTACCCTCCACCACCCCAAACTACCCTCCACCACCCCACACTACCCTCCACCACCCCACACTACCCTCCACCACCCCACACTACCCTCCACCACCCCACACTACCCTCCACCACCTCCACACTACCCTCCACCACCCCACAACACCCTCCACCACCCCACACTACCCTCCACCACCCCACACTACCCTCCACCACCCCACACTACCCTCCACCACCTCCACACTACCCTCCACCACCCCACACTACCCTCCACCACCCCACACTACCCTCCACCACCTCCACACTACCCTCCACCACCCCACACTACCCTCCACCACCCCACACTACCCTCCACCACCCCACAACACCCTCCACCACCCCACACTACCCTCCACCACCCCACACTACCTTCCACCACCCCACACTACCCTCCACCACCCCACACTACCCTCCACCACCCCACACTACCCTCCACCACCCCAAACTACCCTCCACCACCCCACACTACCCTCCACCACCCCACACTACCCTCCACAACCCCACACTACCCTCCACCACCCTGTAACACTGTAAAAGTGTTTGGTTTAGGTTAATACATACATAGAGTACATGAGTCACAGACAAGGATCTGAGAGGCGCCAGTTGTCTGCCTGAGATCTCACACCTCAAAGCGTTAATGACCTCAAGTGACCTGAGGTCAGATCATGAGAATTTCACCTTGCTTCCGCTAAGCTGATAATTGTAGTCTGGTAGCCTTCAAACATGCCGACGTTTAAGGAGTGGCTTGGTAGTGCCGGAGGCTATCTATTTGTGGGCGGAGTTAGCTACTAGGTTCCCCAATATAAACTCGGAGAGCTATCGAGCATTGAGCATTAACGAGACAGAACAGCACACGAGCCAGCAGAGAGAGAAGACAGCCCTACCAGGGAGGCTGTCGGCCGGCAGGGCGGGAGTCTCTGTCAACTACAGACCCCCCCCCCCCTCTCTATTCAACTTAGACTCAGTCCTCGGTGAGTGAACATTAAGGTGACTTGGTCGTGTTTACATATGTTGTGTGATGATCAGGGGCAGTCAAGTTGTAGGGTTCTCGAATTCTTGGATGATGACTCACTTTGAATATTATTCGTTAACATTTTAATTGGATTGCTTAAGTTATGATACTTATCATGAAAAATATAATTGTTGAATTTATTATTTAAATGGTCTTTCACTGTGTTCCTTAGAGTTTTGAGTTGAGGTGAGAAAGCCTCTGTGATTACTGGTTTCATGATTTAATGAGTACATGTTTGGAGTTGATACATGGTAATAACATCTTTTGAGAATATTTTGATACAGGCAAGTTCCATTCCTTGTCTTGTATGTAATGATCAT
This sequence comes from Procambarus clarkii, assembly GCF_040958095.1. NCBI lineage: Eukaryota > Metazoa > Arthropoda > Malacostraca > Decapoda > Cambaridae > Procambarus > Procambarus clarkii. Next base: position 28,448,901 of record NC_091199.1, read on the forward strand.
GAATGGATGGTGGCAGCATTTCTACGTCTACTTTCTACTCTTCTACGTCTACTTTCTACTCTTCTACTTCTACCTATCTACACCTCTCCCTCCACCCTTCTCTAAACTCTCACTTTCAACTAATGACCCTCCTCGCTCCTCCCACCTCTCTGCCTCTCACCCCAAACCCTCACTAATTACTTCACTATTCATTTCTTTCCTTTCGTTTTCTCTTATACGTTTGGGGCAATGATTTTGTATTCTAGAGTTCTCTCTAGAGTTTCGGGTAGCTGATCCAGTTACGGCTCCTTGTAGTCTTAGCACCTAGGTAGTTAAATACCTAGGTTTACAAGGTGTTGAACGAGAGAGGTTGCCTTAGGAACTCTGGAGGGTGCTCTAGAATAGTTAGCTAACTGGGGACGGGATAACGGACTAGAGAGAGCTGTTTCCCCCGGCTTCGTTAGTTAACTGGGGGGTGGAATAATGGACAAGATAGAGCTATATTCCCCACCCCCCGTTACAATGTTGGCAGCGGTGTTGAACAATGTTGTAGGTAGTTGGTGTTCTTTTAACATTGTTCAGTCCCACGTGTCCTTTTGCCGCTCAGGCGCTATCAGGGAGATCTTGACAGGTGTTTATTCGCGATTTAGCGAGCTTTGTTCAGGTTAGGAGATAGTGATTCTCTGGTGTTGTGTTTAGTGATTTTGTGAGTTTTGTGGTATTCAGGGAATGTTCACCAGAACTTGCGTGTGTAGTGATTTATGTTAGTAATAAGATTTGGTGATTTGGGGAACTTAGCGGTGTTGGTAGTGCAGGTCAGCTGAGTGTGACAGGTGACCTCGCATGTCCCACGGGGACACCCAGCCACCGCTGGTCTCCAGGTCAGTGGGGAGTGGCAGGTGTAGTTTTTAAGTAGTGGTTCTGCTCAGATTATTGCGATCGACTGTTTACTCCATTTGAACGCAATAACCCGAGGTGTACTGGTTTTGTACAGCATGCTAGGGGGAGGCTTAGTATGTCAGTAGACTTCACGTTGGGGACGCTCGACGTTAGATAGTCTGGTCACAGGGGTGGCAACAGTTTGGAGTTGTTGACCGGCGGAGATGCTAGGGAGACACTCTGGGTCACGTAGGTGGCTGTAGGTTAAGGGTCGGAGTAACGTTTAATTATGTACTTAAGATTAGGAACGGTACAGTTAAGTTAGGCTAGCGTTTTGTCTATTAGTGTTGATTTTTTTTTTGTGTGACAAGTTAAAAGTAGTGATGACCTTATTCTCTCTTCTCTAACTTTACTCTGTTACTGTTTTATGTTCCACCAAGTCAATATCATTCAGAGTTAATTGGATTATTAAAATTTAAGTGTAGTTGTTGCCAGGAGGAGAGCTTATAATTGGACTGTGTGAACCCTATACAAACTACAGGGTCACACAAACAGCATGGAACACGGGTATTGTCGCCTTTCTGTTCATCCACAGGTGGGAGCCAGAGGAGAGGCGCGACGCATATACAAAAGAGGGAGACGACTGCTGTGTACCACACTCACGGGCGTTTATCACCACCTCGACGACCAGCCCCCCTACCTGGAGGTCATGGCTCCACCACTACCACCACCCCAGGGGACCCCAAGATGCAGCCCTCTCGGTCAGTCAACATTGGTCTACCCAGTGGACCCCAGGACGGACGGACCCCAGTGGACCCCAGGTCGTTCTGCAGACGACCCCAGACGACCCAGTAAAGATGGAAGAGGAGCAACAACGACTCCAGTCTGTCCCACCAACATCGGTCTACCCAGGATGGACCCCAGGACGGACGGACCCCAATGGACCCCAGGTCGCTTGTCAAAGACCCATGGGAGGAGGAAGAGAGAAGAAAGAAGAGAGAAGAAAGAAGAGAGAAGAGAGAAGAAAGAAGAGAGAAGAGAGAAGAAAGAAGAGAGAAGAAGGAAGAGAGAAGAAAGAAGAGAGAAGAAAGAAGAAGAAGATAAGACAAGCTGAGTGAGACACGATGCCTAGTGTCCCTCGCTGGTGTCAGCATCATTGCATGGAGCGTAATTGCAAGACAGGATCGTTTGCCTTGACTGGCCGCCCCTCCTGCAAGCAGGTAGCTCTGTTGAGTGATTCTTCCTGTGTCATGCAGACTTGATGTGGCTGTCAGAAGTAGCTCTCTGAAGGAGGCGTGCTGGAGCAACAGGGAGGAAGAAGAGTAGGATGGGATTTCTACTGTTGGCAACTATATGAAGGTCTCGAAACTTGTAGTCCCTATAGCTGTGAAGAACCCCAATATACGTCTCTCATGGTGACTGACGTAGGGCCAATTACAGATCAGCTGGGACAACCGAATTCCACGGTCCTGTGCGCAGTTCAAGTAGTAACGGCTTTCGGGTTGACCAAGGGTTGTTGTGCGTTAACGACGGAGAAGCGACGGAGGCAGTTGTGTTGAAGAAATGTGGTACAGGATTATCTACAAGACCAAGCAGTGACGTCGCCCAGCCAGAGACAATGGACGTCTGTCTACATATTTCATTTTTAGAGTAGGATGATGTATATTTGTTTAGCTAGGATGTATTCTTTTCGTTAATAAAGTTGTCGCACACAGCTAGCTTGCTTTAGCAGTGTTGCAAAAACTTTATTTTCGGGGAGAAGGGGAGATGTAACACTGTAAAAGTGTTTGGTTTAGGTTAATACATACATAGAGTACATGAGTCACAGACAAGGATCTGAGAGGCGCCAGTTGTCTGCCTGAGATCTCACACCTCAAAGCGTTAATGACCTCAAGTGACCTGAGGTCAGATCATGAGAATTTCACCTTGCTTCCGCTAAGCTGATAATTGTAGTCTGGTAGCCTTCAAACATGCCGACGTTTAAGGAGTGGCTTGGTAGTGCCGGAGGCTATCTATTTGTGGGCGGAGTTAGCTACTAGGTTCCCCAATATAAACTCGGAGAGCTATCGAGCATTGAGCATTAACGAGACAGAACAGCACACGAGCCAGCAGAGAGAGAAGACAGCCCTACCAGGGAGGCTGTCGGCCGGCAGGGCGGGAGTCTCTGTCAACTACAGACCCCCCCCCTCTCTATTCAACTTAGACTCAGTCCTCGGTGAGTGAACATTAAGGTGACTTGGTCGTGTTTACATATGTTGTGTGATGATCAGGGGCAGTCAAGTTGTAGGGTTCTCGAATTCTTGGATGATGACTCACTTTGAATATTATTCGTTAACATTTTAATTGGATTGCTTAAGTTATGATACTTATCATGAAAAATATAATTGTTGAATTTATTATTTAAATGGTCTTTCACTGTGTTCCTTAGAGTTTTGAGTTGAGGTGAGAAAGCCTCTGTGATTACTGGTTTCATGATTTAATGAGTACATGTTTGGAGTTGATACATGGTAATAACATCTTTTGAGAATATTTTGATACAGGCAAGTTCCATTCCTTGTCTTGTATGTAATGATCATGAATGGATGGTGGCAGCATTTCTACGTCTACTTTCTACTCTTCTACGTCTACTTTCTACTCTTCTACTTCTACCTATCTACACCTCTCCCTCCACCCTTCTCTAAACTCTCACTTTCAACTAATGACCCTCCTCGCTCCTCCCACCTCTCTGCCTCTCACCCCAAACCCTCACTAATTACTTCACTATTCATTTCTTTCCTTTCGTTTTCTCTTATACGTTTGGGGCAATGATTTTGTATTCTAGAGTTCTCTCTAGAGTTTCGGGTAGCTGATCCAGTTACGGCTCCTTGTAGTCTTAGCACCTAGGTAGTTAAATACCTAGGTTTACAAGGTGTTGAACGAGAGAGGTTGCCTTAGGAACTCTGGAGGGTGCTCTAGAATAGTTAGCTAACTGGGGACGGGATAACGGACTAGAGAGAGCTGTTTCCCCCGGCTTCGTTAGTTAACTGGGGGGTGGAATAATGGACAAGATAGAGCTATTTCCCCCACCCCCCGTTACAACCCCACACTACCCTCCACCACCCCACAACACCCTCCACCACCCCACACTACCCTCCACCACCCCACAACACCCTCCACCACCCCACTCTACCCTCCACCACCCCACACTGCCCTCCACCACCCCACACTACCCTCCACCACCCCACACTACCCTCCACCACCCCAAACTACCCTCCACCACCCCATACTACTCTCCACCACCCCACACTACTCTCCACCACCCCACACTACCCTCCACCACCCCACACTACCCTCCACCACCCCACACTACCCTCCACCACCCCAAACTACCCACCAGCAACCCACACCTCCCTCCACTACCCCACACCATCCCATACTACCCTCAACCGCCTCCACACTACCCCCCAACACCCCACACAACCCTGCACCACCCCACACTACCCTCCACCAAATGACACTACCCTCCACCACCCTACACTACCCTCCACCACCCCACAACACCCTCCACCACCCCACACTACCCTCCACCACCCCAAACTACCCACCAGCAACCCACACCTCCCTCCACTACCCCACACCATCCCATACTACCCTCAACCGCCTCCACACTACCCCCCAACACCCCACACAACCCTGCACCACCCCACACTACCCTCCACCAAATGACACTACCCTCCACCACCCCACACTACCCTTCACCACCCCATTCTACTCTCCACCACCCCACACTACCCACCATAACCTCACACTACCCTCCACCACCCCACACTACCCTCCACCACCCCAAACTACCCACCAACAACCCACACCTCCCTCCACCACCCGACACTACCCTCCACCACCCCACACTACCCTCCACCACCCCAAACTACCCACCAGCAACCCACACCTCCCTCCACTACCCCACACTACCCTCCACCACCCCACACTACCCACCACCACCCCACACTTCCCTCCACCACTTATCTCTACCCACCACCACCCCACACTACCCTCCACCACCCCACACTACCCTCCACCACCCCACACTACCCTCCACCACCCCACATTACCCCCCACCACCCCACACTACCCTCCAACACACGACACTACCCACCACCACCCCACACTACCCTCCACCACCCCACATTAACCCCCACCACCCCACACTACCCTCCAACACACCACACTACCCACCACCACCCCACACTACCCTCCACCACCCCACATTACCCCCACCACCCCACACTACCCTCCACATCCCCACACTACCCTCCACCAACCCACACTACCCTCCACCATCCCATACTACCCTCCACCACCTCACACTACCCTCTGCCACCCCACACTACCCTCCTCCATCCCACACTACCCTCCACAATCCCACACTACCCTCCACCACCTCCCCACTACTCTCCACCACCCCACACTTCCCTCCACTGTCCCACACTACCCTCCACCACCTCACACTACCCTCCACCACCCCACAACACCCTCTACCACCCCACACTACCCTCCACCACGATACTCTACCCTCCACCACCACTAACTACCCTCCACCACCCCACGCTACCCTCCACCATCCCACACTTCCCTCCTCCACCCCACACTACCCTCCACCACCCCACACTACCCTCCACCACCCTACACTACCCTCCACCACCCCACACTACCCTCCACCACCCCACACTACCCTCTAACTCCCCACACTACCCTCCACCACCCCACACTACCCTCCACCACCCTACACTACCCTCCACCACCCCACACTACCCTCCACCACCCCACACTACCCTCCACCACCCCACACTACCCTCTAACTCCCCACACTACCCTGCACCACCCCAACACTATCCTCCACCACTTATATATCTTTACTCCACCACCCCGCACTCCCCTCCACCACTTATCTCTACCCTCCACTACTTATCTCTACCCTCCACCACCCCACACTACCCTCCACCACCTCATACTACCCTCCCCCAACCCACACTACCCTCCACCACTTATCTCTACCCTCAACCAACCCACACTACCCTCAACCACATAAAAGGTTGATGCATAAGCTAGAGAAACAGGCAGGAGTAACTGGTAGGGCGCTCCAGTGCATAAGGGAGTACCTAAATAATAGGAAGCACAGAGTTACAGTGAGGGGTGAGACCTCAGACTGGCGTGAAGTCACCAGTGGAGTCCCACAGGGCTCTGTACTTGGACCTATCCTGTTTCTGATATACGTAAATGATCTCCCAGAGGGTATAGACTCATTCCTCTCTATGTTTTCTGACGACGCCAAAATTATGAGAAGGATTAAGACAGAGGAGGACAGCTTGAGGCTTCAAGAAGACCTGGACAAGCTGCAGGAATGGTCGAACAAATGGCTGTTAGAGTTTAATCCAAGCAAATGTAATGTAATGAAGATAGGGGTAGGAAGCAGGAGACCAGATACAAGGTATCACTTGGGAGATGAAATACTTCAAGAGTCCGAGAGAGAAAGACCTGGGGGTTGATATCACGCCAGACCTGTCGCCTGATGCTCATATCAAGAGGATAACAGCAGCAGCATATGCCAGGTTGGCTAACATAAGAACGGCCTTTAGAAACTTGTGTAAGGAATCTTTCAGAACATTATATACCACATATGTCAGACCAATCCTGGAGTATGCGGCACCAGCATGGAGTCCATATCTAGTCAAGCATAAGACTAAAATGAAAAGGGTTCAAAGGTTTGCCACCAGACTAGTACCCGAGCTAAGAGGTATGAGCTACGAGGAGAGACTACGGGAATTAAACCTCACTTCGTTGGAAGACAGAAGAGTTAGGGGGGACATAATCACCACATTCAAGATCCTCAAGGGAATTGACAGGGTTGATAAAGACAGGCTGTTTAACACAAGGGGCACACGCACTAGGGGACACAGGTGGAAACTGAGTGCCCAAATGAGCCACAGAGATATTAGAAAGAACTTTTTTAGTGTCAGAGTGGTTGACAAATGGAATGCATTAGGAAGTGATGTGGTGGAGGCTGACTCCATACACAGTTTCAAGTGTAGATATGATAGAGCTCAATAGGCTCAGGAACCTGTACACCTGTTGATTGACAGTTGAGAGGCGGGACCAAAGAGCCAGAGCTCAACCCCCGCAAGCACAACTAGGTGAGTACAACTAGGTGAGTACACTTCCCTCCATCACCCCACACTACCCTACACCACTTATCTCTACCCTCCACCACCCCACATTACCCTCCACAACCCCACACTTCCCTCCATTACCCCACACTACCCTCCACCACTTATATCTACCCTCCACCACCCCACATTACCCTCCACAACCCCACACTACCCTCCACGACTTATCTCTACCCTCCACCACCCCATATTCCCCTCCACCACTTATCTCTACCCTCCACCATCCCACACTACCCTTCACCACCTCATACTACCCTTCCCCAACCCACACTACCCTCCCCAACCCACACTACCCTCCACCACCCCACACTACCCTCCACCACCCCACACTACCCTCCACCACCCTACACTACCCTCCACCACCCCACACTACCCTCTACCACCCCACACAACCCTCCACCACCCCACATTACCCTCCACCACCCCACACTACCCTCCACCACCCCACACGACCCTCCACCACTCCACACTACCCTCCACCATCCCACACTACCCTCCACTACCCCACACTACCCTCCGCCACACCACATTACCCTCCTCCACCCCACACTACCCTCCACCACCCCACACTACGCTCCACCACCCCACACTACCCTCTACCACCCCACACAACCCTCCACCATCCCTCACTACCCTCCACCACCCCTCACTACCCTCTACCATCCCACACTACCCTCAACCACCCCACACTACCCTCCATAACCCAATATATATACTCTATATATAAACAATATATTCTCTCGTGATTTTGTTCAGTTTGGGGTTTTAAGAAAAAACATCATACCAATGTTATATCACAGAAAACGAGTTTTTCAATAACTCATGTATTTGTCTTATAATATGGAAATGCATTCATATAATAGATAACAATATGAATAGCAAAATTTCTGTGAATCCCCTATCATGTTGGAATCTGTGGAAATGAATGTGCAAATGTGCTGGCTGCTGAAGGAAACCACATTGTATTCATTTTGGATACAAATGTAGATGGAGATTCAAAATGGAAACAATTATAGTTGAACATGCAGAGGAGTTTAAGAATCTGTGGTGAGAGTGATGGACACAGCCTTGACAACTATACTTCAGAAAATGTAAACATCTAAGAGTCAATAGAAATATGTGTAGAATAATAAACCCTACATGATTTGAGTTAGGGAAAACACCATTTATCATATAGATACTGTTCTTAAGGATTCTCCCATTTTGCACCCGCAAGATAACATATAAGATTTTAAGGGTTGACGAATGTTAATCTTCTTGTTTAATAAACTGTGCACTTGAGACATAGTTAATAAGAACACACCAATATATAAGACAACAAAACGTTTTCAGATTCTTCACAACAATTTCCAGCAACTTTTACAATTTATATAAATTATTTTAGGGAATAGTACATAAATTTAATATTTAAACATGATATTAGTGTTTAGTGGAATGCATAAGGAGTCAAAATGTGTTAAAAAAAACGATTTTTAGAAAATTTGGACAATTACTTTTTTTCTGATCATAGAATAACTAAATGTATTTTAAAGGTTTCATTCAGTCATTAAATATAATTCACAATTTACTAATGAATTTTACAAAAAACACCATAAATTTAATATTTAAACATGTAAAAACTATTTGCAATACATTAGGAACAAAATAGTTGTAGAAAAACAATTTATTATAAAACCTATGTGTTTGGATTTTTGGATTAAAAGTTTCTCAAAGGCTCTCCTGCACCATTCTCAATGCAAGTCATTCCTACACCTATGGGAAGAGATAGATGAACGTTTTCTATTCGATTTGTGTTTGCTGGGATTGCGCCTTCAGCCTGAAGTCTCCAAAGGAATTTGTTGACTTACTAGGGGAAACACAGGCAGCAGGGATAAGAGCCTCCTTGGATGTAGAATCACTGTTTACCAACGTACCTGTGGATGAAACAATCGGGATGATAGCGGACAAAGAGTATCGTGATCTGGCCTGTATTCCTCTTGACATACCAGAAAACATTCTAAGGAAACTACTCCAAGCTTGTACTAAAAATGCACCCTTCTTGAGCCCAGACGGGCACATGTATAAGCAAGTAGATGGGGTAGCCATGGGTTCTCCCTTAGGTGTCCTGTTTGCGAACTTCTACATGGGTACCATCGAACAGAAGGTCTTAGTAGAAATGAACTTGAAACCGGCCATATACTGCAGGTATGGTGACGACATTTTTACACAGGTACCTGATGTCAGACATCTGCAGGAGCTAAAAGACGCATTTGAGCGGAATTCTGTGTTGCGTTTCACTTACGAGATGGAGAAGGATGGGAAGCTGCCTTTTCTAGATGTAACAGTCATGGAAAGGAGCGGTTTCCACACTGCAGTCTACACTAATTAAACAAACATAGGAATGTGCTCAATGCCAACAGTGACTGCCCAGACAGGTACAAGAGGAGTGTTGTTAGCGCTTATGTCGACCGTGCTCTCAGCCACAGCTCAGGATGGAAGCTAATCGATGAAGAACTCTGTAGGGTAAGGCAGGTCCTAGTCAACAACAGCTTCTCCAATGGTTTCCTTGAAGACATCATAAGAAGGAAGGTGAAACGCCATGCAACCTCTGAAGAGAACACTAACACAACACCTTTACCCCCTATTAAACTATTTTACAGGAACTTCTTTTCCACAGCTCATAAAACGGAGGAAAGGGTCCTGAAAGATATTGTTGATAGGAACGTTATCCCTACAGACAAAAATCAGAAGATACAATTGACGATTTACTATAAAACCAGAAAAACGGCCAACCTACTCATGAGAAACTCTCCAGACACAAAGCAGAACGCTTTAAAAGAGACCAACGTCGTCTATGCCTTCAAATGCCCACTTGGGGACTGTAAGCCTCAAAGAACTCAGTATATAGGCAAGACAACAACATCTCTTTCCAGGCGATTAACGATGCATAAGCAACAGGGCTCCATTAAGGAACTTATAATCTCTTCCCACAACCAGACCATCACCAGAGAAATCTTAACAAATAACACAGAAATCATCAATAGATACAGCGATAGCAGGCGGCTTGATATCTGCGAGACACTACACATCAAGAAGTCAACACCAGCAATCAACAGCCAATTAATGCACAACTATATTCTACCCACTTCAAGACTCTGCACCAATATAGAAGCATCCAGAAATATGGGCCAATAGGCCCTTTGCAGTTACTTCCATTCTTCCCTTTAATTTCCCCCATTTATACCCATTGTTTCGTGTTCTGTCTTGTGTTGAAAGTTTTGTTCACCTGATTCAAAACTGTTGTAACATATCACCTCACCCAAATGCAGGTATATAAGATAAAAGCTGTTTAAATCACAGCATACTAGAACTCTGTTTAGTGTTTGCAGGTTATAGTTGTTATGTGTAAACGAAACTCTTTGAAAATGTAATAAGTTATTACGAAACGCGTTCAAGTGTCACATCAGACTAGAATTAAAAATGAATTTTGGAGAATTGATTTTTCAATTACCTTCGACAGTGAAAAGAAACATAAGAAATATTGAGAAAATTCGTGTTAGAATTATTAATCATACTTTTTCTGTCATATTTAATAACATATGTTTACAAGAAAGACTGCTACCAATATAAATATATATATATATATATATATATATATATATATATATATATATATATATATATATATATAAAATATATAAATATATATATATATATATATATATATATATATATATATATATATATATATATATATATATATATATATATATATATAAAATATATAAATATATATATATATGTATATATATTTATCTAACTTTATTTGAAAATGTCATTACACAAAAAAAGTTACAATATTGATTACATACAGGGTACAAGGCTGCTTGTCATAAGTTGAATAGCTCCTCCAGCTCCTCAGATGGCGGGCACGAACCATGGATGCAGTAAGCATTTCCTCTCTGGATTGCCACACTAAGGCGCTGAAAAAGAAAACTGGCAGCTCTGGGGTCTCTAGTTGTTTCGATTAGCTTAGACCCCAACTCCTTTAAAAAGCTAGCAGCACTTTTACCCCAGGCACCAAGCGCCTCTGAGGCAAAAATATGTATACCCCTTCTATAAAATATGTATATATATATATATATATATATATATATATATATATATATATATATATATATATATATATATATATATATATATATATTTTTTGGTAGCAGTCTTTCCTGTAGACATATATTATTAAATATGACCGAAAAAGTAAGATTAATAATTCTAATACGAATTTTCTCAATCTTTCGTACATTTCTTTTCACTGTTGGAGGTAATTCAAAAATCAATTCTCCAAAATTCATTTTTATTTCTAGTCTGACGCGACACTTGAGCGCGTTTCGTAAAACTTATTACATTTTCAAAGACTTTACACATACACAACTGAATAGAACTTACATATCTCCGATTTGTTTATATCTACATTTGAGTGAGGTGCATGGGGTGAGGTGGTATTTAATAGGGTATTAATTTCATCAACACAAGACAGAACACGAAACAATGGGTATTGAAATGGAAGTGATTGTAGAAAGCCTATTGGTCCATATTTCTTGATGCTTCTATATTGGAGCGGAGTCTTGAGGTGGGTAGAATATAGTTGTGCATTAATTGGCTGTTGATTGCTGGTGTTGACTTCTTAATGTGCAGTGCCTCGCAAACGTCAAGCCGTCTGCTATCGCTGTATCTATCGATGATTTCTGTGTTGTTTACTAGGATTTCTCTGGCGATGGTCAATCATTAGCCAGATACCCACACCCACGTACAGACTGGCGAAGCGCCTCAACGGCCTGCTGACTCCTTATGTTCCTTGCGCCTTCAGCCTGAAGTCTCCAAAGGAATTTGTTGACTTACTGCAGGGCACACGGGCCACAGGGATAAGAGCCTCGTTGGACGTAGAATCGCTGTTTACCAACATACCTGTGGACGAGACAATCGGGATGATAGCCGACAGAGTGTATCGTGATCCAGCCTGTACTCCTCTTGACATACCAGAAAATATTCTGAGGAAACTACTCCAAGCTTGTACTAAAGAGGCACCCTTCTTGAGCCCGGATGGGCACATGTATAAGCAAGTAGATGGGGTCGCCATGGGTTCTCCCCTAGGTGTCCTGTTTGCAAACTTCTACATGGGTACCATCGAGCAAAAGGTCTTAGTCGACATGAACTTGAAACCGGCCATATACTGCAGGTATGTTGACGACATTTTTACACAGGTACCTGATGTCAGACATCTGCAAGAGCTGAAGGAGGCATTTGAGCAGAGTTCCGTGCTGCGTTTCACTTACGAGAAGGAAAAGGATGGAAAGCTGCCCTTTCTAGATGTAACAGTCATGGAAAAGAGCGGAGGTTTCCACACTGCAGTCTACACTAAGGAAACAACCATAGGAATGTGCCTAAATGCCAACAGCGACTGCCCAGACAGGTACAAGAGGAGTGTTGTTAACGCATATGTCGACCGTGCTCTCAGCCACAGCTCAGAATGGAAGCAAGTCGACGAAGAACTCTGTAGGGTAAGGCAGGTCCTAGTCAACAACGGCTTCTCCAATGGTTTCGTCGAAGACATCATAAGAAGGAAAGTGAAACGCCATGCAACCTCTGAAGAGACAACACAACACCTATACCCCCTATTACACTATTTTACAGGAACTTCTTTTCCACAGCTCATAAAACGGAGGAAAGGGTCCTGAAAGATATTGTTAATAGAAACGTTATCCCTACAGACAAAAATCAGAGGATACAACTGACGATTTACTATAAAACCAGAAAAATGGCCAGCCTACTCATGAGAAACTCTCCAGACACAAAGCAGAACGCTTTAAAAGAGACCAACGTCGTCTATGCCTTCAAATGCCCACTTGGGGACTGTAAGCTCCAAAAAAAACAGCATATAGGCAAGACAACAACATCTCTTTCTAGGCGTTTAACGATGCATAAGCAACAGGGCTCCATTAAGGAACATATAATCTCTTCCCACAACCAATCCATCGCCAGAGAAATCCTAGTAAACAACACAGAAATCATCGATAGATACAGCGATAGCAGACGGCTTGACGTTTGCGAGGCACTGCACATTAAGAAGTAAACACCAGCAATCAACAGCCAATTAATGCACAACTATATTCTACCCACCTCAAGAATCCGCTCCAATATAGAAGCATCAAGAAATATGGACCAATAGGCTTTCTACAATCACTTCCATTTCAATACCCATTGTTTCGTGTTCTGTCTTGTGTTGATGAAATTAATACCCTATTATATACCACCTCACCCCATGCACCTCACTCAAATGTAGATATAAACAAATCGGAGATATGTAAGTTCTATTCAGTTGTGTATGTGTAAAGTATTTGAAAATGTAATAAGTTTTACGAAACGCGCTCAAGTGTCGCGTCAGACTAGAAATAAAAATGAATTTTGGAGAATTGATTTTTGAATTACCTCCAACAGTGAAAACAAATGTACGAAAGATTGAGAAAATTCGTGTTAGAATTAATAATCTTACTTTTCGGTCATATTTAATAATATATATATATATATATATATATATATATATATATATATATATATATATATATATATATATATATATATATATATATATATATATATATGAATGGGATTGGGTGGATATAAATAGGAGCCGCCTCGTATGGGCCAATAGGCCTTCTGCAGTTATCTTCATTCGTATATTCTTTTTAGTCCTAGCTTTGCTCAAGTCAAGGTACACAACATCACAAACCTTATCACTGTCAACTGCCTCAAATATGCTGGAATAAAATGATAGCAAATTTGGTAAACATGATCGGCAATCTGTAAAACCATGTTGTGAATCCTTTATTATTTATGCTTTTCAAGATGAGGACGAATGGTATTTACAATTATCGATTCAAGTAATTTTCCCACAATATACGTTAGGCTAATTGGCCGATAATTTGATGAAAGTGGTCTATCTCCTTGCTTGAAAATTGGAACCACATTAGGGACCTTCCAAGACTCTGGCACTCTGCCTGACTCTAATGATTTATTTAATATGGAAAAGCTCGCAAATCTCCTCTTTGCATTCCTTAATTCAATTCAATTCAATCCAATTCATTTCAATTGAATTAATTATACAGGTAAAAGTACATACATAGAAAATGAGCTGCAAACATAATGTTGGATTTATAGATAGAGCTAATAAATACAATACCTAAAGCCACTAATACGCACAGCGTTTCGGGCAAAAATGCCCTGGCAAACACTTCGTCTGGCCCAGGGGATTTGTTTGGCTTGAGTGTCACTGTTTGTTTAATATCATCCTCCCTGGTATCTGCTAAATTAGTCAACCTGTCTTCTTCCCCACCCACATAGACTTGGTGACACTACCAGCGCCACCATGGTGACACTACCAGCACCACTATCACCCACCATGGGGAACACTGGTGACACTACCAGCAGCACTATCACCCACCATGGTGACACTACCAGCACCACTATCACCCACCATGGGAAACACTGGTGACACTACCAGCACCACTATCACCCACCATGGGGAACACTGGTGACACTACCAGCACCACTATCACCCACCATGGTGACACTACCAGCACCACTATCACCCACCATGGGAAACACTGGTGACACTACCAGCACCACTATCACCCACCATGGTGACACTACCAGCACCACTATCACCCACCATGGTGACACTTCCAGCACCACTATCACCCACCATGGTGACACTACCAGCACCACTATCACCCACCATGGTGACACTACCAGTACCACTATCACCCACCATGGTGACACTACCAGCACCACTATCACCCACCATGGGAAACACTGGTGACACTACCAGCACCACTATCACCTACCATGGTGACACTACCAGTACCACTATCACCCACCATGGTGACACTACCAGCACCACTATCACCCACCATGGTGACACTACCAGCACCACTATCACCCACCATGGTGACACTACCAGCACCACTATCACCCACCATGGTGACACTACCAGCACCACTATCACCCATCATGGTGACACTACCAGCACCACTATCACCCACCATGGTGACACTACCAGCACCACTATCACCCACCATGGGAAACACTGGTGACACTACCAGCACCACTATCACCCACCATGGTGACACTACCAGCACCACTATCACCCACCATGGTGACACTACCAGCACCACTATCACCCACCATGGTGACACTACCAGCACCACTATCACCCACCATGGTGACACTACCAGCACCACTATCACCCACCATGGGAAACACTGGTGACACTACCAGCACCACTATCACCCATCATGGTGACACTACCAGCACCACTATCACCCATCATGGTGACACTACCAGCACCACTATCACCCACCATGGTGACACTACCAGTACCACTATCACCCACCATGGTGACACTACCAGCACCACTATCACCCACCATGGGAAACACTGGTGACACTACCAGCACCACTATCACCCACCATGGTGACACTACCAGCACCACTATCACCCACCATGGTGACACTACCAGCACCACTATCACCCACCATGGTGACACTACCAGCACCACTATCACCCACCATGGTGACACTACCAGCACCACTATCACCCACCATGGTGACACTACCAGCACCACTATCACCCACCATGGTGACACTACCAGCACCACTATCACCCACCATGGGAAACACTGGTGACACTACCAGCACCACTATCACCCACCATGGTGACACTACCAGCACCACTATCACCCACCATGGTGACACTTCCAGCACCACTATCACCCACCATGGTGACACTACCAGCACCACTATCACCCACCATGGTGACACTACCAGCACCACTATCACCCACCATGGTGACACTACCAGTACCACTATCACCCACCATGGTGACACTACCAGCACCACTATCACCCACCATGGTGACACTACCAGCACCACTATCATCCACCATGGTGACACTACCAGTACCACTATCACCCACCATGGTGACACTACCAGCACCACTATCACCCACCATGGTGACACTACCAGCACCACTATCACCCACCATGGTGACACTACCAGCACCACTATCACCCATCATGGTGACACTACCAGCACCACTATCACCCACCATGGTGACACTACCAGCACCACTATCACCCACCATGGTGACACTACCAGTACCACTATCACCCACCATGGTGACACTACCAGCACCACTATCACCCACCATGGTGACACTACCAGCACCACTATCATCCACCATGGTGACACTACCAGTACCACTATCACCCACCATGGTGACACTACCAGCACCACTATCACCCACCATGGTGACACTACCAGTACCACTATCACCCACCATGGTGACACTACCAGTACCACTATCACCCACCATGGTGACACTACCAGCACCACTATCACCCACCATGGTGACACTACCAGTACCACTATCACCCACCATGGTGACACTACCAGCACCACTATCACCCACCATGGTGACACTACCAGCACCACTATCACCCACCATGGTGACACTACCAGCACCACTATCATCCACCATGGTGACACTACCAGTACCACTATCACCCACCATGGTGACACTACCAGCACCACTATCACCCACCATGGTGACACTACCAGTACCACTATCACCCACCATGGTGACACTACCAGCACCACTATCACCCACCATGGTGACACTACCAGCACCACTATCACCCACCATGGTGACACTACCAGCACCACTATCACCCACCATGGTGACACTACCAGCACCACTATCACCCACCATGGTGACACTACCAGCACCACTATCACCCACCATGGTGACACTACCAGCACCACTATCACCCACCATGGTGACACTACCAGCACCACTATCACCCACCATGGTGACACTACCAGCACCACTATCACCCACCATGGTGACACTACCAGTACCACTATCACCCACCATGGTGACACTACCAGCACCACTATCACCCACCATGGTGACACTACCAGCACCACTATCACCCACCATGGTGACACTACCAGCACCACTATCACCCACCATGGTGACACTACCAGCACCACTATCACCCATCATGGTGACACTACCAGCACCACTATCACCCACCATGGTGACACTACCAGCACCACTATCACCCACCATGGGAAACACTGGTGACACTACCAGCACCACTATCACCCACCATGGTGACACTACCAGCACCACTATCACCCACCATGGTGACACTACCAGCACCACTATCACCCACCATGGTGACACTACCAGCACCACTATCACCCACCATGGTGACACTACCAGCACCACTATCACCCACCATGGTGACACTACCAGCACCACTATCACCCACCATGGTGACACTACCAGCACCACTATCACCCACCATGGTGACACTACCAGCACCACTATCACCCACCATGGTGACACTACCAGCACCACTATCACCCACCATGGTGACACTACCAGCACCATTATCACCCACCATGGTGACACTACCAGCACCACTATCACCCACCATGGGAAACACTGGTAACATTAGAGGTGCCATTTTGAAAATTTAACATTTCCTAAATTACTGGTAATTGTTAGAATTGGGAGATGAAATAATCACACTTCTTCATATGGAATTTTTATGGAATTTAAGTTATGGAGTTTTTCCTGATAATAATATAAACAAAGTGTTTCATAAAGTTCTCAGGAGTTATGTGTCATTGTGAACCTAACAATGACTTGTTCTTCAGGAGGATGGACGGTGTTACTCCGGAGAGACAATAATGTTGTTCCTGCGGTGAACTTCGCCAGAGACTGGGAGGCCTACAAGACCGGCTTCGGTAACGCCGCCACAGAGTATTGGTTAGGTAAGTGGAAATACTGAGGCTGCTACTGGCTGCCCACCTTACATTTTTCCTTTTACAAAATATTTTTAAAACGACATTTGATTGTTTTATTCATGTTATAAATTATGTTTCATACACAAATTTTGAGAAATGGTAAATACGATTATAAACATGATGTCATAATGTTTTAATAGAAAGTGTTAAATGTTATGATATAATGTTTTAGAGCAACGATTTTTAAAATGTTGTTTCTAATTATTAATTATTGGAATTATTAGGTATAATTACATTTACTGCATTTAGAAAAATATTGACAGACAGGGAGAAAAGGAGAGCGATGCAGAGGCAGACAGAAAGAGAGAGGTGAGAAACAAAGGGAGAGAGACAGAAGGAGAGAGAGAGAGAGAGAGAAGAGGAATGAGAAGAAAGAGAGGAGAGAGGCAGAGATAGAGATGAAGAGACAGAGAGGCAGAGACAGAGGGGCAGAGACAGAGACATAGAGGCAGAGACAGAGAAACAGAGTCATAGAGGTAGAGACAGAGAAACAGAGTCATAGAGGTAGAGACAGAGGGGCAGAGACAGAGGGGCAGAGACAGAGGGGCAGAGACAGAGGGGCAGAGACAGAGAGGCAGAGACAGAGGGGCAGAGACAGAGAGGCAGAGACAGAGGGGCAGAGACAGAGAGGCAGAGACAGAGAGGCAGAGACAGAGAGGCAGAGACAAAGGGGCAGAGACAGAGAGGCAGAGACAGAGGGGCAGAGACAGAGGGGCAGAGACAGAGAGGCAGAGACAGAGAGGCAGAGACAGAGAGGCAGAGACAGAGGGGCAGAGACAGAGAGGCAGAGACAGAGAGGCAGAGACAGAGGAGCAGAGACAGAGGGGCAGAGACAGAGAGGCAGAGACAGAGGGGCAGAGACAGAGGGGCAGAGACAGAGGGGCAGAGACAGGGGCAGAGACAGAGGGGCAGAGACAGAGAGGCAGAGACAGAGGGGCAGAGACAGAGGGGCAGAGACAGAGAGGCAGAGACAGAGAGGCAGAGACAGAGGGGCAGAGACAGAGGGGCAGAGACAGAGGGGCAGAGTCAGAGGGGCAGAGACAGAGGGGCAGAGACAGAGGGGCAGAGTCAGAGAGGCAGAGACAGAGGGGCAGAGTCAGAGAGGCAGAGACAGAGAGGCAGAGACAGAGAGGCAGAGACAGAGGGGCAGAGACAGAGGGGCAGAGACAGAGAGGCAGAGACAGAGAAGCAGAGACAGAGAGGCAGAGACAGAGGGGCAGAGACAGAGGGGCAAAGACAGAGGGGCAGAGACAGAGAGGCAGAGACAGAGAGGCAGAGACAGAGAGGCAGAGACAGAGGGGCAGAGACAGAGAGGCAGAGACAGAGGGGCAGAGACAGAGGGGCAGAGACAGAGGGGCAGAGACAGAGAGGCAGAGACAGAGGGGCAGAGACAGAGGGGCAGAGACAGAGAGGCAGAGACAGAGGGGCAGAGACAGAGAGGCAGAGACAGAGGGGCAGAGACAGAGGGGCAGAGACAGAGGGGCAGAGACAGAGGGGCAGAGACAGAGGGGCAGAGACAGAGGGGCAGAGACAGAGGGGCAGAGACAGAGGGGCAGAGACAGAGAGGCAGAGACAGAGGGGCAGAGACAGAGGGGCAGAGACAGAGAGGCAGAGACAGAGGGCAGAGACAGAGAGGCAGAGACAGAGGGGCAGAGACAGAGAGGCAGAGACAGAGGGGCAGAGACAGAGAGGCAGAGACAGAGGGGCAGAGACAGAGAGGCAGAGACAGAGAGGCAGAGACAGAGAGGCAGAGACAGAGAGGCAGAGACAGAGGGGCAGAGACAGAGGGGCAGAGACAGAGAGGCAGATACAGAGGGGCAGAGACAGAGAGGCAGAGACAGAGGGGCAGAGACAGAGGGGCAGAGACAGAGGGGCAGAGACAGAGGGGCAGAGACAGAGGCGCAGAGACAGAGGCGCAGAGTCAGAGAGGCAGAGACAGAGAGGCAGAGACAGAGAGGCAGAGACAGAGGGGCAGAGACAGAGGGGCAGAGACAGAGGGGCAGAGACAGAGAGGCAGAGACAGAGAGGCAGAGACAGAGAGGCAGAGACAGAGAGGCAGAGACAGAGGGGCAGAGACAGAGGGGCAGAGACAGAGGGCAGAGACAGAGAGGCAGAGACAGAGAGGCAGAGACTGAGAGGCAGAGACAGAGGGGCAGAGACAGAGAGGCAGAGACAGAGAGGCAGAGACAGAGGGGCAGAGACAGAGTGGCAGAGACAGAGGGGCAGAGACAGAGAGGCAGAGACAGAGGGGCAGAGACAGAGGGGCAGAGACAGAGGGGCAGAGACAGAGGGGCAGAGACAGAGGGGCAGAGACAGAGAAGCAGAGACAGAGGGGCAGAGACAGAGGGGCAGAGACAGTAGGGGCAGAGATAGAGGGGCAGAGACAGAGGGGCAGAGACAGAGAGGCAGAGACAGAGAGGCAGAGACAGAGAGGCAGAGACAGAGAGGCAGAGACAGAGAGGCAGAGACAGAGAGGCAGAGACAGAGGGGCAGAGACAGAGGGGCAGAGACAGAGAGGCAGAGACAGAGGGGCAGAGACAGAGAGGCAGAGACAGAGGGGCAGAGACAGAGGGGCAGAGACAGAGGGGCAGAGACAGAGGGGCAGAGACAGAGGGGCAGAGTCAGAGAGGCAGAGACAGAGAGGCAGAGACAGAGGGGCAGAGACAGAGGGGCAGAGACAGAGGGGCAGAGACAGAGAGGCAGAGACAGAGAGGCAGAGACAGAGAGGCAGAGACAGAGGGGCAGAGACAGAGGGCAGAGACAGAGAGGCAGATACAGAGAGGCAGAGACAGAGAGGCAGAGACAGAGGGGCAGAGACAGAGAGGCAGAGACAGAGAGGCAGAGACAGAGGGGCAGAGACAGAGAGGCAGAGACAGAGGGGCAGAGACAGAGTGGCAGAGACAGAGGGGCAGAGACAGAGAGGCAGAGACAGAGGGGCAGAGACAGAGAGGCAGAGACAGTAGGGGCAGAGATAGAGGGGCAGAGACAGAGGGGCAGAGACAGAGAGGCAGAGACAGAGAGGCAGAGACAGAGAGGCAGAGACAGAGGGGCAGAGACAGAGAGGCAGAGACAGAGGCAGAGACAGAGAGGCAGAGACAAAGGGGCAGAGACAGAGGGGCAGAGACAGAGGGGCAGAGTCAGAGAGGCAGAGACAGAGGGGCAGAGACAGAGGGGCAGAGACAGAGAGGCAGAGACAGAGGGGCAGAGACAGAGGGGCAGAGACAGAGAGGCAGAGACAGAGAGGCAGAGACAGAGATGAAGAGACAGAGGCAGAGGCAGAGTGGCAGAGACAGAGGCAAAGACAGAGAGGCAGAGACCGAGACAGAGAGGCAGAGGCAGAAAGAGAGGCTCCGCAGCACCCTTCGATCCTCTGTTTTCCCAACTCGAGAGGTGGGACTTGGGAGAACTCGCTCCTGTCCTCCATCTATCCGTCCTCCTATAATTCCTACTGTTTCCGGAGTATACGGGTGGTCGGTGCTGTCCCTCTCGGCGTGGGCGTAAGGCTTCTTCCAGCATGTCGGCTCTGTCGGCTGCGGCCCTCAGGTCCTTTATGTCCGCCTCCTTCACTCTCACCCTGATCTCAGGAGAGAGCACGGACATAAATTTCTCCATGACCATTAGCCCCTTGACCTCTTCAACCGACCTCGCTCCTTCAGAGTCCAGCCACTTAAGGAACTTTCTCTCCATGTCCCTTGCCGTCTCCGCATAAGATTTTCCTGGCGAACGGGTACATTCCCTAAACCTCTTCCTGTAACATTCCGGCGTGAGCTTGAAAGAATGGAGCACAGCTCTTTTTACCGCATCGTAGTTGGTGCATTCTTGGAAGTCGAGCATATTGTAGGCTTCACGAGCTTCACCGGTGAGCCTACCTTGAACTAGCTCCGCCCACTCCGCCCTCGGCCACCTCTTCAAAGCAGCAACCCTTTCGAAGTGGTTGAAGAAAATTCGGCTTCATTTGGCACAAAGACCGGCAGATCTCGCTCCCTCACTCGTCGGTCTTCCTGTTGCGGCGGAGCAGGTGCACCTAGTCCTAGTTCAGCTCGCTTCAGCTCCACCTCCTTGTTAGCTTCTATCTCCTGCTGTCTCATCCTAGCTTCTCGCTCGTGTTCTTCCCTGCGTAGCTGTGCTTCTCGCTCTTGTTCTTCCCTGCGTAGCTGTGCTTCTCGCTCCTCACGCTTCAGCTGTGCTTCTCGCTCTTGTTCTTCCCTGCGTAGCTGTGCTTCTCGCTCCTCACGCTTCAGCTGTGCTTCTCGCTCCTCAGGCTTCAGCTGTGCTTCTGCTTCTCGCTCTTCTTTGCGCTTCTGTGCCTCTTCTCTCCTCAGCTGCGCTTCTCGCTCTTCTCTGCGCTGCTGTGCCTCTTCTCTCCTCAGCTGCGCTTCTCGCTCTTCTCTGCGCTGCTGTGCTTCCAGCTGCAGCTTCATTATCTCCAGCTTAACGCTGTGCCTGCTGCCGCTGGATCCCCTGCTGCTCCCACCAATGCTCAGGTGTTCTCCCACACTGGCAGGTGTTTGTGGCCGTTCCTCCCCCAAGGCTCCGTCTCGTGCCCTGAGCTGTGCCATTATCTCCAGTCTTCTTTCTCCCACTCTGGCAGATCTCAGCTTTATTCCAAAATGGTCTGCTATTGCCTGTAACTGTGCCTTGATGCACTCCTCCAACACCTGCTCATCTCTAGTGTCAATGAACCTTGCTACTTTATCATCCTCCATCTTGTGCTATGAATGATAACCTGCACCTGATATCTAATACCACTGCCAAGTACCACAACTGCAACCTTTATTTCGATCGTGATCCTGGCAAGGTCGCCAATGTCGGGGTTTTCACTCTCGGATGAGCAACAGTATACTCAAGGTCACTCACCGTAGCCCTGCGGGTCTTCACTCTATCCTCGCGGTGCCACTGTACGCCAGGAGAGTATCCCAGTCAATCCCAACCGGCCTCTGATTGAGAAGGAGTAGGAACACATCTCGTTCACTTAACTGTTATGTGCCCGCCCCAACAATAGGGCTCTACTGTTAACCACAAGGTCGCCAACTGGTGTTTTCGGTGTCCAGTAACACGTCAGTGGATTTGTTGAATTGTGGTAACCTTGGCAAGGACACACTCAATAGATCAGGATATCAGGCAGGTATTTACTTCTATCACTCTCTGCTTGCAGGTATTATATAGCCACAAGATAAATGGAGGGGATGATATAAACACAAATGTATTTTGTATTTTACTTAAAACTCATTCAAGGACATCACAAGGTCATATCAATAAACAATCAGCTGATCCAGGCGGGAGTCGTTCGTTCCCACGTATAATATGCACTCGCTAAGTCGGCAACACTCCCCCTCTCGTCACTGTCAAAATCAGCTAGGTGCCTTCCCCCGCGGGAATGTTTATTGCTTGTTTCTCTGGCTGTCACGCGCACTGTTTCTTTAAGTTCTCAAAGATCACTAGAAGTCCGAACACTCGATATTTGCGGCAATAGCACGTATTACTTCACTACACTGTTCTCGGGCTCAAACAATTGTTTCTATAATAAATGCGACAATAATTCACTGTAATGGTTTTACACACTGCCCTTCATTTAGTGATAACTTATGAAGTATTTAACACTGGAGTTCTCAGTATTTCCTTTCGTGGGCGATAACACAATTAATCACTGCTCACATGAATGATTATTCAATGCACGAACATAGGCATATATAATATATATAGATAAATCAGACATCAATAAATGGTAATAAAATAGTTACTGGGCACATAGCCTAACTTCCAAATACTGGCATAATATTATATATATTCTCTCACTATATGATTCAATTAAAGTCTCATGAAAGACATTCTCAACACAGTAAATTCATCAATAACTCCAGGTGCCTGTACACACCAATAATAAACATAAATATCGTGAGTACTCTTGATAGTACTACTCCGCACACTGGTGCCTTACTGTGATATAGGTGAGCCTTGCTCACGACATACAAAATCCTCAGGCTAAATAATATAGCCGAATAATATAGCTGACTAAAGGGGAATTGGGAGGGAAACTAGAACCACCTACTTCCACCTATCCTCCGATGAGAGTTGAGTTGCAGCTCCTGGTCCTGGCTCCTGCCTCGTGTCGGGAACGCCCCCACACACACGCTGTCGTGTCTTCCAGGAACTCAATCAATGTCCCACCGTAAGCGCGTTGTCTCCGTGCCTTATCCCAGCAGGTCCGTGCTCCTCCTCGACTTCCCGTAGGGTTGGAGTCGGTCTCCCGGCCGTCGACTTCTCCCAGCTACGGCTGCCCGCCTACTTCTCGGCTGCAGTCGTTCGGATTCCCGAGTAGTTTCTTTCTTCCTCTGCTTCCCAGTGGCTCTGTCCAGCCACTACGCTGTCACGAACGGGTGAACTGCCTCAGACGTCGCATACGTCACTGCACAGACTTCACTTCTTCTTGCACAGTACCTGTCCTGGAGCACTTGTTGCTCAATATCCGTCGATTCCCTCTCTGGTTCAACACATGAACGAAGGAAGACCTCACAGAGTACTGGCAGACTTCAGGTGACGCGTAAAATCCACGGGAGCGGGAAACAACTGTCAAACTGACAGGACCAATCTTCGCACGTCCAACCTCCTCGACGTGTCGTGTCTGACTGATGGCGCCAACGCGGCGCGCTGCCCGGACCCCCCTTCCTTCGTGACGTCACATTCGCCACGGGAGGTTTTCATTGGCTCCCTGTGCCACATTGCTGTCAGTGACCAATCCGGTGTCACTGACGTCACACAGTTTTGGCGGGGAAACAGGAGAGACAGCGCCATCTTGGCTTCCTAAAGGGCCTAAACCACAGGCCAAAATATTATTGTTTTATAAATTTCTCGGCACTCTGAGAACACTCCACTCTCCCACATATACCAAATTGATGCCTGTGACGTAGAGAACGCTTGGGTAAAGTGGACATGACTCTTACTGCAGGCGTGGGAGAAATATAAGGGGGGGGGAACACCGTCACAATATATATATATATATATATTATTAAATATGACCGAAAAAGTAAGATTAATAATTCTAACACGAATTTTCTCAATCTTTCGTACATTTCTTTTCACTGTTGGAGGTAATTCAAAAATCAATTCTCCAAAATTCATTTTTATTTCTAGTCTGACGCGACACTTGACACTCAATTCAATACCCATTGTTTCATGTTCTGGCTTGTGTTGATGAAATTAATACCTTAAATACCACCTCACCCCATCCACCTCACTCAAATGTAGATATAAACAAAATCGGAGATGTGTAAGTTCTATTCAGTTGCGTATGTGTTAACTAAAGTCTTTGAAAATGTAATAAGTTTTACAAAACGCGCTCAAGTGTCGCGTCAGATTAGAAATAAAAATGAATTTTGGAGAATTGATTTTTGAATTACCTCCAACAGTGAAAAGAAATGTACGAAAGATTGAGAAAATTCGTGTTAGAATTATTAATCTTACTTTTTCGGTCATATTTAATAATATATGTCTACAGGAAAGACTGCTACCAAAATATACTAATATATATATATATATATATATATATATATATATATATATATATATATATATATATATATATATATATATATATATATATATATTATATATATATATATTATATATATATATATATATATATTATATATATATTTATATATATATATATATATATATATATATATATATATATATATATATATATATATATATATATATATATATATATATATATATATATATATATATATATATATATATATATATATATATATATGAGATGGTGACGAGTATTGATGTGACATTTAATTATTCTGTGTTAAAATATAATTTCGCGTAACATAAATTGATTTATTAAAGTCACGCAGCTAATCGAGGAAATTAAAGTGAAATCATTTACATTAAAATAATTTCCTCTAGAATGTTTAATATCAACTAAATAAAGGAGTTCCAGTAAGCAGTAGTAAGCTACGAAATTAAACTTATTGGTAAGTAACTATTTTTAGTAAAAGAAATGATAAACTGGACTCTGTTATCAATCCAACTAAATGTGGAAAGAATTCATGTTTCTGTCTGTCGTTCCTCGCGTCGTCACTCTGACTAGGAAGAATCTGGCAATATGTTTAATATAAATCATAATGATGATTAAATCTACAAATCAGTGATTTTAGTAACTACTTGTGGTTAATACAAAGGTTGTATAAGATACAAAGATGTATGAAACTGTTGGCTATTCCCAAAATCGCGCTGGGGGTCAAACCCCAAACCATTCCTGACCTCAAGATGGATCACATGTTACTGGCAAAGCCTCCCATACACACCTACAGTGTTTATAACGTTGTTTACATAATAGTACTCCCCCCCCACCCCAACACACACATACTCCAGAATCTCCCACACCAAGGAACATAAGCCCACCAAACACACACACACACACACACACACACACACACACACACACACACACACACACACACATTGTCTTTTTTGGGAATAAAATATGCAATGCGTTATAATCTGGAAGAAAATATGAAGGTTGATGCAATTGAAATACCTGACTTTAGGAGAGGACATTATGGCAACCTTAGAATTTTGTTGGTGGGTATAATTGGACAGACTTTTTGCTAGGCAAGGAAGTGAATGAGATGTATGTCAAGTTTTGTGAAATATATGATAAAGGCACAACAAAATTTATACCAAAACAGAGAAGCAGAACTAGGAAACAGGATTGTTTCAACAGAAAGTGCGAGAGGGCCAGAGACCAAAAGACACAAAAATGGAATCAATACAGGAAGAGGCCAAAACCCCAAACATACCCGCGATACAATGATGCGAGAAACAACTACACGGCAGTGAGGAGAGGGGCAGAAAGAAATTTTGAAAAAGGGATTGCAGACAAATGTAAAACAGAACCAGGTCTATTCTATAAATTCATAAACAACATATTGCACTGGTCAGAGGCAATGTATCGGACTGGAGAAATGTCACAAGTGTAGTACCACAGGGTTCAGTTCTTGCACCAGTGATGTTTATTGTCTACATAAATGATCTACCAGTTGGTATACAGAATTATATGAACATGTTTGCTGATGATGCTAAGATAATAGGAAGGATAAGAAACTTAGATGATTGTCATGCCCTTCAAGATGACCTGGACCAAATAAGTATATGGAGCACCACTTGGCAAATGGAATTTAATGTTAATAAATGCCATGTTATGGAATGTGGAATAGGAGAACATAAACCCCACACAACCTATATATTATGTGAGAAATCTTTAAAGAATTCTGATAAAGAAAGAGAGGTGGTTCTAGATAGAAAACTATCACCTGAGGACCACATAAAGAATATTGTGCAAGGAGCCTATGCCACGCTTTCTAACTTCAGAATTGCTTTTAAATACATGGATGGCGATATACTAAAGAAAGTGTTCACGACTTTTGTTAGGCCAAAGCTAGAATATGCAGCGATTGTGTGGTGCCCATATCTTAAGAAGCACATCAATAAACTGGAAAAGGTGCAAAGACATGCTATTAAGTGGCTCCCAGAACTAAAGGGCAAGAGCTACGAAGAGAGGTTAGAGGCATTGAATATGCCAAAACTGGAAGACAGAAGAAAAAGAGGTGATATGATCACTACATACAAAATAGTAACAGGAATTGATAAAATCGATAGGGAAGATTTCCTGAGACCTGGAAATTTAAGAACAAGAGGTCATAGATATAAACTAGCTAAACACAGATGCCGAAGACATATAAGAAAATTCACTTTCGCAAATAGAGTGGTAGACAGTTGGAACAAGCCAAGTGAGAAGGTGGTGGAGGCCAAGATCGTCATTAGTTTCAAAGCGTTATATGACAAAGAGTGCTGGGAAAACGAGACACCACGAGCGTAGCTCTCATCCTGTAACTACACTTGGGTAATTACACTTAGGTAATTACACACACACTCACACACACACACACACACACACACACACACACACACACACACACACACACACACACACACACACACACACACACACACACTGTGCCTTACGACACTAGAAAGAAGAAGGGAGAGGGGGGACATGATAGGAACGTATAAGATACTCAGAGGGATTGACAGAGTGGACATTGACGAAATGTTCACACGGAATAGTAACATAACGAGAGGACATGGTTGAAGCTTGAAACTCAGATGAGTCACAGAGATGTTAGGAAGTTTTCTTTTAGCGTGAGAGTAGTGGGAAAATGGAATGCACTTCAGGAACAGGTTGTGGAAGCAATTACTATTCATAATTTTAAAACCAGGTATGATAGGGAAATGGGACAGGAGTCATTGCTGTAAACAACCGATGCTCGAAAGGCGGGATCCAAGAGTCAATGCTCGATCCTGCAGACACAACTAGGTGAGTACAACTAGGTGAGTACACACACACACACACACACACACACACACACACAGGAATTGCTGCTGGATCTGGATGTTAGAAAGGCGGTTGGTCCAGATGGGATCTCACCATGGGTACTGAAAGAGTGTGCGGAGGCACTTTGCTTGCCACTCTCCATAGTGTATAGTAAATCACTAGAGACGGGAGACCTACCAGAAATATGGAAGACGGCGAATGTGGTCCCAATATACAAAAAGGGCGACAGACAAGAGGCACTGAACTACAGGCCTGTGTCCTTGACTTGTATACCATGCAAGGTGATGGAGAAGATCGTGAGAAAAAACCTGGTAACACATCTGGAGAGAAGGGACTTCGTGACAAATCGCCAACATGGATTCAGGGAGGGTAAATCTTGCCTTACAGGCTTGATAGAATTCTACGATCAGGTGACACAGATTAAGCAAGAAAGAGAGGGCTGGGCGGACTGCATTTTCTTGGATTGTCGGAAAGCCTTTGACACAGTACCGCATAAGAGGCTGGTACATAAGCTGGAGAGACAGGCAGGTGTAGCTGGTAAGGTGCTCCAGTGGATAAGGGAGTATCTAAGCAATAGGAAGCAGAGAGTTACGGTGAGGGGTGAGACCTCCGATTGGCGTGAAGTCACCAGTGGAGTCCCACAGGGCTCTGTACTCGGTCCTATCTTGTTTCTGATATATGTAAATGATCTCCCGGAGGGTATCGATTCATTTCTCTCAATGTTTGCGGACGATGCTAAAATTATGAGAAGGATTAAAACAGAAGAGGACTGTTTGAGGCTTCAAGAAGACCTAGACAAGCTGAAGGAATGGTCGAACAAATGGTTGTTAGAGTTTAACCCAACCAAATGTAATGTAATGAAGATAGGTGTAGGGAGCAGGAGGCCAGATACAAGGTATCATCTGGGAGAGGAAATTCTTCAGGAGTCAGAGAAGGAAAAAGACTTGGGGGTTGATATCACGCCAGACCTGTCTCCTGCAGCACATATCAAGCGGATAACATCAGCGGCATATGCCAGGCTGGCCAACATACGAACGGCATTCAGAAACTTGTGTAAAGAATCATTCAGAACTTTGTATACCACATATGTCAGGCCAATCCTGGAGTATGCAGCCCCAGCATGGAGTCCATATCTAGTCAAGGATAAGACTAAACTGGAAAAGGTTCAAAGGTTTGCCACCAGACTAGTACCCGAGCTGAGAGGTATGAGCTACGAGGAGAGACTACGGGAATTAAACCTCACTTCGCTGGAAGACAGAAGAGTTAGGGGGGACATGATCACCACATTCAAGATTCTGAAGGGGATTGATAGGGTAGATAAAGACAGTCTATTTAACACAAGGGGAACACGCACAAGGGGACACAGGTGGAAACTGAGTGCCCAAATGAGCCACAGAGATATTAGAAAGAACTTTTTTAGTGTCAGAGTGGTTGACAAATGGAATGCATTAGGGGGTGATGTGGTGGAGGCTCACTCCATACACAGTTTCAAGTGTAGATATGACAGAGCCCGATAGGCTCAGGAATCTGTACACCTGTTGATTGACGGTTGAGAGGCGGGACCAAAGAGCCAGAGCTCAACCCCCGCAAACACAACTAGGTGAGTACAACTAGGTGAGTACACACACACACACACACAGTTCAGTTCAGCCAGCCGCGTGGGAGGGTCGTTGGGGTCACGCGCTACAATAAACGCCAATATTTTTGGGTTAATTAAGGCTACAGTGACAGATCACAGATCTAGGGGTATCACAAAGCGTATAACCGCCGCGAATAGGAAAGAAAATTACAGTGCTATTACTAGAACTTTGTGTTAAACAGTGAATTCACCAGACAGGCCACGTGGAAGGGCCCACGAGGCTTTATTTACATATTGGGTCAAGTGATCAGTGGTACAGTGAATTGGTGAACTGTAACACAACCGACACACCGATACAGTGACTGACTCCAGAGATTTGTGTTAGATAGAGAAGAACCGCCATCATCAAACTACTGGATTAGTGAATCATAACGTGGGAGACGACGACGGAGCACTTCGTTATCCAGCATCGTAATTATTCACCTAGTTGTGTGAGCAGGAGGCTGACAGGTAGGTACCCCTCTCTGGTCAATTCTTCAGGTGTACAGAGGTAGAATATTACCAAATTCTTGTTCAGTATATCAGATACACTTAAAATATTAAAGTGGCTCATTTTGAGTAGAGGTTGACATTTTACGGGACCCCCGTAACACACGCACGCACGCACGTATACGTACGTTTGCATGCACACACGCACACACACGTACGTTTGCATGCACACACGCACACACACGTACGTTTGCATGCACACACGCACGCACGCACACACACATACGTCCAGTCAGGCTAGAAGGGATTAACACCTTTCGTGGAAAGGGGATAAAACCTCACTCATAATCCACCCCCTCTTTTACCTACCGTAAGCTGCAGACAACACCTCACCTCCTCGTAACCCCCATCCCACGCGCACACACGCACACACACACACGTTCTCTCTGTTCTCTCTCTCTCTCTCTCTCTCTCTCTCTCTCTCTCTCTCTCTCTCTCTCTCTCTCTCTCTCTCTCTCTCTCTCTCTCTCTCTCTCTCTCTCTCTCTCTCTCTCTCTCTCTCTCTCTCTCTCTCTCACTCTCTCTCTTTTGCTCTCTCTCTCTCTCTCTCTCTCTCTCTCTCTCTCTCTCTCTCTCTCTCTCTCTCTCTCTCTCTCTCTCTCTCTCTCTCTCTCTCTCTCTCTCTCTCTCTCTCTCTCTCTCTCACTCTCTCTCTTTTGCTCTCTCTCTCTCTCTTGTTCTCTCTCTCTTGCTCTCTCTATTGACAAGAGGCAAAATGGCAGGAGGACATAACAGGGACACAGGAAAAAGCCAGAGTGACCAAACGAAGGAAATGTTAACCCAAGTTCTGGAGGAATTCAGGAGGGAGATGCATGAAATGAGGATTACAATTAACAATCTGCAAAGTGAGCTGACATCAGCAAGGGAGGAGATCAAATCCCTCACAGAGAAAAATAAAAAGACCGAGCATCAGATTATCATCCAAAGGGAAGGTGGGAATGTTACATTGGAAGGAAATGCCTCTGTACCTGAAACATTTGCGGAAAGACTGAAAAAGAGCTCAGAAGCAATGGACACAGTGAGGGAGGTAGCGATGCAAGCAGCTACATCACAGGAAGCAGCAAGGTGCACCACTCAGCTGCTGGAGAGAATAAGATCAGTGGTAGTTGTAGGCATCAAAGAACAGGAAGGATCCAACAGGCAAGAATGGAATAGCAAGGATAAAGAGGCAGTACATGGGCTACTGAAGGGGTTACAGATGGAAGGGGCTGAACAAAACATTGAGAAGGTTTTCAGGTTGGGCTGGTACAACAAGGACAGAAACCGACTTGTGAAGACGGTGTTTACAAACGAAACCACGAAGGAGGATATTCTCGAAAGGAAGAGTCATCTGCAACATGTGGAGGGATACAAAAAAGTATTCCTGCAGAGGGACAGGACGAAGGAGGAGAGAGCCAGGGCAGCAGAGGCAAGGAGGAAGCGCAGGGAAAGAGGAGCAAACCAGGAAATCACAGCCCCCAACACAACAGTCCCAGGGACAAGAGGAGAACTCAAAACCAGCATCCCAGCAACACCAGAGGGGAGGGCAACACCACCACCCCCTCTGCATAGAAACCCTCCCTTCCCCCTCACCCTACCTGCCCCCACCCTACCCTCCCTCCCCCCCACCCCATTCTGACTCTGTCACCCCATCCCCATTCCCATCATGTCCCCCTTCCCACCTTTCCCCCCCTGTCCCCCCTCCAACCTTTCCCCCCCTGTCCCCCCTCCCATTTTCATCCCCTGTCCCTCCTCCCCCTTCATCCCATACCCTCCCTATCCCTCCTCCCCCTCACCCCGTATCCTCCAAGTCCCCCCTATCTCCTTAACCCACACCCTACCTGTCCCCCCTTCCCTTAAACCCCCACCCCAAAATCCTCTGAGACCCTGCAAACCACCTCACAGATCTTCTCACCCACAAAACAGCTTCACACACCAGCAGAATGCTCGCCAAGAAAGGGACAAGAAAATGAACAGAAGAAAGTGAGCTTCAAGGCAATGTACACTAACATAGATGGGATTACAAATAAAACAAGTGAACTTGGAGAATGGGCACTAGTAGAAAACCCAGACATAAGAGCACTCACAGAAACAAAGCTAACGAAAATCATAACAAACACAGTGTTTCCACAGGGCTACTATGTAGTGAGGAAAGAGAGAGAAGGGAGAGGATGAGGTGGTGTAGCTTTGCTACTAAGAGAAGGTTGGAGTTTCGAAGAGATGGTAATTCAGAGCTGTGAAGGTTTCAGTGACTACATATCAGGCACCATAGCAACTGGAGGACAGGAAATTATAGTAGCAGTCATATATAACCCCCACCGAATGACAGAAGACCCAGATAGGAATATTTTTAGTAACAACTTGGCCACCATCAATATAATAGAGAGAGCAGCTTCTGTGGCTAGCAGGAACGGATCCAGACTACTAATCACGGGAGACTTCAACCATGGGAAGATAGATTGGGGGAACAGAGACCCACATGGAGGCCCAGACACATGGAGAGCTAAGCTGCTGGATGTGGCAACAAGAAACTTTCTAAGTCAACACGTCAAGGGACCGACAAGAATGAGAGGAGGGGATGAACCAGCCTTGTTTGATCTGATATTTACCCTAAATGAGTCAGATATAAGGGAAGTTAAGTTGGAAGCCCCCTTGGGAATGAGTGATCATAGTGTATAGAGCTTTGAGTACCTGCTTGAGCTAGGAATTATCACCCCCAAAAAAGAACTAGGAAACAAAGGGCTGGCATACCGAAAGGGAAACTATGAGGAGATGAATAAATTCCTATGGGATATACATTGGGACACAGAACTCAGAACCAAGTCCGTACAAGACATGATGGACTATGTCACCCAAAAATGTCAGGAGGCTGTAAGCAGGTTTGTCCCAGCCCGACAGGAAAAAACAGAGAAGAAAAGGATGAATCCATGGTTTAATAGGGAATGTATGAAAGCAAAGGAGCTGAACAAAAGGGCATGGAGGAACTTCCGTAATAACAGAACACCAGAAAGTAGAGAGAGATACCAGAGAATCAGGAACGAGTATGTTAGTGTGAGAAGAGCAGCTGAGAAAAGGTATGAAAATGATATAGCTAATAAAGCCAAGACCGAACCAAAGCTACTACACAGTCACATCAGGAGGAAGACAACAGTGAAGGAACAGGTGATGAAACTTAGGGTGGGCGAGGACAGGTACACAGAGAATGACAAAGAGGTGTGTGAAGAACTCAACAAAAGGTTCCAGGAGGTCTTTACAATAGGACAGGGTGAAGTCACGGCGCTAGGAGAGGTGGCACCAAACCAGGTGACCTTGGATAGGTTCGAAATTACAAGAGATGAGGTCAAGAAGCACCTATTGGAGCTGGATGTGAGAAAAGCTGTTGGGCCGGACGGAATCTCACCATGGATATTGAAAGAGTGTGCAGGAGCACTTTGCTTGCCACTCTCCATAGTGTATAGTAGGTCACTGGAAACGGGAGACCTACCAGAAATATGGAAGACTGCTAATGCAGTACCAATATACAAAAAGGGTGACAGACAAGAGGCACTGAACTACAGGCCAATGTCCTTAACTTGTATACCATGCAAGGTGATGGAGAAGATTGTGAGAAAAAACCTAGTAACACATCTGGAGAGAAGAGACTTCGTGACAACCCATCAACATGGGTTCAGGGAGGGTAAATCTTGCCTTACAGGCTTGATAGAATTCTACGACCAGGTGACAAAGATTAAGCAAGAAAGAGAAGAATGGGCGGACTGCATTTTTTTGGATAGTCGGAAAGCCTTTGACACAGTACCCCATAAAAGGTTGATGCATAAGCTGGAGAAACAGGCAGGAGTAACTGGTAGGGCGCTCCAGTGGATAAGAGAGTACCTAAGCAATAGGAAGCAAAGATTTACGGTGAGGGGTGAGACCTCAGAATGTTGTGAAGTCACCAGTGGAGTCCCACAGGGCTCTGTACTTGGAACTATCCTGTTTCTGATATACGTAAATGACCTCCCAGGGGGTATAGACTCATTCCTCTCAAAGTTTGCTGACGACGCCAAAATTATGAGAAGGATTAAGACAGAGAAGGACAGCTTGAGGCTTCGAGAAGACCTGGACAAGCTGCAGGAATGGTCGAACGAATGGCTGTTAGAGTTTAACCCAAGCAAATGTAATGTAATGAAGATAGGGGTAGGAAGCAGGAGACCTGATACAAGGTATCATTTGGGTGATGAAATACTTCAAGAGTCAGGGAGAGAGAAAGACCTGGGGGTTGATATCACGCCAGACCTGTCCCCTGAAGCTCATATCAAGAGGATAACATCAGCAGCATATGCCAGGTTAGCTAACTTATGAACGGCCTTCAGAAACTTGTGTAAGGAATCTTTCAGAACATTATATACCACATATGTCAGACCAATCCTGGAATATGCGGCTGCAGCATGGAGTCCATATCTAGTCAAGCATACGAATAAACTGGAAAAGGTACAAAGGTTTGCCACCAGACTAGTACGCGAGCTGAGAGGTATGAGCTACGAGGAGAGACTACGGGAATTAAACCTCACTTCGTTGGAAGACAGAAGAGTTAGGGGGGACATGATCACCACATTCAAGATTCTCAAGGGAATCGACAGGGTTGATAAAGACAGGCTATTTAACACAAAGGGAACACGCACTAGGGGACACTGGTGGAAATTGAGTGCTCACATGATCCATAGAGATATTAGAAAGACTTTTTTTAGTGTCAGAGTGGTTGACAAATGGAATGCATTAGGAAGTGATGTGGTGGAGGCTGATTCCATACACAGTTTAGATGTA
Organism: Procambarus clarkii; assembly: GCF_040958095.1. Lineage (NCBI taxonomy): Eukaryota > Metazoa > Arthropoda > Malacostraca > Decapoda > Cambaridae > Procambarus > Procambarus clarkii. Next base: position 28,484,199 of record NC_091199.1, read on the forward strand.
GATATGATAGAGCCCAATAGGCTCAGGAACCTGTACACCTGTTGATTGACGGTTGAGAGGCGGGACCAAAGAGCTAGAGCTCAACTCCCGCAAGCACAACTAGGTGAATACAACTAGGTGAGTACACACACACACACGCATACACACACACACACACACACACACACACACACACACACACACACACACACACACACACACACACACACACACATACAAACACACACACCAATCAAACACACATATACCAAACACATACACACATATACCAAACACATACACACATACCAAACACACCACACACACGCACACAGAAAAACACAAAAACATTCCAAACACATAAACATACTCAAAACACACACAAACACAAATTCATATAATACACACAAATACACATCAAACACACACAAAAACACACATAAATACTCACACAAACTCACCAAACACAAACCCACATTATAAACACACACACACATACGAATCACAAAACTCACACACATAAACAAACATTCCAAACACAAACACACATACAAAACAAATACTCACACACCAAATTGTATAAACACATACCAAACACACAAACACACAAACACAACAGACACACATTCCATACACAAAAACATTCCAAACACACACGCACAGACACATACTAAACACATACATATATATTCATACACAGACAAATACACACGCACACACACCAAACACACAAACAAACACCAAACACACAGAAACATTTCAAACACACACATATACTAAACACTCACACAAACATCAAATATGAACACAAACAAACCAAACACACACAAACACATCAAACATACATAAACACACACCAAACACACACACAGTTGCAGAAGGTTTATTGAACTCGAGGAGGGGTACTGAAAACAAAAGTCTGGCATTCCGAAAAGGAAACTATGAAACTATTGCCTCACGGGATTAATTGAATTCTACGACCATTCAATAAAAAATAGGCAATAAAGAGAGGGGTGGGCAGACTGCATATTTTTACATTGCCAGGAAGCCTTTACTACAGTATTATACAAGAGGCTAGTGAAAAAACTGAAAATGCAGGCAGGATTGAAAGGGAAGGAACTCCATTTGTTTAAGGAGTACCTAAGCAACAGAAGACAACGAGTCACTGTGAGGTCTCAGATTGGCGAGACGTTACAAGTAGAGTCCCGCAGGGGTCAGTCTTTGAACCTATACTCTTTCTGATATATGTAAATGATCTCCCAGAGGGCATAGACTCGTTTCTCTCAATGTTTGCTGATGATGCAAAAAATATGATGATTGAAACAGAGGATGAAAGTAGGAGGCTACAAGATGACCTAGACAGACTGAATGAATGGTCCAACAAATGGCTGCTATAGTTCAACCCGAGTAAATGCAAAGTAATGAAACTAGGCGGTGGAAACAGGAGGCCAGACACAGTATACAGAATAGAAGATGAAGAACCTAATGAAACGGACAGAGAGAAAGATCTTGGAGTTGATATCACACTAAACTTGTCTCTTGAAGCCCACATAAAAAGAATTACATCTGCGGCATATGCGAGGCTGGCTAACATCAGAACAGCCTTCAGGAACCTGTGTAAGGAATCAATCACAACCTTGTATACCACATATGTAAGAGCAATCCTGGAGTAAGCGGCCCCAGCATGGAGCCCGTACCTTGTCAAGCACAAGACGAAGCTGGAAAAAGTTCAGAGGTATGGCACTAGGCTAGTCTCAGAACTAGGAGGCATAAGTTACGAGGAAAGGCTGCGGGAAATGCACCTCACGACACTGGAAGACAGAGGAGTAAGGAGAGACATGATCACTACCTACAAAATATTCAGTGGAATTGACAGGGTAGATAAGGATAACCTGTTTAACTCGAAAAGTACACGAACAAGGGGACACAGGTGGAAACTGAGTACCCAAATGAGCCACAGGGACGTTAGAAAGAACGTTTTCAGTGTCAGAGTAGTTAACAGGTGGAATGCATTAGTCTGTCATGTGGTGGAGGCTGACTCCATACAAAGTTTCAAATGTAGATATGATAGAGCCCAGTAGGCTCTGGAATCTGTACAACCGTTGATTGTCTGTTGAGAGGCGGGACCAAAGAGCCGGAGCTCAACCCCCGCAAGCACAAATAGGTGAGTACAAATAGATATGTACACACACACCCTAACGAAAACACACGCTAACGGAAACACAAATGCAGTGTTTCCACAAGACTACTATGTAGTGAGAAAAGAGAGAGAAGGAAGAGAAGGTGGTGGTTTAGCTCTGCTGATAAGAAAGGGCTGGAGTATTGAAGAGACGGTTATTCAGGGCTGTGAAGATTTCAACATAAGACAACATAACAGCTACAATAGCAATTGGAGGACACAAGATTATAGTAGTAGTCATATAACCCTCCACCAAACGACAGAAGACCCAGGCAGGAAAATGATAGAAACAACATGGCCACCATCAATATAAGAGAGAGAGCAGCTTCTGTTGCTAACAGGAACGGATCCAGACTACTAATCATGGGAGACTTCAACCTCGGGAAGATAGATTGGGTGAACAGATACCCACATGGAGGACCAGACACATGGAGATCTAAGCTGCTGGACGTGGCAAGAAGAAACTTTCTAAGTCAACACATCAAGGGACCAACAAGAATGAGGGGAGGGGATGAACCAGCTATGCTTGATCTGATATTTACCCAAAATGAGTGGGATATGAGGGAAGTTAAGTTGGAAGCCCCCTTGGGAGTGAGTGATCACAGTGTATTGATCTCTGAGTACCTGGTAAAGCTAGGATTTATCTCCCCCCTAAAAAACTAGGGAACAAAGGGCTGGCATACCGAAGGGGAAATTATGAGGAGATGAGTAATTTCCTAAGGGATATAGCTAGGGACACAGAACTCAGAACTAAGTCCGTACAAGACATGATGGACTAGGTCACCCAAAAGTGTTAGGAGGCAATAAACAAGTTTATCACGGCCCGAAAGGAAAAAAACGAGAAGCAAAAGAAGAATCCGTGGTTTAATTGGGCTTGTATGGAAGCATAGGAACTGAACAAAATGGGTTGGAGGAACTTCAGAAATAAAAGAACACCAGAAAGCAGAGAGAGATACTAGAGAACCAGGAATGAGTAAGTTAGTGTGAGAAAAAAAAACGAGAAAAAGTATGAAAATGATATAGCTAATAAAGCAAAGACCGAACCAAAGCTACTCAACAGTTACATTAGGAGGAAAACAATGGTGAAGGAACAGGTGATGAAAATTAGAATGGGAGAGGACAGATACACAGAGAATAACAAAGACGTGTGTGAAGAACTCATCAACAGGTTCCAGGAAGTCTTTGCAATAGAACGAGGTTAGGTCACTGTGATAGGAGAGATGGCAGTAAAACAGGCTGCCTTGGAAGGGTTCGAAATTACAGGAGATGATGTCAAGAGGCATCTGTAAGATCTGGACATGAGAAAGGCTAGACATGAGAAAGTAATCTCACTATAGCTATTGAAAGAGTATGCAGAAGAACATTGCTTGCCACTCTCCATAGTGACAGGGACAGATGACTATATTACAATCTGTGACAGGAATGGAGGACAATATTACCATCTGTGACAGGGACGGAGGGGTATATTACCATCTGTGACAGGGACGGAGGGGTATATTACCATCTGTGACAGGGACGGAGGGGTATATTACCATCTATGACAGGGACGGAGGGCTATATTACCATCTTTGACAGGGACGGAGGGCTATATTACCATCTGTGACAAGGACGGAGGACTATATTACCATCTGTGACAAGGACGGAGGACTATATTACCATCTGTGATAGAGACAGAGGGCTATATTACCATCTGTGACAGGGACGGAGAGCTATATGGCCATCTGTGACATGGACTGAGGAATATATTACCATCTGTGATAGAGACGGAGGACTATATTACCATCTGCGACAGGGACAGAGGAATATATTACCATCATTTACAGAAACGGAGGAATATATCACCCTCTGTGACAGGGACGGAGCATAATATCACCATCTGTGACAGGGACAGAGGGCTATAATACCATCTGTGACAGGGACCGAGGACTAAATTACCATCTGTGACAGGAACGGTCAGGTATATTACCTTATGTGACAGGGACGGAGGGCTATATTACCCTCTGTGACAGGGACGGAGGACTATATTACCATCTGCGTCAGGATCGGTGAGTTATATTACCCTCTGTGACACAGACGAAGAGCTATATTACCATCTGTGACAGAGACGGAGGACTATATTACCATCAATGACAGGGATGGAGAGCTATATTACCATCTGTGACAGGGACGAAGGACTATATAACCCTATGTGACAGGGACGGAGGGCTATATTGCCATCTGTGCCAGGGACAGAGGACTATATTACCATCTGTGACAGGGACGGAGAGCTATATTACCATCTGTGACAGGGACGGAGGACTATATTACCCTATGTGACAGGGACGGAGGGCTATATTGCCATCTGTGCCAGGGACAGAGGACTATATTACCATCTGTGACAGGGACGGAGAGCTATATGACCTTCTGTGATAGGGACGGAGGAATATATTACCATCTGTTACATAAACGGAGGACAATGTCACCCTCAGTGACAGAGACGGAGCATAATATTACCTTCTGTGACAAAGGCGGAGGACTATATTACAATTTGTGACAGGGACAGAGGGCTATGTTACCGACTGTGACTGGGACAGAGGAAAATATTACATCTGTGACAGGGATGGAGGGCTATATTACCCTCTTTGACAGGTGACCGAGGGCTATATTGCCATCTATGACAGAGACGGATGGCTATATTACCATCTGTGACAGGAACAGTCTGCTTTATTACCCTATGTGACTGGGACGTAGCGCTATATTACCCTCTGTGACGGGGTCGGAGGTCTATATTACTTTCTGTGAGAGGGATGGAGGGCTATATTACCCTCTGTGACGGGGTCGGAGGTCTATATTACCTTCTGTGACAGGGACGGAGGGCTATATTACCAACTGTGACAGGGACAGAGGGCTATATTACCATCTGTGATAGAGACAGAGAATAGTATGGATAACCCCGTAGAGACGATATTTTGTCGCGGGGAAAAATCATGTTTATGGCACAGGGTTTTCAGGTAAATTTAGAAATATCGTGTTTAGGGCGTCAGGGTTTTCAGATGAATTTGGGCAGTCACTCTTTTCGAATTAAGGAATTCTTACGAGGAAAATAATTTCTGAGATTTTAGAAGTTTGTTAAGGGTTCTTATGAGGAAAATAAAAAGGAAAATCTTATGGAAATAATTTAGAAAAAATCGTGTTTGAGTCACACAGTATCCAGGTAAACTCTTCGGATAAATTTTGCCTGTTTTCAAAACTGCGTATTTTTTAAATACTATTTTCTGAGAATATGTTCATAGAAGTTTTGTTAGGAGTTCTTATGAGAAAATAATTTCATAGAAGTTTGTTATAAAAGTCAGAACAAAGTTTGCATTTGTATTATTGAGAGTAAGGAAAACAGACATCTTAACAGTAAGTTTTTGTTGTTATATGGATTTACGGCTGTTGCACCTGTAAAGACTGAAAATTCATCAGAGTCCAGTTTATCCCTGAAAATAATCAGAGTCCAGTTTATACCTGAAAATAATCAGAGTTCAGTTGTAGTCAGAAAATCGTTCAGTTTAAGCTCAAATTTCACCAGAGTCCAGTTTAAGCTCAAATTTCACCGGAGTCCAGTTTAAGCTCAAATTTCACCAGAGTCTAGTTGTAGACAGAAATTATTCAGAGTCCAGTTTGTGCCAAAAAATATTCAAAGTCCAGTTTGTTCCTGAAAAATATTCAGTCCTGTACTCTATGAAAATTAGTCAGAGTCCACTTTGTGAGCAAAATTCGTCAGAGTCCATTTTCAAACCAATATTCATCAGAGATCGTTTTATACCGAAAAAAATCAGAGTCCAGTAATGACCAAAATTTAGGCAGAGTCCAGTTTATGCCTGAAAATTAGACAGAGACCAGTTTACGACTAAATTTAATCAGAGTCCAATTGAAGAACCTAATTTGACAGAGACAGCATTTTTGCTACTAATAGCCCAATTATAGACCATTTAATCAGTCATATTTCAGATGTAGTAAATAAGATCCTAACAATTACCAAGTTCTAGCTCCTATCCCCACCTTAGTCTCCCATCATATATTCAATTCTAACAGTCCAATCCCCTTGATTTTACTTTTGTCATTTTTCAACTAAACTTATTATCCAATCAATTAAAACTAGTCAGGATTAGCCTCGTTCAACACCGTTCTTAACTAAAATGGCCTTTCTCTTAGCTAAAGAATTGTCAGAGGAAACTTTCCAACACTGTTCATAACTAACTTTATCCATCGTCAATCAACTAAAAAATAATCACTTTCGTCATTTCCTAACTAAACTTATTCCCCAGTCAACAGAAAATAACCGTGTTCATAATGTTTCATTGACATTTCTTAACTAGAATTATCCATCAATCAACTGATAAAGCCATGTTCATCATGTTTTTGTCTATTTTTTTGTTTTTGTTTTTTTAACTAAAAGTATTCGTCAGTCAACTAAAAATAGTCACTTTCATATTGTTCCCTTGTCATTTCTTAACTGAAATATCACTTCTCTCAACTGAAAATAGTCAAGTGTAGCGACTTTCCAACACTGTTCTTAACTAAAGTAACCTTTCACTTCGTTAAAAATTGTCAAATGTAACTTTTTCAGCACTTTCGTAACTAAAGTTATATGTCGTTAAGTAAGAAATATAGTCAAAGGCACTCTTCATGAAATCAAGGACTTACTCAAAGACATCACAGTTGCACTCAAAGACATCCTTAGATACATCAAAGACATCCTTTAAGACATCAAAGACATCCTTTAAGACATCAAAGACACTTCTCGAGACATCAAAGACATCCTTTAAGACATCAAAGACACCTCTCGAGACATCAGTGACACTCTTCGAGACATCAAGGACATACTCAAAGACATCAAAGTTGCACTCAAAGACACCTCTCGAGACATCAAAGACACTCTTCAAGACATCAAGGACACTCTCAAACACACCAAAGGTACTCTTCGAGATATCAAAGTTATTCTTCGAGATATCAAAGTTATTCTTCGAGACATCAAAGTTGCTTCATAAGACATCTTCCTTCATCAAACTTATTCTCAGAGACATCTAAAGTTAATCTCGATTATCAAAGATGTTCTCTACATCATAAAAGTTATTCTCTAAGTAACCTTTCGTTCGTCAGAAATGCATTCCAAGACATCTTCGTCCATCAAAGTTATTCTCAGAGATATCTAAAATTATTCTCAGAGTCATCAAAAGTTATTCTAAGATATCAAAAGGTATTCTCAGAGCTACCCAAAAGTTATTATCAGAGTCATCAAAGGTATTCTCAGAGTCATCAAAGTTATTCTCAGTCATCAAAGTTATTCCAAGAGACATTAAAAATTAATCTCAGTCGTCAAACTTGTTCTCAAAGTCATCAAAGTTAATCTTAGACTCATCAGAGGTATTCTCAGACTCACCTTCGTTCATCAGAGAAACTTTTCAAAACATCTTTGTTCATCAAAGTTATTCTCTAGGTCATCAAAAGTTATTCTCAGGGTCATCAAATGTTATTTTCTAAGTAACCTTTCGTTCATCAGAGAAGCTTTCTAAGACATCTTCATTCATCAAAGTTGTTCTCTAAGTCATAAAAGTTATTCCCAGAGCTATCAAAGTTGTTCTATAAGAAATCTTCGTTCAACAGAGTTATTCTCAGAGTCATCAAAGGTGTTCTCTAACTCACCTTCGTTCATCAAAAGTTGTTCTCTAAGACACCTTTGTTCATCAAAGAAACTCTCCTTCTTCCAACAAGTTATACTTTAAGACATCAATGTTGTTCTCTAACACATCTTCAGGCATAAAATTTCTCTCCAAAATATAACTAGTTCAGCTTTTCATATCAAACTTGCACTTCTGTTAAAATATATTTTCTTAGACACTTTACCTTTAAAACTTTTCTCTGTACAACACTGCTTAAACCTACCTAACCTATCCTCCCCACCCAATGTTACTTACCTAACATAACGTTCCTAAACCTAACCTAGCATACATAGTCTAACCTAACTAACCCTAAACTAACTTGCCTAACTTAACTTAACCTAACTTAACTTAACCTAACCTAACTTACCTAACCTAACTTACCTATCCTAACTTAACTAAGCTAACCTAACCTAACTTACCTAACCTAACCTAACTTATCTAACTGAGCTTACATAACCTAAGCAAACCTTACCTAACCTAACTTACCTATCCTAACTTAACTAACCTAACATAACCTAACCTAACTTAACTTACCATACCTAACCTATCTTATCCCAACCTATCTTACCTACCGTAACTTACCTAACCTATTTTAACCTAACCTAACTTACCTAACCTAACTTACCTAACCTAACCTAACTTACCTTACCTAGCTTACCTACCCTAACTTACCTAATCTATCTTAACCTAACCTAACCTAACCTAACTTACCTAACCAAACCCTAGTGGGTTTGGGTAAAATATACAAAAGGAAGAAACAAAACTACATCTGAAAGGTTAGGATAAGGATAATATATTCAACAAATACGTCAAACACAAACAAATAAACACATCTGAAAGGTTGCGTTAAAGGGTTGGGGAATAAGAACAAATGATAACCAACATAATGAATACACTAAGATTAAGGAGGTTAGGTTAAGGGGGGAATGAATAAGACAATTATTACAAACATAATAAATACAATTTATGAGCAACTTGATGAACTTTAACAAATAACCCTTGAAATGCAAAAATGACCATTTGAGAAATTAACCCTTGAAACGAGTAAATGCTTATATATAAAAAAATTCCTTTGAAATGCATAAACACCCTATCTTTAACAAATTACCCTTGAAATGCAAAAATGACCATTTGAGAAATTAACCCTTGAAATGAAGAAATAATTATGAGGCATTGATTGACAAAACACAAAAGACAAGCATGAATAATTATGTAAGTTGGACTAGGTGAGTTAGGTTACGTTAGTTTGGGTAAGTTAGGTTTTGTAAGTTAGGCTAAGTTAGGTAATTTACTTTAAGTTAGGATAGGTTGGGATAAGTTAGGATAGGTTAAGTTAGGATAGGTTAAGTTAGGTTAGGTAAGTTAGGTTAGGTTAAGATAGTTTATGTAAGTTAGGGTAGGTAAGTTAGGTTAGGTTAGGTAAGTTAGGTTAGGTTAAGATAGGTTTGGTAAATTAGGGTAGGTAAGCTAGGTAAGGTAAGTTAGGTTAGGTTAGGTAAGTTAGGATAGGTAAGTTAGGTTAGGTTAGGTTTGGTTAGTTAGGTTAGGTTATGTAAGCTCTGTTAGGTAAGTTAGGTTAGGTTAGCTTAGTTAAGTTAGGATAGGTAAGTTAGGTTAGGTAAGTTAGGGTAGGTAAGCTAGGTTACCTTGAGGTGCTTCCGGGGCTTAGCGTCCCCACGGCCTGGTCGTCGACCAGGCCTCCTGGTTGCTGGACTGATCAACCAGGCTGTTGGGCGCAGCTGCTCGCAGCCTGACGTATGAGTCACAGCCGGGTTGATCAGGTATCCTTTGGAGGTGCTTATACAGTTCTCTCTTGAACACTGTGAGGGGATGGCCAGTTATGCCCCTTATGTGTAGCGGAAGTATGTTGAACAGTCTTGGGCCTCTGATGTTAATGAGTTCTCTCTCAGAGTAGCTGTTACACCTCTGCTTTTCAACGGGGGTTATTAAGTACATCCTGCCATGTCTTCTGATATCATGCGATGTTACTTCTGTGTGCAGGTTTGGGACCAGCCCCTCTAATATTTTCCACATGTAAATTATTATGTATCTCTCCCACCTGCGCTCAAGGGAGTACAGATTTAGGCTCTTTAGTCGGTCCCAATAGTTTAGATATTTTACTGAGTGGATTCTAGCAGTAAAGGATCTCTGCACGCTCTCCAGGTCAGCAATTTCTCCAGCTTTGAAAGGTGCTGTCATTGTGCAGCAGTACTCCACTCTAGAGAGCACAAGCGTTTTGAACAGTATCATCATCGGTATAGCATCTCTAGTGTGAAAAGTTCTTGTTATCCAACCTGTCATTTTTCTTGCAGTTGTGACAGCTACTTTATTGTGTTCTTTAAAGGTAAGGTCTTCCGACATGAGTACACCCAGATCCTTTACACTGCCTTTTCGTTCTATGTTATGATTTGCCTGAGTTTTGTACGTGGTTTCCCTTTTAATATTTTTATTTTTTCCATGGCGCATGAGTTGGAACTTATCTTCGTTAAACACCATATTATTTTCTGTAGCCCATAGAAAGACCTGATCTACATCTGACTGGAGGTTTGCCGTGTCCTCTATGTTGCCTACTCTCATGAAGATCCTATTGTCATCTGCAAAGGATGATACAGTGCTATAGGTTGTGTTCTTGTCTATGTTCGATATGAGGATGAGTAAAAGTATTGGAGCAAGCACAGTACCCTGGGGGACTGAGCTCTTCACGGTTGATGGGCTGGATTTTATTTTAGGTTAGTTAAGTTAGGTTAGGTTAGGTAAGTTAGGTTAGGTAAGTTAGGGTAGGTAAGCTAGGCTAGGTAAGTTAGGTTAGGTAAGTTAGGTTAAGTAAGTTAGGTTAGGTTAGGTAAGTTAGGTTAGGTTAAGATAGGTTAGGTAAGTTAGGTTAGGTTAGGTAAGTTAGGTTAGGTTAAGATAGGTTAGGTAAGTTAGGTAGGTAAATTAGGTTAGGTTAAGATAGGTTAGGTAAGTTAGGAAAGGTAAGTTAAGTTAGGTTAGTTAAGTTAGGATAGGTAAGTTAGGTTAGCTTAGGTTATGTAGGCTAGGTTAGGTAAGTTAGGGTTGGTAAGCTAGGTTAGGTAAGTTAGGTTAGGTAAGTTAGGTTGGGTTAAGATAGGTTAGGTAAGGTTAGGTAGGTTAGGTTAAGTTAGGTTATGTTAGGTTAGTTAAGTTAGGATAGGTAAGTTAGGTTAAGTTAGGTTTGGTTAGTTAGGTTATGTAAGCTCAGTTAGGTTAGGTTAGCTTATTTAAGTTAGGATAGGTAAGTTAGGTTAGGTAAGTTAGGTTAGGTTAAGTTAGGTTAAGTTAGGTTAGGTTAGGTAAGTTAGGTTAGGGTTAGTTAGGTTAGGTTTAGGGACGTTATGTTAGGTAAGTAACATTCGGTGGGGAGGATAGGTTAGGTAGGTTTAAGCAGTGTTGTACAGAGAAAAGTTTTAAAGGTAAAGTGTCTAAGAAAATATATTTTAACAGAAGTGCAAGTTTGATATGAAAAGCTGAACTAGTTATATTTTGGAGAGAAATTTTATGCCTGAAGATGTGTTAGAGAACAACATTGATGTCTTAAAGTATAACTTGTTGGAAGAAGGAGAGTTTCTTTGATGAACCAAGGTGTTTTAGAGAACAACTTTTGATGAACGAAGGTGAGTTAGAGATCACCTTTGATGACTCTGAGAATAACTTTGATGAACGAAGATATCTTATAGAACAACTTTGATAGCTCTGGGAATAACTTTTATGACTTAGAGAACAACTTTGATGAACGAAGATGTCTTAGAAAGCTTCTCTGATGAACGCAAGGTTACTTAGAAACTAACATTTGATGACTCTGAGAATAACTTTTGATGTCATAGAAAATAACTTTGATGAACAAAGATGTTTTGGAAAGTTTCTCTGATGAACGAAGGTGAGTCTGAGAATACCGTTGATGACTCTAAGATAAACTTTGATGACTTTGAGAACAAGTTTGATGACTGAGATTAATTTTTAATGTCTCTTGAGATAACTTTGATGACTGAGAATAACTTTGATGACTCTGAGAATAACTTTGATGACTCTGAGAATAACTTTTGGGTAGCTATGAGAATAACTTTTGATGTCTTAGAATAACTTTTGATGACTCTGAGAATAACTTTAGATATCTCTGAGAATAACTTTGATGGACGAAGATGTCTTAGAAAGCACCTCTGACGAACGAAAGGTTACTTAGCGAATAACTTTTATGATGTAGAGAACAACTTTGATGATCGAGATTAACTTTAGATGTCTCTGAGAATAAGTTTGATGAACGAAGATATCTTACAAAGCAACTTTGATGTCTCGAAGAATAACTTTGATATCTCGAAGAGTACCTTTGGTGTGTTTGAGAGTGTCCTTGATGTCTTGAAGAGTGTCTTTGATGTCTCGAGAGGTGTCTTTGATGTCTTAAAGGATGTCTTTGATGTCTCTAAAGATGTCTTTGAGTGCAACTTTGATGTCTTTGAGTATGTCCTTGATGTCTCGAAGAGTGTCTTTGATGTCTCGAGAGGTGTCTTTGATGTCTTAAAGGATGTCTTTGATGTCTCTAAGGATGTCTTTGAATGCAACTTTGATGTCTTTGACTAAGTCCTTGATGTCTCGAAGTGTGCCTTTGACTATATTTCTTACTTAACGACATATAACTTTAGTTACGAAAGTGCTAAAAAAGTTACATTTGACTATTTTTAGCGATGTGAAAGGTTACTTTAGTTAAGAACAGTGTTGGAAAGACGCTACACTTGACTATTTTCAGTTTAGAGAAGTGATATTTCAGTTAAGAAATGACAAGGAAACATGATGGAAGTGACTATTTTTAGTTGACTTACAAATACTTTTAGTTAAAAACCGAAAAAAAGACAAAAATTGATGATGAACATGGCTTTTTCAGTTGATTGATGGATAATTTTAGTTATTAAATGACAATGAAACATGATGAACTAGGTTATTTTCTGTTGACTGGGGAATAAGTTTAGTTAAGAAATGATGAAAGTGATTATTTTTTAGTTGATTGACGATGGATTAAGTTAGTTATGAACAGTGTTGGAAAGTTTCCTTTGACAATTTTTTAGCTAAGAGAAAGGCCATTTTAGTTAATAACGGTGTTGAACGAGGCTAATCCTGGCTAGTTTTAGTTGAGTGGATAATAAGTTTAGTTGAGAAATGACGAAAGTGACTATGTTTTTAGTTGATTGGCGAAAGATTTTAGTTAAGGAACGTTAAATAACATGTAAGGGAATGAACACAGAGAACATATGGGGAACATGGCAAAGAACACAGAGAACATATGGGGAACATGGCAAAGAACACAGAAAACATGTAAGCAAAGTTGATGAACATAGTGAACATGTTGGGAATATGAACTTACAGAGAACATGAAAACATGATTAGGAGAATAGGGAGTACAAAGAATGAACAATGAACTTGTGAAGAACATAGAGAATATGACAAAGAATGTAGAAAACATGTAAGTGAAGGTGATAACCGAAGTGATCTTGTGAGGAACATGAACCTGTAGAGGAACATGAATATTGACAAAGAACACAAGAATATGGAAGACAGAATGAATATTGAGTAAAAACGTTGTAAAGAGATCATGCGATGAAAATGAAAACATAGAAAGTATGACTAGAATTTGTAGACAACATCATGAGACTAAGAGACAGATAACAGAAAAAATGGAGATACTTGTGAAAATATGAACTGAATGGGCTGTGAACATTTGAAGAACATGGAGTGAACACAAAAAACATGGATGAGAATACGAAAAACACAGTGAATATAGAGAAAATATGCAAATACAGTACGATTATTGAAGGTTTGGATAAGTTGGGGATGAGAAGGTAAGGGAAGGAAAGGGAAAGGGTATAACAAACTTCTATGAAATTATTTTCTCATAAGAACTCTTAACAAAACTTCTCTGAACATATTCTCAGAAAATGGTATTTGAAAAATACGCAGTTTTAACACGATTTTTTCTGAATTTTTCCTTTAAGATTTTCCTACTTATTTTCCTCATAAGAACTCTTAAACAAACTTCTAAACTCTCACAAATTATTTTACTCGTAAGAACTCTTAAAAAACTTCTAAGATTGCTTTATTTGAAAATAGTCAATGAAAAATCTGCGATTGAAAACAAACAAAAATAACCCATAGAGTTTCCCTGGAAATGCTCTGACACAAACACGATATTTCTAAATTTACCTGTAAACCCTGTGCCATAAACACGATATTTCCCCGCGACAAAATATAGTGTTTACGGGGTCATCCCTACAACTACGGAGGACTATATTAACCTCTGTGACAAAGACGGAGGGTTATATTGCCCTCTGTGACAGGGACGGAAACCTATATTACCTTCTATGAAAGGGACGAAGGGCTATATTACGTCTGTGACATTGACGGAGGGCTATATTACCTTCTATGAAAGGGACGGAGGGCTATATTACTATCTGCTACAGGGAAGGTGAGCTATATTACCTTCTGTGATGGGACGCAGGACTATATTACCGTCTGTGACAGGGACGGAAGATTATATTGCTGTCTGTGACAGGGACGGAGGACTATATTACCCTCTGTGACAGAGACGGAGGGTTATATTGCCCTCTGTGACAGGGACGGAAACCTATATTACCTTCTATGAAAGGGACGAAGGGCTATATTACGTCTGTGACATTGACGGAGGGCTATATTACCTTCTATGAAAGGGACGGAGGGCTATATTACTATCTGCTACAGGGAAGGTGAGCTATATTACCTTCTGTGATGGGACGCAGTGTAACGACCGCTTACCCTGTCGTAATAACCGCGGCCTCTATTGTAATAACCCAATGTTCCCCAGTATTAATCCTGTTATCTTGTGATCTCTCATAATCGTACTATACGCTCTCTATTGTAATTCTCCGTCTCTCTTCACTCAATACCCCAGCGTAACACTGTTACAGTCCAGCATGACCCCTCACTGGACTGCCACGTATATAAGAGGAATATAAAATGAGGAAGATACACCAAGGACAAGGGTTATTCGCTTATTACTAATTATAAAATACAAACCATTAAAGCACTGCCACCACCTTCCCGACCAACCATACCTGAATGTGTCTTATCACCGATCCCCCAGGAAGGCAAGGAATCAGTAACCATGGGACTCCGGGTAATATGAATTTCAGTAATAAATTTTGGAAAATTAGTTTGTGTAATTTACGTTACTAATTTAAATCCAAGGGCAACTTTAGTATCTATTAATAGTAGGAGAACATGGGGGCTTCCAATACAACACCTAGAAATGACAAAGTAGCAAAATATATCAAAGGGGAGTTAAGTGAATACCACTGGACAACCTATACAATTTATTTTATGAAACATGTAAATTAAGACAATTTGAACACATCACCTATTCTATTTCCCTAGAGGCACAATGGATATTTACCGAGGACACAAAACTCAAGTGCTACTATACCTTAAATACCCGCACTACGGCCACGATGTTGATGGCTGCCCTCAGCCCCGAGGATACGGGCTTGCGGCCCTGTTCCTAATACACTCCCAAGACACACTAATGAAATTTAGTTTTTCCAACTTATTGCTGGGAAGGATTACTCCTCCCACCATCTACTACAGCCCCAGGGCTCCACCCATTATTTTGGCAATGGCCAACCATTTAACACGTAGGCCTGAGGTCTGGCTCTCTAGGGCCAATAAGGACTTGGCCCTTATCTCAGGCCAATCACCTTCACTGATCTGTCGTGGAAAGCTACATGAATTCCTGAAGATTGAGTCAGCTCTCCCCAGCTAAAGAGAAGGGGGGACAAGGCGCGTCTATGGAGCCCAGGCACCTGCGAGCAATGTTTACAAAACTGATAATTTATGTTCAAGCCTGTCTCCTCTAAGATAGGAGTAGGGACATTTGACTCTGCCTGGTATGGGGAAGGCCGCTGCTGAGAGGGAAAGAGAGGGAATGAGAGGGAAAGAGAGGGGATGAGAGGGGGAAGTTGAGTGGGAGAAGCCAAGGTATCCAAGACCACCCTACCCTCAGGTCAACCTCTTGACCCTGACAAATGGGCGACAGGGGGGGGGAAGAGGAGAGGAGACGAATGACGGCCAAGGGGAGGGGAGAAGGAAGGAGGGGAGAGGGAGAAGGAAAGGAGGGGAGAAGGAGAGGGAAAAGAGGGGAGAAGGGAGAACCAATGATCTGAGCCCCAGATCATTACAACTCCCCCTCCTCGGAAATTAAGAAATTTGTGTGTAAAGCAAGTTACACACACTTTTCTTATCCAGAAATCCTGCCCTACCCTAACCATTAACTCCAAAAACAACATTTTTAACCCAACACTATTTTCAACCAATGCCTCAAAACAAAAGAAATTATCTAATCCTAACTAATTCCATACAATACTCCAACAACACTAATGGCACACCCAAAAGGTGTGCCTCAGCATGTATTTATACCTATCAACACAACAGTAATAATACATAAAACATAAGGACAGAGACCGTCCCTATAATCCTGACTGTCCAACTTGGATGCAGCCCCGAGGATACGGGCTTGCGGCCCTGTTCCTAATACACTCCCAAGACACACTAATGAAATTTAGTTTTTCCAACTTATTGCTGGGAAGGATTACTCCTCCCACCATCTACTACAGCCCCAGGGCTCCACCCATTATTTTGGCAATGGCCAACCATTTAACACGTAGGCCTGAGGTCTGGCTCTCTAGGGCCAATAAGGACTTGGCCCTTATCTCAGGCCAATCACCTTCACTGATCTGTCATGGAAAGCTACATGAATTCCTGAAGATTGAGTCAGCTCTCCCCAGCTAAAGAGAAGGGGGACAAGGCGCGTCTATGGAGCCCAGGCACCTGCGAGCAATGTTTACAAAACTGATAATTTATGTTCAAGCCTGTCTCCTCTAAGATAGGAGTAGGGACATTTGACTCTGCCTGGTATGGGGAAGGCCGCTGCTGAGAGGAAAAGAGAGGGAATGAGAGGGAAAGAGAGGGGATGAGAGGGGGAAGTTGAGTGGGAGAAGCCAAGGTATCCAAGACCACCCTACCCTCAGGTCAACCTCTTGACCCTGACAAATGGGCGACAGGGGGGGGGAAGAGGAGAGGAGACGAATGACGGCCAAGGGGAGGGGAGAAGGAAGGAGGGGAGAGGGAGAAGGAAAGGAGGGGAGAAGGAGAGGGAAAAGAGGGGAGAAGGGAGAACCAATGATCTGAGCCACAGATCATTACAGCAGGACTATATTACCGTCTGTGACAGGGACGGAAGATTATATTGCTGTCTGGGACATGGACGGAGGACTATATTACCCTGGGTGACAGGAACGGAGCGCTATATTACCCTCTGTAACGAGGATGGAGGGCTATAGTACCCTCTGTGACAGGGACAGAGAGCTATATAACCCTCTGTGAAAGGGACGGAGGGCTATATTACCCTCTGTGACAAGGATGGAGTGTCATATTACTCTGTGACATGGACGGAGGGCTATATTACCCTCTGTGACAGGGACGGAGGGCTGTATTACCATCTGTGACAGTGATGGAGGGCTATATTACCCTCTGTGACAGAGACGGAGGGCTGTATTACCATCTGTGACAGTGATGGAGGTCTATATTACCCTCTGTGACAGGGACGGAGGGCTATATTACCCTATGTGACAGGGACAGAGCACTATATTCCCCTCTGTGACAGCGACGGAGGGCTATATTACCGTCTGTGAAAGGGATGGAGGGCTATATTACCCTCTGTGACAAGGATGGAGTGCCATATTACTCTGTGACATGGACGGAGGGCTATATTACCCTGTGTGACAGGGACGGAGGGCTGTATTACCATCTGTGACAGTGATGGAGGGCTATATTACCCTCTGTGACAGAGACGGAGGGCTGTATTACCATCTGTGACAGTGATGGAGGTCTATATTACCCTCTGTGACAGGGACGGAGGGCTATATTACCCTATGTGACAGGGACAGAGCACTATATTCCTCTCTGTAACAGCGACGGAGGGCTATATTACCCTCTGTGACAGGGACGAAGGGCTATATTACTATCTCTGACATGGACGGAGATCTATCTTACCATCTGTGATGGGACTGAGGGATATATTACCATCTGTGAAAGGGAAGGAGGACTATATTACCATCTATGACAGCAAAGGTCAGCTATATTACCCTATGAGACAGGGACGGAGCGCTATATTACCCTCTGTGATAGGGACGGAGGGCTATATTACCATCTGTGACAGAGAAGGAGGGCTATATTACCCTATGTGACAGGGACAGAGCACTATATTCCTCTCTGTAACAGCGACGGAGGGCTATATTACCCTCTGTGACAGGGACGAAGGGCTATATTACTATCTCTGACATGGACGGAGATCTATCTTACCATCTGTGATGGGACTGAGGGATATATTACCATCTGTGAAAGGGAAGGAGGACTATATTACCATCTATGACAGCAAAGGTCAGCTATATTACCCTATGAGACAGGGACGGAGCGCTATATTACCCTCTGTGATAGGGACGGAGGGCTATATTACCATCTGTGACAGAGAAGGAGGGCTATATTACCATTATGATCGGACGGAGGGCTATATTACCGTTTGTGACAGGGACGGAGAGTTATATAACCCTCTGTGACAGAGACGGAGGGCTATATTACCCTCTGTGAAAGGGACGGTGGACTATATTACCATCGGTGACAGGGACTTAGGACTATATTATCATCGATGACAGAGACGGTGGGCTATATTACCATCTGTGACAGGGACAAAGACCTATATTACCATCTGTGAAAGGGACGGAGGACTATATTACCTCTGTGGCAGGGACGGAGGGCTATATTTCCATCTGTGACGTGGACGGAGGGCTATTACCATCTGTGACAGGGACGAAGGGCTATATTACCATCTGTGATGGGGACGGTGGACTATATCACCTTTTGTGACAGGGATGGTGGACTATATTACCATAGGTTACAGCGACGGAGGAGTATATTACCATCTGTGACAGGGCCGGTGGACTATATTACCATCTGTGAAAAGGACTTGGGGCTATATTACCATCTGTGACAGGCACGGAGGGCTATATTACCGTCTGTGACATGGGCGGAGGACTATATTACAACATCTGTGACAGGGACGGAGAGCTATATTACCATTTGTGACAGGGACGGTGGACTATATTACCATCTGTGAGAGGGATGGAGGGCTATATTACCATTTGTGACAGGGACGAGCGCTATATTAACGTCTGTGATAGAGATGGAGGGCTATATTATCATCTGTGACTGGGACGTAGGGCTGTATTAACATTTGTGATGGGGAGGAAGGGCTATATTACCATCTGTGACAGTGACAGAGAGCTATATTACCGTCTGAGACAGGGACGGATTGCTATATTACCATCTGTGACAGAAACGGAGGGCTATATTACCATCTGTGAAAGGGAAGGAGGGCTTTATTGCCATCTGTGACAGGGACGGAGGGTTATATTACACTCTTTGACAGTGGAGGGAGGGTTATATTACTCTCTGTGATAGGGACTGAGGGCTATATTACAATCTGTGACAAGAACGAAGGGCTATAATATCATCTGTGACAAGGACGGAGGGCTATATCACCCTCTGTGACTGGGACAGAGGGCTATATTACCATCTGTGACAGGGACGTAGGGCTATGTTACCTTCTTTGACAGGGACGGAGGACTATATTACCTTCTGTGACAGGGATGGAGGGCTATATTACCATCTCTGACAAGGACGGAGGGCTATATTACAATCTGTGATGGGGACGGACGGCTATATTTCCATCTGTGAGAGGGACGAAGAGATATATTACCATCTGTGACAGGGACGGAGGACTATGTTACCATTTGTGATGGGGACAGAGGACTATATTACCATCTGAGACAGAGACAGAGGGCTATATTACCATCTGTGACAGGGACGGAGGGTTATATTGCCCTCTGTGACAGGGACGGAAACCTATATTTCCTTCTATGAAAGGGACGAAGGGCTATATTACGTCTGTGACGTTGACGGAGGGCTATATTACCTTCTATGAAAGGGACGGAGGGCTATATTACTATCTGCTACAGGGAAGGTGAGCTATATTACCTTCTGTGATGGGACGCAGGACTATATTACCGTCTGTGACAGGGACGGAAGATTATATTGCTGACTGGGACAGGGACGGAGGACTATATTACCCTGGGTGACAGGAACGGAGCGCTATATTACCCTCTGTAACGAGGATGGAGGGCTATAGTACCCTCTGTGACAGGGACAGAGAGCTATATAACCCTCTGTGAAAGGGACGGAGGGCTATATTACCCTCTGTGACAAGGATGGAGTGTCATATTACTCTGTGACATGGACGGAGGGCTATATTACCCTCTGTGACAGGGACGGAGGGCTGTATTACCATCTGTGACAGTGTTGGAGGGCTATATTACCCTCTGTGACAGAGACGGAGGGCTGTATTACCATCTGTGACAGTGATGGAGGTTTATATTACCCTCTGTGACAGGGACGGAGGGCTATATTACCCTATGTGACAGGGACAGAGCACTATATTCCCCTCTGTGACAGCGACGGAGGGCTATATTACCCTCTGTGAAAGGGACGGAGGGCTATATTACCCTCTGTGACAAGGATGGAGTGCCATATTACTCTGTGACATGGACGGAGGGCTATATTACCCTGTGTGACAGGGACGGAGGGCTGTATTACCATCTGTGACAGTGATGGAGGGCTATATTACCCTCTGTGACAGAGACGGAGGGCTGTATTACCGTCTGTGGCAGTGATGGAGGTCTATATTACCCTCTGTGACAGGGACGGAGGGCTATATTACCCTATGTGACAGGGACAGAGCACTATATTCCTCTCTGTGACAGCGACGGAGGGCTATATTACCCTCTGTGACAGGGACGAAGGGCTATATTACTATCTCTGACATGGACGGAGATCTATCTTACCATCTGTGATGGGACTGAGGGATATATTACCATCTGTGAAAGGGACGGAGGACTATATTACCATCTGTGACAGGGACGGAGGACTATATTACCATCTATGACAGCAAAGGTCAGCTATATTACCCTATGAGACAGGGACGGAGCTCTATATTACCCTCTGTGATAGGGACGGAGGGCTATATTACCATCTGTGACAGAGAAGGAGGGCTATATTACCATTATGATCGGACGGAGGGCTATATTACCGTTTGTGACAGGGACGGAAAGTTATATAACCCTCTGTGACAGAGACGGAGGGCTATATTACCCTCTGTGAAAGGGACGGTGGACTATATTACCATCGGTGACAGGGACTTAGGACTATATTATCATCGATGACAGAGACGGTGGGCTATATTACCATCTGTGACAGGGACAAAGACCTATATTACCATCTGTGAAAGGGACGGAGGACTATATTACCTCTGTGGCAGGGACGGAGGGCTATATTTCCATCTGTGACGTGGACGGAGGGCTATTACCATCTGTGACAGGGACGAAGGGCTATATTACCATCTGTGATGGGGACGGTGGACTATATTACCTTTTGTGACAGGGATGGTGGACTATATTACCATAGGTTACAGCGACGGAGGAGTATATTACCATCTGTGACAGGGCCGGTGGACTATATTACCATCTGTGAAAAGGACTTGGGGCTATATTACCATCTGTGACAGGCACGGAGGGCTATATTACCGTCTGTGACATGGGCGGACGACTATATTACAACATCTGTGACAGGGACGAAGGGCTATATTACCATCTGTGACAGGGACGGAGAGCTATATTACCATTTGTGACAGGGACGGTGGACTATATTACCATCTGCGAGAGGGATGGAGGGCTATATTACCATTTGTGACAGGGACGAGCGCTATATTAACGTCTGTGATAGAGATGGAGGGCTATATTATCATCTGTGACTGGGACGTAGGGCTGTATTAACATTTGTGATGGGGAGGAAGGGCTATATTACCATCTGTGACAGTGACAGAGAGCTATATTACCGTCTGAGACAGGGACGGATTGCTATATTACCATCTGTGACAGAAACGGAGGGCTATATTACCATCTGTGAAAGGGAAGGAGGGTTATATTACACTCTTTGACAGTGGAGGGAGGGTTATATTACTCTCTGTGATAGGGACTGAGGGCTATATTACAATCTGTGACAAGAACGAAGGGCTATAATATCATCTGTGACAAGGACGGAAGGCTATATCACCCTCTGTGACTGGGACAGAGGGCTATATTACCATCTGTGACAGGGACGTAGGGCTATGTTACCTTCTTTGACAGGGACGGAGGACTATATTACCTTCTGTGACAGGGATGGAGGGCTATATTACCATCTCTGACAAGGACGGAGGGCTATATTACAATCTGTGATGGGGACGGACGGCTATATTTCCATCTGTGAGAGGGACGAAGAGATATATTACCATCTGTGACAGGGACGGAGGACTATGTTACCATTTGTGATGGGGACAGAGGACTATATTACCATCTGAGACAGAGACAGAGGGCTATATTACAATCTGTGACAGGGACGGAGGGTTATATTGCCCTCTGTGACAGGGACGGAAACCTATATTTCCTTCTATGAAAGGGACGAAGGGCTATATTACGTCTGTGACATTGACGGAGGGCTATATTACCTTCTATGAAAGGGACGGAGGGCTATATTACTATCTGCTACAGGGAAGGTGAGCTATATTACCTTCTGTGATGGGACGCAGGACTATATTACCGTCTGTGACAGGGACGGAAGATTATATTGCTGACTGGGACAGGGACGGAGGACTATATTACCCTGGGTGAAAGGAACGGAGCGCTATATTAACCTCTGTAACGAGGATGGAGGGCTATAGTACCCTCTGTGACAGGGACAGAGAGCTATATAACCCTCTGTGAAAGGGACGGAGGGCTATATTACCCTCTGTGACAAGGATGGAGTGTCATATTACTCTGTGACATGGACGGAGGGCTATATTACCCTCTGTGACAGGGACGGAGGGCTGTATTACCATCTGTGACAGTGTTGGAGGGCTATATTACCCTCTGTGACAGAGACGGAGGGCTGTATTACCATCTGTGACAGTGATGGAGGTTTATATTACCCTCTGTGACAGGGACGGAGGGCTATATTACCCTATGTGACAGGGACAGAGCACTATATTCCCCTCTGTGACAGCGACGGAGGGCTATATTACCCTATGTGACAGGGACAGAGCACTATATTCCCCTCTGTGACAGCGACGGAGGGCTATATTACCCTCTGTGAAAGGGACGGAGGGCTATATTACCCTCTGTGACAAGGATGGAGTGCCATATTACTCTGTGACATGGACGGAGGGCTATATTACCCTGTGTGACAGGGACGGAGGGCTGTATTACCATCTGTGACAGTGATGGAGGGCTATATTACCCTCTGTGACAGAGACGGAGGGCTGTATTACCGTCTGTGGCAGTGATGGAGGTCTATATTACCCTCTGTGACAGGGACGGAGGGCTATATTACCCTATGTGACAGGGACAGAGCACTATATTCCTCTCTGTGACAGCGACGGAGGGCTATATTACCCTCTGTGACAGGGACGAAGGGCTATATTACTATCTCTGACATGGACGGAGATCTATCTTACCATCTGTGATGGGACTGAGGGATATATTACCATCTGTGAAATTGACGGAGGACTATATTACCATCTGTGACAGGGACGGAGGACTATATTACCATCTATGACAGCAAAGGTCAGCTATATTACCCTATGAGACAGGGACGGAGCGCTATATTACCCTCTGTGATAGGGACGGAGGGCTATATTACCATCTGTGACAGAGAAGGAGGGCTATATTACCATTATGATCGGACGGAGGGCTATATTACCGTTTGTGACAGGGACGGAGAGTTATATAACCCTCTGTGACAGAGACGGAGGGCTATATTACCCTCTGTGAAAGGGACGGTGGACTATATTACCATCGGTGACAGGGACTTAGGACTATATTATCATCGATGACAGAGACGGTGGGCTATATTACCATCTGTGACAGGGACAAAGACCTATATTACCATCTGTGAAAGGGACGGAGGACTATATTACCTCTGTGGCAGGGACGGAGGGCTATATTTCCATCTGTGACGTGGACGGAGGGCTATTACCATCTGTGACAGGGACGAAGGGCTATATTACCATCTGTGATGGGGACGGTGGACTATATTACCTTTTGTGACAGGGATGGTGGACTATATTACCATAGGTTACTGCGACGGAGGAGTATATTACCATCTGTGACAGGGCCGGTGGACTATATTACCATCTGTGAAAAGGACTTGGGGCTATATTACCATCTGTGACAGGCACGGAGGGCTATATTACCGTCTGTGACATGGGCGGAGGACTATATTACAACATCTGTGACAGGGACGAAGGGCTATATTACCATCTGTGACAGGGACGGAGAGCTATATTACCATTTGTGACAGGGACGGTGGACTATATTACCATCTGTGAGAGGGATGGAGGGCTATATTACCATTTGTGACAGGGACGAGCGCTATATTAACGTCTGTGATAGAGATGGAGGGCTATATTATCATCTGTGACTGGGACGTAGGGCTGTATTAACATTTGTGATGGGGAGGAAGGGCTATATTACCATCTGTGACAGTGACAGAGAGCTATATTACCGTCTGAGACAGGGACGGATTGCTATATTACCATCTGTGACAGAAACGGAGGGCTATTTTACCATCTGTGACAGAAACGGAGGGCTATATTACCATCTGTGAAAGGGAAGGAGGGCTTTATTGCCATCTGTGACAGGGACGGAGGGTTATATTACACTCTTTGACAGTGGAGGGAGGGTTATATTACTCTCTGTGACAGGGACTGAGGGCTATATTACAATCTGTGACAAGAACGAAGGGCTATAATATCATCTGTGACAAGGACGGAGGGCTATATCACCCTCTGTGACTGGGACAGAGGGCTATATTTCCATCTGTGACAGGGACGTAGGGCTATGTTACCTTCTTTGACAGGGACGGAGGACTATATTATCTTGTGTGACAGGGATGGAGGGCTATATTACCATCTCTGACAAGGACGGAGGGCTATATTACAATCTGTGATGGGGACGGACGGCTATATTTCCATCTGTGAGAGGGACGAAGAGATATATTACCATCTGTGACAGGGACGGAGGACTATTTTACCATTTGTGATGGGGACAGAGGACTATATTACCATCTGAGACAGAGACGGAGGGCTATATTACCATCTGTGACAGGGACGTAGGACTATATTACGTCTGTGACCGGGACGGAGGGCTATATTACCATCTGTGACAGGGACGTAGGACTATATTACGTCTGTGACCGGGACTGAGGGCTATATTACCATCTGTGACAGGGACGGGGGACTATATTACTATCTGTGATGGAGACGGAGGGATATATTACCCTCTGTGACAGGAACGGAGGGCTATATTACCATCTGTGATGTGGACGGAGGGCTATATTACCCTCTGTGACAGGGACGGAGGGTTATATTACCATCTGTTAAAGGGACAGAGGGCAATATTACCTTCTATAAAGGGACGGAGGGCTATATTACCATCTGTGACAGTGACGGAGTGCTATATTATCGTCTGTGAAAGGAACGGTGGGCTATATTACCATCTGTGACAGGAATGATCAACTATATTACCCTTTTTGACGAGAATGATCTGCTATATTACTCTTTGTGACAGAAACGGATCGCTATATTACCTTCTGTGATAGGGAAGGAGGGCTATATTACTATCTGTGATGGTAATAGAGGGCTATATTACCCTCTGTGACAGGGACGGAGGGCTATATTACCGTCTGTGACAGGGACAGAAGGCTATATTACCATCAGTGACAGAGACGGAGGGCTATATTACCCTCTGTGACTGGGACGCAGGGCTATTTTACCATCTGTGAAAGGGACGGAGGGCTATATTACCATCTTTGACAGGGACGGAGGACTATATTACCTTCGGTGAAAGGAACGGAGAGCTATATTACCATCTGTGACTGGGACGGTGGGATACATTACCCTATGTGATAGGGACGGAGAGCTATATTATCCTCTGTGACATGGACGGAGGGCTACATTACCCTATGTGATAGGGACGGAGAGCTATATTATCCTCTGTGACAGTGACGGAGTGCTATATTACCGTCTGTGAGAGGAACGGTGGGCTATATTACCATCTGTGATAGGGAAGGAGGGCTATATTACTATCTGTGATGGTAATAGAGGGCTATATTACCTTCTGTGACAGGGACGGAGGGTTATATTACCATCTGTGACAGGAATGAAGGGATATATTACCATCTGTGACAGGAATGATCTGCTATATCACCCTTTGTGACAGGGACGGATCGCTATATTACTTTCTGTGATAGAGAAGGAGGGCAATATTACTATCTGTGATGGTAATAGAGGGCAATTTTACCCTCTATGACAGGGAAGGAGTGCTATATTACCATCTGTGACAGGAATGAAGGGATATATTACCATCTGTGACAGGGACGGAGGGTTATATTACCCTCTGTGATAAGGACGGAGGACTATATTACCATCTGTGACAGGAATGATCAGCTATATTACCCTTTGTGACAGGGACGGATCGCTATATTACCTTCTGTGATGGGGAAGGAGGGCTATATTACCATCTGTGATGGTAACGGAGGGCTATATTACCCTCTGTGACGTGGACGGAGGGCTATATTACCGTCTGTGTCTGGGACGGAGGGCTATATTACCGTCAGTGACAGGGACGGAGGGCTATATTACCGTCAGTGACAGGGACGGAGGGCTATATTACCCTCTGTGACTAGGATGCAAGGCTATATTACCCTCTGTGACAGGGACGGAGGGCTATATTACCCTCTGTGACAGGGTGGAGGGCTATATTACCATCTTTGGCAGGGACGGAGGAATATATTACCTTCTGTGACAGGAACGGAGGGCTATATTACCATCTCTAACAAGGACGGAGGGCTATATCACCATCTGTTATGGGGACGGATGACTATATTACCATCTGTAACAGGGACGGAGAGCTATATTACCTTCTGTGACAGGGACGGAGGGCTATATTACCCTATGTGACAGGGACGCTGAGCTATATTACCCTCTGTGACAGGGACAAAGGGGTATATTACCATCTGTGACAAGGACCCAGGACTATATTACTCTCTGTGACAGGGACGGAGGGCTATAATACCATCTGTGACAATGACGGAGGACTATAATACCCTCTGTGACAGGGACGGAGAGCTATATTACTGTGTGTGACAGGAATGGTCAGCTATATTACCCCTTTGTGACAGGGACGGAACGCTATATTTCCTTCTGTGATAGGGAAGGAGGGCTATATTACCATCTGTGATGGTAACGGAGGTCTATATTACCCTCTGTGACGGGGACGGAGGGCTATATTACCGTCTGTGACAGGTACGGAGGGCTATATTATCTTCTGTGATAGGAACGGAGGGCTATATTTCCTTCTGTGATGGGGACGGAGGCCTATATAACCCTCCGTGACAGGGACGGAGGGATATATTACCGTCTGTTACTGGGACAGAGGGCTATATTACCGTCTGTGACAGGACGGAGAGATATATTACCGTCTGTTACTGGGACAGAGGGCTATATTACCGTCTGTGACAGGGGCGGAGGGCTATATTACTGTCTGTGACAGTGATGGAGGGCTATATTACAGTCTGTGACAGGGAACGGAGGGCTATATTACGATCTATGACAGGGACTGAGGGATATATTACCATCTGTGTCAGGGACGGAGGGATATATTACCATCTGTGACTGGGACGAAGGGCTATATTACAATCTGTGACCGGGACGGAGGACTGTATTACCATCTGTGACAGGGTCGAAGGGCTATATTTCCATCTGTGACAATGATGGAAAGCTATATTACCATCTGACAGGGACGGTGGATTATATTACCATCTGTGACAGGGACGGAGGGATATATTACCCTCTGTGACAGAGACGGAGGACTATATTACCATCTGTGACAGTGATGGAGGACTATATTACCATCTGTGACAGGGACGGTGGATTATATTACCATCTGTGACAGGGACGAATGGCTATATTTTGATCTGTTACAGGAACAGAAAGCTATATTACCATCTGTGAAAAAGACGGAGGACTATATTACCATCTGTGACAGGGACGGTGGACTATATTACCATCTGTTACAGGGACGGAGGGCTATATTACCATCTGTGACAGGGACGGTGGACTATATTACCATCTGTGACAGGGACGGAGAGCTTTATTACCATCTGTGACAGGGACGGAGGGCTATATTACCATCTATGAAAGGGACGGAGGACTATATTACCATCTGTGACAGGGGCGGAGGGCTATATTACCATCTGTGACAGGGACGGAGGGCTATATTACCATCTGTGACAGGCACGGAGGACTATATTACCATCTGTGACAGGGACGGAGTGCTATATTACCTCTGTGACAGGAACGGAGGGCTATATTACCATCTGTGACAGGGAAGGAGGGCTATATTACCTCTGTGACAGGAACAGAGGACTATATTACCCTCTGTGACAGGGACGGAGGACTATATTACCGTCTGTGACAGGGACGGAGGGCTATATTACCCTTTGTGACAGACACGGAGGGCTGTTTAACCATCTGTGACAGCGACGGAGGGCTGTATTACCCTCTGTGACAGAACTACTAAATTCAACTAATGAGGTGGTAGAGGTACTAGGAATTAAGGTAGAGAAACTAAACCTAATTATTATTCTAAAATATAAACCGCCAGATACAACGTTTGAAGAATTCACAGAGCAGATGCTCAAAATAGAGAACATACTTGATAACCTAGCAAACACAGCTCCAGATATTATCTTCCTTGGAGATTTCAATTTACCAAGTTTAAGATGGAGAATGGCAAACACAAATATCATAGCAGGGAATGACCCGGGAAATAACCAACCACAGGTCAGAGAACTTTTGAGATTCGGTGACAAATTCTCGCTCAATCAACAGATTACAAAACCAACTAGGAACGAAAACACACTAGACTTGTTATTCACAAACAATGATGAACTAATCAGAGACATAACAATCTCAGATACTTCATACTCAGACCACAAGCTCATTGAAGTGCGAACTAGCATAAATAACGGTAGTAGGTCTAAGAGACCTAACAAGCGAGAAGGAATATTCAATCAATTCAATTTCATCAATAAGAGGATTGACTGGGAAAAAATAATTGTAGTCCTTGCAACCATTCAATGGGAGACGGTCTTAAGCAACAAAATTCCCACACAGGGAATAGCTCAACTGACAGCTGAATCTTACAAGGTCTGCTTGAAGCACGTGCCTATGAGGAGAGGCAGAAAGAGGACCACTCTAGAAAGAGAACGCAGACGACTGTACAGGAGAAGGAAAAAAATAACGGAAATGCTTCGGCAGATACAACTATCACAAGCAAGGAAAATAAGCCTAAGCAGGGAGATCGAAGAAATAGAACAAACATTGAAGCGATCATATGAGTCCGAGGAAATGGAATTGGAACAGAAAACTATACTAGAGATAAGGAAAAATCCGAAATATTTTTTCATATACGCAAAATCCAAATCCAAAACCTCGACCAGTATTGGACCGTTAATTACAAATGAAGGTACGTACACAGAGGACAACAAAGAGATTAGTGAAATTCTAAGAAGCCAGTATGAGGCTATGTTTAGCACACCAATAAACAACGTGAAAGTTGATGACCCAGACAGCTTCTTTATGAATGACATTCAAGCTGCAGATAATATAACGGATATTACCACAAACTCGGAAGACATTGAAAGAGAAATTGACAATATGCTGTTGCATATGTTACTGTTGCACTCAGCTCCTATGCCTGACACATGGAATTCAATATGCATAAAGAAATGTAAAGTACCAGTAGCGAGAGCACTCAGCGTAATATGGAGAAAGAACCTGGATACAGGGGAGATACCAGCAGCACTTAAATACTTAAATCTGCAGATATAGCTCCGTTGCACAAGGGAGGGGGGGAGTAAAGCCTTGGCAAAAAATTATAGGCTAGTTGCACTAACAACACACATAATAAAAGTGTTTGAAAGAGTGGTTAGGAATCAAATTTCTAGTTTTATGGAAAACAATGAATTGCACAATCCAGGACAACATTGATTTAGAGCGGGAAGATCCTGTCAATCACAGTTACTCAACCACTATGACAAAATCACAAAAGCCGTAGAAGAAAAGCAAAATGCAGATGTTGTATACACAGACTTAGCAAAGGTGTTCGACAAATGTTACCATGGGGTGATAGCTCACAAAATGAGGTCACTGGGAATAACTGGAAAAGTAGGACGCTGGATACTCAATTTCCTGTCGAACAGAACACAAAGAGTAACAGTCAATCAGATAAAATCGAGTCCAAGCGATGTTAAAAGCTCTGTACCTCAAGGTACAGTCCTTGCACCGCTACTGTTCCTTATTCTCATATCTGATATAGACAAAAATACACGTCACAGCTTCGTGTCGTCCTTTGCAGATGACACAAAAATCAGCATGAAAATTACTTCTGCTGAAGACATTGAAAAACTACAAGCAGATGTCAACAAAGTTTTCGATTGGGCAGCAGAAAATAACATGATGTTTAACAGTGATAAATTTCAGGTACTCAGGTACGGCAAAAATGAGGATCTGAAACATAATACAGAGTACAAAACACAATCGAATCTTCCCATAGTAGAAAAACAGCATGTCAAGGATTTGGGAATAATGATGTCCGACGATCTAACGTTTAGGGAGCATAACCAAGCAAATATCGCGTCAGCCAGAAAAATTATCGGATGGATTACGAGAACTTTCAAATCCAGGGATCCCATCACAATGGTTGTACTCTTCAAGTCACTTGTGTTGTCCCGTCTCGAGTACTGTTCAGCACTCACTTCCCCCTTCAGAGCAGGAGAGATTGCTGAAATTGAGGGAATACAGAGAACATATATGGCACGCATAGACGAGATAAAACACCTAAATTATTGGGATCGTCTCAAAGCTCTCCAAATGTACTCTCTATAAAGGAGACGAGAGAGATACCAAATAATTTACACATGGAAAATAGTGGAGGGCCAGGTCCCAAATCTACACAGTAAAATAACAACGTACTGGAGTGAACGATACGGAAGAAAATGCAAGATTGATCCAGTGGAGAGCAGAGGTGCCATAGGCACAATCAGAGAGCACTGTATACACATCAGAGGTCCGCGGTTGTTCAACGTCCTCCCAGCGACTATAAGAAATATTGCCGGAAGAACCGTGGACATCTTCAAGTGAAAACTGGACTGTTTTCTAAGATAAGTTCCGGATCAGCCGGGCTGTGGTGGGTATGTGGCCCTGCGGGCCGCTCCAAACAACAGCCTGGTGGACCAAACTCTCACAAATCGAGTCTGGCCTCGGGCGGGGCTTGGGGAGTAGAAGAACTCCCAGAACCCCATCAAGCAGGGACGGAGGACTATATTACCATCTGTGACAGGAACGGTCAACATATTACCCTTTGTGACAGGAATGGAGCGCTATATTACCCTCTGTGATTGGGACGGAGGGCTACATTACCATCTGTGATGGGGAAGGAGGAGTATATTACCATCTGTGATAGGGACGAAGGGCTATATTACCATCTGTGACAGGGAAGGAGGACTGTATTACCATCTGTGACAGGGACAGAGAACTATATTACCATCTGTGACAGGGGACGGAGGGCTATATTACTCTCTGTGACAGGGATGGAGGGCTATATTACAATCTGTGACAAGGACGGAGGGTTATATTACCATCTGTGACAGGGACAGAAGGCTATATTACCATCTGTGACAGGGACGGAGGACTATATTACCATCTGTGACAGGGACGGAGGGCTATATTAACATCTGTGACAGGGACGGAGGGCTATATTAACATCTGTGACAGGGATGGAGGGCTATATTACAATCTGTGACAAGGACGGAGGGTTATATTACCACCTGTGACAGGGACGGAAGGCTATATTACCATCTGTGACAGGGACGGAGGACTATATTACCATCTGAGACAGGGACGGAGGACTATATTACCATCTGTGACAGGGACAGAGGACTATATTACCATCTGTGACAGGGACCGAGGACTATATTACCATCTGTGACAGGGACGGAGGGCTATATTAACATCTGTGACAGGGACGGAGGGCTATATTACCATCTGTGACAGGGACGGAAGGCTATATTACCATCTGTGACAGGGACGGAGGACTATATTACCATCTGCGACAGGGACGGAGGACTATATTACCATCTGTGACAGGGACGGAGGGCTATATTACCATCTGTGACTGGGACGGAAGGCTATATTACCATCTGTGACAGGGACGGAGGACTATATTACCATCTGTGACAGGGACGGAGGACTATATTACCATCTGTGACAGGGACGGAAGGCTATATTACCATCTGTGACAGGGACGGAGGCGGCGCACCAGCTTACGCAGCCCTCGCCTCAGACAGTGCGTCTGGCCGCCACCAATAAGAATGTACCGGGCAGGAAGTCATTGCCCATCGAACACCGCTGGGCGCTCTGGTCCACCTTTAGCGTCGCCAACGAGAGAACCGGGTGAGTCTTGCTCCTTCCCTCTGTTGTTACTGTTGCTGCTGCTGTTGTTGCTGTTGCTGCTGTTGTTACTGTTGCTGCTGGTGTTACCGTTGCTGCTGCTGTTGTTACTGTTGCTGCTGTTGTTATTGTTGCTGCTGCTGTTGTTACTGTTGTTGCTGCTGTTGTTACTGTTGCTGCTGCTGTTGTTACTGTTGCTGCTGGTGTTACTGTTGCTGCTGCTGTTGTTACTGTTGCTGCTGCTGTTGTTACTGTTGGTGCTGCTGTTGTTACTGTTGGTGCTGCTGTTGTTACTGTTGGTGCTGCTGTTGTTACTGTAGCTGGTGTTGCTACTGTTACTGCTGTTGTTACTGTTGCTGCTGCTGTTGTTACTGTTGCTGCTGTTGTTACTGTTGGTGCTGCTGTTGTTATTGTTGCTGCTGTTGTTACTGTTGCTGCTGCTGTTGTTACTGTTGCTGCTGTTGTTGTTACTGTAGCTGGTGTTGTTACTGTTGCTGCTGTTGTTACTGTTGCTGCTGCTGTTGTTACTGTTGCTGCTATTGTTACTGTTGGTGCTTCTGTTACTGCTGTTGTTACTGTAGCTGGTGTTGTTACTGTAGCTGGTGTTGTTACTGTTGCTGCTGCTGTTACTGCTGATGCTGCTGTTGTTACCGTGGCTTCTGTTGTTATTGTTGCTGCTGTATTTACTGTTGGTGGTGCTGTTGGTACTGTTGCTGCTGTTGGTACTGTTACTGATGCTGCTGTATTCACTGTTGGTGGTGCTGTTGGTACTGTTGCTGCTGTTACTGTTGCTGCTGCTGTTGTTAATGTTGCTGCTGCTGTTGTTACTGCTGCTGCTGCTGTTGTTACTGCTGATGCTGCTGTTGTTACTGCTTATGCTGCTGTTGTTACTGTTTCTGCTATTGTTACTGTTCGTGGAACTGCTGTTGTTACTGACACTGTTGTTGTTATTGTTGGTGCTGTTGGTTCTGTTGCTGGTGCTGCTGTTGTTACTGTTGCTGGTGCTGATGTTGATATTGTTGCTGCTGTTGTTACTGTTGCTGATGTTGTTACAACAACAGCACCAGCACCAGCAACACTAGCAGCAACAGTAACAACAGCATCAGCACACGAACAACAGTAGCACCACCAACAATAACAACAGCAGCACCTGTAACAGAAGCAGCAACAATAACAACAGCAGCAATAGCAACAGTAACAAAAGCAGCATCAACAACAGTAACAAATACAGTTGCTGTTGGTACTTTTTCTGGTGCTGCTGTTGTTACTGTTGCAGGTGCAGATGTTGTTACTGTTGGTGGCGCTGCTGTTCTTTCTGTTGTTTGTGGTGCTGTTGTTATTGTTGCTGCTGTTGTTATTGTTGCTGGTCGTGTTACTGTTGATGGTGCTGCTGTTATTACTGTTGCTGCCGTTGTTACTTTTGCTGCTGTAGTTACTGTTGTTGCTGTTGTTATTGTTGCTGCTGTTATTATTATTGCTGCTGTTGATACTGATGCTGTTGTTTTTACTGTTGCTGTTCTTTTACTGTTGCTGGTGTAGTTACTGTTGTTTGTGCTGCTGTTGTTAATATTTCTGGTGCTGCTGTTGTTACTGTTGCTGATGTTGTTACTGTTGGTACTGTTGTTACTGTTCGTGATGCTGCTATTGTTACGGTTGTTGGGACCGATGTTTTTGTTACTCTTGCTCTCGTGCGGTTTTTACTGTTAGTACTGATGTTACTATTGCTTCTTTTGTTACTGATGCTGGTTCTGCTGTTGTTACTGATTGTGGTGTTCTGTTGATACTGTTTTGTTGCTGCTGTTGTTACTGTTGCTGGTGCTGTGGTTTTTCTTTCTGTTGGCTATTGGTGGTGCTGTTGTTACTGTTGCTGATGCTGCTTTTAATACTATTGTTGGTGCTGCTGTTGTTGCTGGTTCTACTATTGTTACTGTCTGGTGTTTCTGTTGTTACTGTTGTTGGTGCTGCTGTTGTTTCTGTTGTTGCTGCTGTTGTTACTGTTGCTGCGGCTGTTACTATTAGTGGTGCTGCTGTTGTTGCTGTTACTGCTGTTGTTACTGTTGCTGCTGTCGTTACTGTTGGTGGTGCTGGTTTTGTTGCTGTTGCTGCTGTTGTTACTGTTGGTGGTGCTGCTTATGTTAATGTTGTTGGTGTTGCTGCTGATGTTACTGTTGCTAGTGCTGCTGTTGATACTGTTGCTGGTGCTGCTGTTGTTACTGTTGTTGCTTTGTTACTGTTGCGGCTATTCTTAATGTTGCTGTTGATACTGTTGCTGCTGTTGTTACTGTTGCTGCTGTTGTTACTGTTGCTGCTGTTGTTACTGTTGCTGGTGCTGTTGTTACTGTTACTGCTGTGTTTACTGTTGCTGCTGTTTTGTTTGTAGTTGTTACTTCTGCTGTTGTTACTGTTCCTGGTGATGCTGTTGTTATGGTTGCTGGTGCAGCTGTTGTTACTGTTGGTGGCACTGCTGTTGTTCTGTTGTTGTTGGTGCGGTTGTTATTGTTGCTGGTCGTGTTACTGTTGATAAAGCTGCTGTTATTAATGTTGCTGGTCGTGTTACTGTTGATAAAGCTGCTGTTATTAATGTTGCTGCTTTTGTTACTTTTGCTGCTGTTATTATTGCTGCTGTTGATACTGTTGCTGTTGTTTTTACTGTTGCTGTTCTTTTTACTGTTGCTGTTGTTGTTACTGTTGCTAGTGTTGCTGTTGTTTATATTGCTGGAGCTGCTGTTGTTACTGTTGCTGCTTTTGTTACTGTTCCTGTTATTCTTACTGTTGGTACTGTTGTTATTGTTCGTGGAGCTGCTGTTGCTACAGTTGTTGGGACTGCTGTTTTTGTTACTGTTTCTCTCGTGCTGTTGTTACTGTTAGTACTGTTGCTTCTGTTGTTACTTCTGTGGTTTTGCTGTTGTTAATGTTTGTGGTGCTGCTGTTGAACTGTTTTGGTGCTGCTGTTGTTACTGTTGCTGGTGCTGCAGCTGTTGTTTTTTCTTTCTGTTTGCTATTGGTGGTCCTGTTGTTGTTACTGTTGCTGGTGCTGCTGTTAATACTATTGTTGGTGCTGCTGTTGTTGCTGGTGCTGTTCTGTTACTGTTGCTGGTGCTGCTGTTGTTACTCTTTCTGGTGCTGCTATATTTTGCTGTTGTTACTGACACTGTTGTTATTGTTGCTGCTGTTGTTACTGTTGCTGGTGCTGCATTTGGTGCATCTGTTGTTACTGTTGCTGGTGCTGCTGTTGATACTGTTGCTGCTGTTGTTACTGTTGGTGGTGCTGCTGTTGATACTGTTAATGCTGTTGTTACTGTTCGTATTACTGCTGGTGTTACTGTTGTTACTGTTTTTGCTGTTGTTACTGTTGGTTGTGCTGCTCTTGTTACTGGTGCTGTTGTTACTGTTGTTGATGCTGCTTTTGTTACCGTTGTTGGTACTGCTGCTGTTGTTGTTACTGATGCTAGTGCTGCTGTTGTTAATATTGCTGGTAATGCTGTTGTTATTGTTGCTGTTTTTGTTACTGGTGCTGCTGTTGTTACTGTTGGTGATGCTACTGTTGTTCGATCTGCTGTTGTTACTGTTGCTGCTGTTGTTGTTACTGTCCCTGCTGTTGTTACTGTTGCTTTTGATGTTACTGTTGCTGGTGCTACTGTTTTGATTGTAGTTGTTACTTCTGCTGTTGTTACTGTAGCTGCTGCTGTTGATACTGTTGCTACTGTCGATACTGTTGCTGCTGTTGTTACAGTTGCTGCTGTTGTTACTGTTGCTGGTGCTGCAGTTGGTACTGCTGTTGTTTCTGTTGTTGGTGCTCCTGTTGTTACTGTTGCTGGTGCTGCAGTTGGTACTGTTGTTGGTACTGCTGTTGTTACTGTTGCTGGTGCTGCTGTTTCTACTGTTGCTGGTGCTGCAGTTGGTACTGTATTGGTGCTGCTGGTGTTACTGTTGCTGGTGCTGCTGTTGTTACTGTTGCTGGTACTGCTGTTGTTACTGTTGTTGGTACTGCTGTTGTTACTGTTGTTAGTACTGCCATTGTTACTGTTGTTGGTACTGCTGTTGTTACTGTTGCTGGTACTGCTGTTGTTACTTATGCTGGTACTGCTGTTGTTACTGTTGCTGGTGCTGCTGCTGCTGCTACTGTTGCTGGTGCTACTGTTGGTACTTTTTCTGGTGCTGCTGTTGTTATGGTTGATGGTGCAGCTGTTGTTACTGTTGGTGGCACTGCTGTCGTGTCTGTTGTTGTTTGTGCTGTTGTTATTGTTGCTACTGTTGTTATTGTTGCTGCTGTTGTTACTGTTGCTGGTCGTGTTACTGTTGATGATGCTGCTATTAATACTGTTGCTGCTGTTGTTACTTTTGCTGCTGTAATTACTGTTGTTGCTATTGTTATTGTTGCTGCTGTAGTTATTATTGCTGCTATTGTTATTGTTGCTGCTGTAGTTATTATTGCTGCTGTTAATACTGTTGCTGTTGATTTACTATTGCTGTTGTTTTTACTGTTGCTGGTGTTGTTACTGTTGTTAGTGCTGCCGTTGTTACTGTTGCTAGTGTTGCTGTTGTTAATATTGCTAGTGCTGCTGTTGTTACTGTTGGTACTGTTGTTACTGTTCGTGGAGCTGTTGTTATTACGGTTGTTGGGACTGCTGTTTTTGTTACTGTTACTCTCGTGCTGTTGTTACTGTTGCTGGTTCTGCTGTTGTTACTGTTTGTGGTGCTGCTGTTGATACTGTTTTGGTGCTACTGTTGTTACTGTTGCTGGTGCTGCTACTGGTACTGTTGCTGCTGTTGTTACTGTTACTGGTGCCGCTGCTGGTGTTACTGTTGCTGGTGCCGCTGCTGTTGTTTTTCTTTCTGTTTGTTATTGGTGGTGCTGTTGTAGTTACTGTTGTTGGTGCTGCTGTTGATACTATTGTTGGTGCTGCTGTTATTGCTGGTGCTGTTTTGTTACTGTTGCTGGTGCTACTGTTGTTACTTTTTCTGGTCCTGCTGTTGTTACTGTTGCTGTTGCTGCTGCTGTTGTTTTTCTTTCTGTTTGCAATTGGTGGTGCTGTTGTTGTTACTGTTGCTGGTATTTCTGTTGTTATTGTTGGTGGGGTTGCTGTTGTTTCTGTTGTTGGTGCAGTTCTTATTGTTGCTGCTGTTGTTACTGTTAGTTGTACTGCTTTTGTTACTGTTACTGCTGTTGTTACTGTTCGTGGTGCTGCTTATGTTACTGTTGTTAGTGCTGCTGTTGATACTGTTGCTGGTGCTGCTGTTCTTACTGTTGTTGCTTTGTTACTGTTGCTGCTGTTGTTACTTTTGGTTCTGCTGCTGTTGTTACTGTTGTTGGTGCTGCGGCCGTTGTTTCTGTTGCTACAGCTGTTGTTACTGTTGCTGATGGTGTTACTGTTCTTGTTCTTGTTGCTGCTGTTGATATTGTTGCTGCTGTTGTTACTGTTCCTGCTCTTGTTATTATTGCTGCTGTTGTTATTATTGCTGATGTTGTTACTGTTACTGTTGTTGTTACTGTTGCTGGAGTTGTTACTGTTGATGCTGTTGTTACTGTTGCTGGTGCTGCTGTTGTTACTGTTGCTGGTGCTGCTGTTATTACTGTTGCTGGTACTGCAGTTGATACTGTTGCTGCTGTTGTTACTGTTGCTGCTGTTGTTACTGTTGCTGCTGCTGGTGTTACTTTTGCTACTGTTATTACTGTTTCTGTTGCTACTGTTCCTGATGTTGTTACTGTTACTGTTGTTGTTACTGTTACTGTTGTTGTTACTGTTGCTGGTGTTGTTACTTTTG
This sequence comes from Procambarus clarkii, assembly GCF_040958095.1. Taxonomy (NCBI): domain Eukaryota; kingdom Metazoa; phylum Arthropoda; class Malacostraca; order Decapoda; family Cambaridae; genus Procambarus; species Procambarus clarkii. The sequence goes on from NC_091199.1 coordinate 28,522,546, forward strand.
TTTGTGCTTCTCTTGTTACTATTACTGATGATACTGTTGTTACTGTTGCTGCTGTTCTTATTTTTGGTACTGTTGTTTTTGTTGCTGCTGTTGTTACTGTTGATGCTGTTGTTACTGTTGCTGATGCTGCTGTTGTTACTGTTGCTGGTACTGCTGTTGATACTGTTCCTGCTGTTGTTACTCACACCACCCTCCACCACTACGTCCCACACCACCCCTCCACCATCACCACCCACACCAACCTCCACCACCACCACCTACACCACCCCTCCACCACCATCACCCACACCACCCTACACCATCACCACCCACACCAACCCTCCACCACCACCAACCACACTCCCTCCACCATCACCACCCACACCACCCTCCACCACTACCACCCACACCACCCCTCCACCATCACCACCAACACCAACCTCCACCACCACCGCCTACACCACCCCTCCACCACCACCACCCACACCACCCTACACCATCACCACCCACACCAACCCTCCACCACCACCAACCACACTCCCTCCACCATCACCACCCACGCCGTCCTCCACAATCACCACCCACACCACCCTCCACCTTCACCACCCACACCACCCTCCACCATCACCACCAACACCACCCCTCCACCATCACCACCAACACCAACCCTCCACCATCACCACCCACACCACCCATTCACCATCACAACACACACCACCCCTCCACCATCACCACCCACGCCGTCCTCCACCATCACCACCCACACCACCCTCCACCACCACCACCCACACCACCCCTCCACCATCACCACCCACACGACCCTCCACAATCACCACCCACACCACCCTCCACCATCTCCACCCACACCACCCTCCACAATCACCACCCACACCACCCTCCACCATCACTACCCACACCACCCCTCCACCATCACCACCCACACGACCCTCCACAATCACCACCCACACCACCCTCCACAATGACCACACACACCACTCTCCACCATCACCACCCACACAACCACTCCACCATCACCACCCACACGACCCTCCACAATCACCACCCACACCACCCTCCACAATCACCACCCACACCACCCTCCACCATCACCACCCACACCACCCTCCACCATCACCACCCACACGAGCCTCCTCAATCACCACCCACACCACCCTCCACCATCATCACCCACACCACCCATTCACCATCATCACCCACACGACCCTCCACAATCACCACCCACACCACCCTCCACAATCACCACCCACACCACCCCTCCACCATCACCACCCACTCCATCCTCAACCACCACTACCCACACCACCCTCCACCATCAACACCAACACCAACCCTCCACCATCACCACCCACACCACCCTCCACCATCACCACCCACACCACCCCTCCACCATCACTACCCACACCACCCTCCACCACCACCACCCACACCACCCTCCACCATCACCACCAACACCAACCCTCCACCATCACCACCCTAATCACCCATTCACCATCACCACCCACACCACCCCTCCACAATCACCACCCACACGACCCTCCACCACCACCACTCACACCACCCTCCACCATCACCACCCACACCACCCATTCACCATCACCACCCACACCACCCTCCACCATCACCACCCACACCACCCTCCACCATCACCACCCACACCACCCATTCACCATCACCACCCACACCACCCTCCACCATCACCACCCAAACCACCCTCCACCATCACCACCCACACCACCCATTCACCATCACAACCCACACCACCCTCCACCATCACCACCCACACAACCCTCCACCATCACCACCCATTCACCATCACCACCCACACCACCCATTCACCATCACCACCCACACCACCCTCCACCATCACCACCCACACGACCCTCCACAATCACCACCAACACGACCCTCCACAATCACCACCCACACCACGCTCCACATAAGGGGCATAACTGGCCGACGTCTCACAGTGTTCAAGAGAGAACTGGATAAGCACCTCCAAAGGATACCTGATCAACCAGGCTGTGACTAATACGTCAGGCTGTGAGCAGCCGCGTCCAACAGCCTGGTTGATCAGTCCGGCAACCAGGAGGCCTGGTCGACGACCGGGCCGCGGGGACGCTAAGCCCCGGAAGCACCTCAAGGTAACCTCAAGGTAACCACCTTTCCACCATCACCAACTCCAACCCTCCACCACCACCACCCACACCACCCCTACACCACCACCACCCACACCACCCTCCACCACCACCACCCACACCACCCTCCACCACCACCACCAACACCACCCCTCCACCATCACCAACCACACCACCCTCCACCACCACCACCCACCACCCTCCACCACCACAACCCACACCACCCTCCACCACCACCACCCACACCACCCCTCCACCACAACCACCCACACAACCCCTCCACCACCACCACCAAACACACCACCCTCCACCATCACTACCCACACCACCCCTCCACTACCACCACCCACACCACCCTCCACCACCACCACCCACACCAACCTCCACCACCACCACCCACACCAGCCTCCACCATCACAACCCACACCACCCCTCCAACATCACCACCCACACCACCCTCCACCATCACCACCCACACCACCCTCCACCATCACCACCCACACCACCCTCCACCATCACCACCCACACCACCCTTCCACTACCACCACCCACACAACCTTCACCATCACCACCCACACCACCCTCCACCATCACCACCAATGCACACCACCCCTCCACCATCACCACCCACACCATCCCTTCACAATCACCACCAAAACAAACCCTCCACCATCACAACCCTCACCACCCCTCCACCATCCCCACCCAAACCACCCTCCACCATCACCACCAACACCACCCTTCCATTATCACCATCCACACCACCCCTCCACCATCACCACCCACACCACCCCTCGACCACCACCCACACCACCCCTCCACAACCACCTCCTACACCACCTCTCCACCATCACCACCCACACCACCCTCCACCACCACAACCCACACCACCCTCTACCACCACCACCCACACCACCCCTCCACCATCACCACAAACACCACCCTCCACCACCACCACCCACAACACCCTCTACCACCACCACCCACACCACCCCTCCACCATCACCACCAACACCACCCTCCACCATCACCACCCACACCACCCTCCACCACCACAACCCACACCACCCTCCACCATCACCATTCACACCACCCCTCCACCATCACCACCCACACCACCCTCCACCATCACCACCCACACCACCCTCCACCACCACAACCCACACCACCCTCTACCAGCACCACCCACACCACCCCTCCACCATCACCACAAACACCACCCTCCACCACCACCACCCACACCACCCTCTACCACCACAACCCACACCACCCTCTACCACCACCACCCACACCACCCCTCCACCATCACCACAAACACCACCCTCCACCACCACCACCCACACCACCCTCTACCACCACCACCCACACCACCCCTCCACCATCACCACCAACACCACCCATCACCATCACCACCCACACCACCCTCCACCACCACAACCCACACCACCCTCCACAATCACCATCCACACCACCCCTCCACCATCACCACCCACACCACCCTCCACCATCACCACCCACACCACCCTCCACCATCACCACCCACACGACCCTCCACAATCACCACCCACACCACCCTCCACCATCTCCACCCACACCACCCTCCACAATTACCACCCACACCACCCTCCACCATCACTACCCACACCACCCCTCCACCATCACCACCCACACGACCCTCCACAATCACCACCCACACCACCCTCCACAATCACCACCCACACCACTCTCCACCATCACCACCCACACCACCACTCCACCATCACCACCCACACGACCCTCCACAATCACCACCCACACCACCCTCCACAATCACCACCCACACCACCCTCCACCATCACCACCCACACCACCCTCCACCATCACCACCCACACGACCCTCCTCAATCACCACCCACACCACCCTCCACCATCATCACCCACACCACCCATTCACCATCATCACCCACACGACCCTCCACAATCACCACCCACACCACCCTCCACAATCACCACCCACACCACCCCTCCACCATCACCACCCACTCCATCCTCAACCACCACTACCCACACCACCCTCCACCATCAACACCAACACCAACCCTCCACCATCACCACCCACACCACCCTCCACCATCACCACCCACACCACCCCTCCACCATCACTACCCACACCACCCTCCACCACCACCACCCACACCACCCTCCACCATCACCACCAACACCAACCCTCCACCATCACCACCCTAATCACCCATTCACCATCACCACCCACACCACCCCTCCACAATCACCACCCACACGACCCTCCACCACCACCACTCACACCACCCTCCACCATCACCACCCACACCACCCATTCACCATCACCACCCACACCACCCTCCACCATCACCACCCACACCACCCTCCACCATCACCACCCACACCACCCATTCACCATCACCACCCATACCACCCTCCACCATCACCACCCAAACCACCCTCCACCATCACCACCCACACCACCCATTCACCATCACAACCCACACCACCCTCCACCATCACCACCCACACAACCCTCCACCATCACCACCCATTCACCATCACCACCCACACCACCCATTCACCATCACCACCCACACCACCCTCCACCATCACCACCCACACGACCCTCCACAATCACCACCAACACGACCCTCCACAATCACCACCCACACCACGCTCCACATAAGGGGCATAACTGGCCGACGTCTCACAGTGTTCAAGAGAGAACTGGATAAGCACCTCCAAAGGATACCTGATCAACCAGGTTGTGACTAATACGTCAGGCTGTGAGCAGCCGCGTCCAACAGCCTGGTTGATCAGTCCGGCAACCAGGAGGCCTGGTCGACGACCGGGCCGCGGGGACGCTAAGCCCCGGAAGCACCTCAAGGTAACCTCAAGGTAACCACCTTTCCACCATCACCAACTCCAACCCTCCACCACCACCACCCACACCACCCCTACACCACCACCACCCACACCACCCTCCACCACCACCACCCACACCACCCTCCACCACCACCACCAACACCACCCCTCCACCAACACCAACCACACCACCCTCCACCACCACCACCCACCACCCTCCACCACCACAACCCACACCACCCTCCACCACCACCACCCACACCACCCCTCCACCACAACCACCCACACAACCCCTCCACCACCACCACCAAACACACCACCCTCCACCATCACTACCCACACCACCCCTCCACTACCACCACCCACACCACCCTCCACCACCACCACCCACACCAACCTCCACCACCACCAATCACACCAGCCTCCACCATCACAACCCACACCACCCCTCCAACATCACCACCCACACCACCCTCCACCATCACCACCCACACCACCCTCCACCATCACCACCCACACCACCCTCCACCATCACCACCCACACCACCCTTCCACTACCACCACCCACACAACCTTCACCATCACCACCCACACCACCCTCCACCATCACCACCAATGCACACCACCCCTCCACCATCACCACCCACACCATCCCTTCACAATCACCACCAAAACAAACCCTCCACCATCACAACCCTCACCACCCCTCCACCATCCCCACCCAAACCACCCTCCACCATCACCACCAACACCATCCTTCCATTATCACCATCCACACCACCCCTCCACCATCACCACCCACACCACCCCTCGACCACCACCCACACCACCCCTCCACAACCACCTCCTACACCACCTCTCCACCATCACCACCCACACCACCCTCCACCACCACAACCCACACCACCCTCTACCACCACCACCCACACCACCCCTCCACCATCACCACAAACACCACCCTCCACCACCACCACCCACAACACCCTCTACCACCACCACCCACACCACCCCTCCACCATCACCACCAACACCACCCTCCACCATCACCACCCACACCACCCTCCACCACCACAACCCACACCACCCTCCACCATCACCATCCACACCACCCCTCCACCATCACCACCCACACCACCCTCCACCATCACCACCCACACCACCCTCCACCACCACAACCCACACCACCCTCTACCAGCACCACCCACACCACCCCTCCACCATCACCACAAACACCACCCTCCACCACCACCACCCACACCACCCTCTACCACCACAACCCACACCACCCTCTACCACCACCACCCACACCACCCCTCCACCATCACCACAAACACCACCCTCCACCACCACCACCCACACCACCCTCTACCACCACCACCCACACCACCCCTCCACCATCACCACCAACACCACCCATCACCATCACCACCCACACCACCCTCCACCACCACAACCCACACCACCCTCCACAATCACCATCCACACCACCCCTCCACCATCACCACCCACACCACCCTCCACCATCACCACCCACACCACCCTCCACCATCACCACCAACACCACCCCTCCACCATCACCACCCACATCACCCTCCATCACCACCACCCTCACCACCCTCCACCATCACCACCCACACCAATCCTCCCCCATCACCACCCATACCACCATCTCCACCATCACCACCCACACCATCCTCCACCATCACCACCCACACCACCCCTCCACCATCACCACCCACACCACCCCTCCACCATCACCACCAACACCACCCCTCCACCATCACCACCCACACCACCCTCCACCACCAAAACCCACACCACCCCTCCACAATCACCACCCACACCACCCTCTACCACCACCATCCACACCACCCTCCACCATCACCACCCACACCACCCTCCACAACCACCACCCACACCACCCCTCCATCATTACCACCCACACCACCCTCCACCACCACCACCCACACCACCCCTCCACTACCACCACCCACACCACTCCTCCACCACTACCACCCACACCACCCCTCTACCACCACCACCCACACCACCCTCAAACACCACCACCAACACCACCCCTCCACAATCACCACCCACACCACCTCTCCACTACCACCACCACACCACCTCTCCATCATCACCACCAACACCACCCACACCACCCCTCCACCATCACCACCCACACCATCCCTTCATCATCACCACCCACACCACCCTCCACCATCACCACCAACACCACCCCTCCACCTTCATTACCCACAACACTCCTCCACCATCACCACCCACACCACCCCCTCCACCATCACCACCCACACCACCCTCCACCATCACCACCTATACCACCCTCCACCATCACCACCCACACCACCCTCCACCATAACCACCCACACAACCCCACCACCATCACCACCCACACCACCCCTCCACCATCACCACCCACACCACCATCCACCATCACCACCCACACCACCCCCTCCACCATCACCACCCACACCACCCTCCACAATCACCACCCACACCACCCCTCCACCATCACCAACCACACCACCCCTCCACCA
>NC_091199.1:28530606-28640755 GCF_040958095.1 Procambarus clarkii
TAATTATGTCTGATGATCTAAGACAGAGGAAATGTAGCTTGGTTAATGCCCCCGATTAATTTTACTACGTTAGAAATACGGTGATCTTAAATCTCAGGGTGATTTAGTTGGAAATAATGAACTTGTACAAATGAACTAAGCTGGGGCACAAGAGTTGAAACTTGATAACTGAACTGGTTTTTATTTACGGTGTCTGAAATACAGAGGGTAAAAATTTCAGGGAAATTGGACTGTTATTAACGAAGATACGAGAGAGAACTAAAGCGGCGACGAGAGCTGGAGCTTAGTAACTGTCTTGATCTTATTTACCAGGTATGATGGGGTTAATAAACAAGATGTGCGAGGGAAGTAATGTGAGGACATGAGCTAAGGTTTGACAATTGAACCGATTGATTTGAGAAAACTGTTTTGTTTAATGTAGGGAACTAGTATTACAAAGTTCATATAGCTGTACGGATTTGCGAAAGAACAATATTAATGATAATGATTAGGGAGAGTAAGGTGTAAGGTAGAGAGAGACAGGTCTAGATAAGATTGTGACGATAAGATAGCAGCGGTGTTCGGTGGGGGTCGGTGTAGGTGATGCAGGAGTGAGATGCGAGCGGGTGAGAGGTATGAACAGGTGTTGAGGCTACGCTAGATAATGTATGATTACGGAGATGACCCTCCGCCTTGTGAGATAGGGACGGAGGTAGCGGCTACATGCGTAAACGCTATCTGAAACCGTTATTATACAAGCGGATTGAGGAGCGAGCTTCTTAGAACTTCGGGCTAAATGAGTCGTTTATTATAAATTGTGTAAACTATGAATTAGATGACTAAATAAATTATAAATAAATAAATAAGTTTTATTAACGCTTAATGTATATATATATATATAAATTATTACGGTGGCGAACGCCGACAATGACTGGTGGATGTCTGGGGCAGATAATCAGGTGATGATTGCCTCGGGCAGATAGCCTGGGGCAGGTAGCTGGGGCCCAGCTTAGATAGTCTCTGAGGCAGTTTTCAGTATTAAAGGTTACATTGAGATGCTTCGGTTGATTTGTATAAAACTGACTGGTTAATGAAAAAGGAATAAAATATTAGTATGTCAGAAAATAGGAAGAGGGAATAATATGAAGAGGAGAGAGAGAGAGGAGGGAGAGAGAGAGAGAGAGAGAGGGACGGTCCAGATATTATGAAGATAAGATAAGATTAAGAGCCGACTGGCTGGCCGGGCGTAAGGTAAATAAAGGTGACGCGAGAGATTGCGAGGTAAGGGGGGAGGGAGGGGGGTGTGATGTACGAGACTTGAAAACCCTGACTTACACAGGTGATTTTCTAAATTTATATGAATAACTAAGGCTTACATAGACGATTTTTCTAAGTTGAAAACATGTAAAACATGTCCGTAGAGTTCTCCTGGAAACCCTAAAGCGCTACACACGTTATTTGAATTTCTCCCATAAGGCCTTAACAAACTTCTATGTCTCGGAAATTATTTTTCTCATAAGAACTTTAACAAACTCGTATGCCATTATTTTTCATTATAAGAATTCCCTAATTCCAAATCTGCGACTCCCCAAATTCGCCGGAAAACCCTGGCGATCCACAGACGAATTTCTAAATTTACCTGAAACCCTTGGGGCCCACAGACGAATTTCTAAATTTACCTGAAACCCTTGGGGCCCACAGACGAATTTCCCCAAAAACAAAAATTCGTCTGTGTGGAGCCAACCCTACTACTATTGTAACCTATCCACCGCTGCCCACTGGATGGGGGGCGGTGTGCAGGACAAACATCAATTGTGACACTAGTTCCCCACATGTCAGTTGCTTAATTTAGAAACTATACTTGTGGTCGATCTCGAACCCGTTGTTGATGTGACGACTTATACCGAATTTTGTAACTAGCTCATCAAGATTGTAACTTGCTTTGCTAAATGAATTGTGCGGTTCAGTCCCTGAGCCCATTATGTGCCTCTGTAACCCTTTCCACTACCGCCCACAGGATTGGTATGGGGTGCATAATAAATGAACTAAACTAACTAACTATAAAACAAAAAAAACGGCCAACCTACTCAGGAAAAACTCCCCAGACACCAAGGAAACCAACGTCATCTATGCCTTCAAATGCCCACTTGGGGACTGTAAGCTCCAAAGAACTCAGTATATAGGCAAGACAACAACGTCTCTTTCCAGGCGATTAACAATGCACAAACAACAGGAATCAATCAAGGAACATATAATCTCTTCTCACAACCTGACCATCACCAGAGAAGTTTTAACAAACAACACAAAAATCATCGATAGATACAGCGTTAGCAGGAGTTTCGTCATCAACGAGGCACAACACATCAAAAAGTCAACACCAGCAATCAACAGCCAATTAAGGCATAACTACATTCTACCCACTTCAAGACCCTGAACCAATATATGAGCAGCATTAGGCCAATAGGCCCTCTGCAGTTACTTCCATTCTTATATTTTCGTACCGAGTTTATACCAATTGATTATACCCATAGACTCCTCAGACAAGCAAATCTTAGTAGGAGCTCCACCGCCGTAGCACAAATGCGACACCTACTCGGTACAAGACCTCCTCATGGAGGCCACTTCACCAAACTCCAACGACATCTCGGCCATTTCAATACGCTGCAAGTCTCAGCCAAAGAAAAAACGGAGGACCTAGAAGTCTATACTAACCCACCAGCTCCATAACTGGCACAGCCAGCCCTCCGAAGCTGAAATCCACCATGAAAACCCCCATCCATCCACAGATCTCTAGTTTCAGCTATTGGAACTAGTAATAGCTGGAAAGAGCCTCCACTTACGGGCTATTCGAGCCCGTGCCACCTTTAGAGTGGCTTAATCTTTATCAATCAAATCAATCTGTATATCGCCACTACCAGTATTCAAGGTGCAGTATACTGAGGGCAAGACCTCGAATACCACAGCAGTGGATTTACTGTGTAATTACTATATGAGTACTGGAACACTTGATGATATATTGAACTTATACCCAAGATTAACCATGTAATGTATCAGTTATACAATGTATGTATGTGATGTAACTATATAACCTGAGCTTGTAAAAGCACCTTCATCGCCTTCAGTGATTAAGTGCTTAATTGCACACTAGTCTCTCTATCAGCTATCTCACCCTGTCAGAGTAAAAGAGACAAATGTATGTGAATGCATGTGTGTATATATGTATGTATACATGTATGTATATATGTATATGTACGCATACGTGTGTGTGTGTGTGTGTGTATGTATATGTATGTGTATAAAGTATATATATGGAACCTGAACAGAATTACATTTCACCTTCGAAAATGCACATTAATGACACATCAAACACTTTATGTAGGGCATACGTAAATCTGTGGATTTACGTATGTAGGTTAGCTTAGCATTTTAAAAGCACCGAATCACCTTCTGTGGTTGATTGTTCAATAAACCCTTGAACTATATGTTTAACACGTCTCTAACCCTGTCCATGGAGGACAGAAAAAATGTATATATGCTGGTTAGCATTGTAAATGTGTAGCCACGTCTGTGGTAGGGAAAAAAAACAAAAAAACAACAACAGTGGACTTTGAAAAACAGTATCCCCAGTGTGGGATTTTTTTTAACTTTCTGACGCCCTAAAATAAGGAACTAACCTAGCCACTAGGAAACTGTTGTTTTCTTTGTGGGGTAGTGGACTGTACCTATTTTCTGTGTTCCATAAGTGGCTCAGTTTTCAGAGTGATCCAACAGGAATGGTGCGGCCTTTTATTAACTCGTGGAAATGAAAAAATCTCCACTTATCACTCGGTAAAAAGTAATATATATAATGAAGCTAGCACTGATATAGTTAAAAATTTTGTTTAGCCTATCTTTTGTTCTGGTAACTTGTCAAATTTGAATTATTAAAACAATGAGAAGATTCTTTAATGCTATGAATTTATCTATTGTAAATGTATACTTTAATTTGTCTTTAAGCAATTGCACTATATCAAATATTTGTCAAACATTGATTAACTTAGTTAATATGATTTTATTTTAGTGCAAGTAATTTTCTTACTGAGGTGAGCTCATAAGCTCATGGTTATAACCGCAGCTGCAATTAGTTAGTTTAGTTCATTTATTATGCACCCCATACCCATCTTGTGGGCGGTAGTGGAAAGGGTTACAGAGGCACATAATGGGCTCAGGAACTGAACCCCACAATTCATTTAGCTAAGCAAGTTACAATCTTGATGAGCTAGTTAAAAAATTCAATATAAGTCGTCACATCAACAATGGGTTCGAGATCGACCTCAAGTACAGGTTCTAAATTAAGCAACTGACATGTGGAGAGCTAGTGTCAAAATTTATATGTTTGTCCTGCACACCGCCCCCCATCCAGTGGGCAGCGGTGGATAGGTTACAATCACTTAGTTACTACCTACAGTTAGCAAACTGGGGATATTTGGCTAAAATTTCTGGTAGCAGATCATTTTGAATGAAATATTGACACATCGCTGGAACATTGGTTATAGAATTGTCTCTAAATTCACGTATCTTTTCGCACTCCATCACATAGTGACGGAGGGTGTGCGAATAATTTTGTTGACACAGTTTACATTTGGTCAGGTCTACATCAACAGATAATGAGAATTCCCAGAAATACTTGTAATCGAGTCTAAGCCGAGCAGTAGTAACATCTCGAAGTCTGCTGATTTTATTGGATGATCCATAGATGTGTGGCTCCTCTTGCATGATAGTATGATGATAGATGGAATTTCTGGTGTCAATTTCACTTTGCCTCAGATCTACAAGATCTTGTTGAAGTTCTCGGTGTACTGCTGCTCTCAGATTGCTCATTGACAATCCAAGGTTACACTCAACGGCTCCTTAAGGCAGATTCTTTTGGCTAACTTATCAGCTCTATCATGCATTCGGAGGCCAGCATGAGATGGAGACCACATGAAATGGACTCTGTTACCATTCTTAATAATTTTGTTGTATTTGTGTCTAGCTTCGGACACGAGCATGTTACAGTATGTCTTAAAGAGTTGAGAGCATTTAAGGATGATAAGGAGTCACTACAATTAATGTATCAAGTTTGGAAGACCTGTACACATTTCAGTGCAAGGATCAAGGCAAATAGTTCAGTCTGAAGGGTAGAGGCCCAGTTGTTTATACGGACTCCCCACTCAAAGTATAGGCCATCGCCCATTGTCAGGACAACTGCACTTCCAGCTGCACCCGTGGTGCGGTGTAGGGAACCATCAGTGTATATAATTTGAGAGAGAGAATGCTCTGTGGACAGAGCATCAATATGGCTTAAGGCGTTGAGCTTTGCCTCAAGACGAAGCTTGGGCTGATCTCTAATTTGCTTCTTGGGTGGAAAGGGAGGGATTAAAACTGGAAAGGGTGTAACCTCCCACGGTGCTGGAAAGTGCCGTTGTTGTTTCTCTTGGTACAAATCATGAACCCCATACATTCTGAGTTGAGTTCCAGTTTTTGTTATCCATTTGGAACAATGCTGATCTTCAATAAAGAAATTCTGAAGACTTCTGTGCAAGGATTAGGATGAGTTAGCCTAAGCATTTTTATACCAATTTGACAGTTAATTTCAGTAACACGATCAACAACGCTCAGAATATTAAGTTCCTTTCTCATATTAAGTATCTTTGTGGTACGAGGGCACCCAAGGATTATCCTCAGGGCTTCGTTCTGCAATTTTTCAAGCCCTCCTAGCTTTCTTTCAGGCATCAAAACAAGCAGAGGTGCAGCATAATCCACTAAAGATCTGATGTATGCAAAGTACACCATTTTGACAATGCTGACATTGGCACCATAGCCTGAGTGATAATCTGCAACAGCCTTGAGAGCTCGGAGCCTCTCTTTATACTGACGACAGAGTCTGAATACAACAGGACCATACAGTGGCACCTCAAGGCCAAGGTATTTGAATCTGTTTACATAGTCAAGCTGGGAGCCATCAGACAGTTGCATCTTGCGAACAGCTCCTCCCTGCCTGGGTGGGCGCCGATTTAGTATCTTTGTTTTCTCTGCTGAGATAATTAAACCTAGGTACTGACATGAGTCTAATACAGAGTTAAGAGTGTTCTGCGTGTTAGCATACCAGTGGTGTGTATCATTATATCATCAGCATAGCTAATGATGTGGACGTTGGGTTTGCTCGGTATAGAGTTAACAGCGTGTTATTAAGATATTAAATAAGTACTGAGGACACCACCCTGCAGGGTACCTAGTTCAAAGTCTCTTGTTACACTCCTATGCCCCTGGAAAAATACAGATGACTTCCTGTTGGATAAGTAACCCCTCATCCAACAAAGAAGCCGACCACCAATATTCATTCTTGCAAGCTCACTCAAGATAACATGTCTATTTGCAACATCAAAGGCAGACTTAAGATCTAGGAAGGTGGTGTATGACTTTTCAGTGTGCAGGGTAAGAAAGGTGGTGATGCAATGATGCACACTTCTTCCATGCATGAAGCCATATATCTGGGGGAATAGCATGGTTCTTATTCTATGGAGACGGTTTAGGACCATTCTCTCGAATGTTTTGCAAATGCAGCTAGTAAGGGAAATTGGCGGAAAGCATTCTCTTGATTTGGCTTGGGAATTGGAATGATTATACTGTTGGTTCAAGAGTTAGGAAGCTCCCCAGTAACATAGCTCATATTATACAGCTCAAGCAGGGGATTCCCTGGTACTAAAGGGAGCAGACGCAATATGTTTTAAGTGATACCATCTTCACCGGGGGATGTGACTTTGCCTTGTTTAGGGCCGCAAGTAATTCAAACTCAGTAAATGGCACGTTGCATTCATCTTCCTTGTGGAGTATGAAGTCAACGAGCCTTTCTCGATCTCCGTAACCAGCATTTAATCTGAACTGTATGTCTGGGGGAAGATATTGAAGCTAGAGGTGGTTGCCCAAGCATCAACTAACTCGTTTGCTCTGTGTAGAGGGTGAGGGTGTGCTACTTGGCCGATCTTATCGCCTTTAATTCTTTTAATATCCTTCCATGCCTGGCTGAGGGGGGTGTGAGAGTTGAGACTGTTAACAAAGCTGCAATTTAATGAGGTTAGTGGCACAAAAGACACCGGATCCAATCTCTAGTTACTACCACCAACCTCCCTTATTTTATTAAGATGCAGGAACGGATCTCAGTTTTGTTAGTATTAAGATTTAGCCTTCTTGTTGGGCCAGAGGCTTGTAGTGTTGTTCACTAGTGATTTTGGAATGGTGTAGTCTAGTCTATGCCGGCTTCTGGTATTGTGGTGGGTATTTGTGCCGGCTTCTGGTATCTGGGAGTCCGGTGTTGATCACAATCCATTCACAGTTTATGGTAAAACACGCACTTATTTCACATTAAACAGAGTGCCTTAATGTTTCTACCCATTTATGTGTAGTTTTACCCCAACGTCCTAATCCTTGAATTCGTGGCAGAGTTTCTTATAAACAGTGTGTGTGTCAAAACTTTTGTGACGGTGTGGTCACACACTTCTATCACTGTTTCTTGGCAAGACATCCTTATTTTCACATTCACAGAGTACCTTGATGTTTATACACATTTATGTGTAGTTCTAAACCGCCAACTAGGAGGTTCACAAAAGACAAACGATTAAAACTAAGCTTGTACAACCATGGAGTGTCCCCCATGAGGTGGTGGCATCTTGTTTATTCTGTGTGAGGGAGTGAGGCGTCGCATGCTGTGGCGACGATGTGATCACACACTTCTTTCACTGTAGCAAGACCCACTTATCACTTAAATAGAGTGTCTTGCAGTTAATACACATTGTATGTGCTGTTTACACCACCAATCAGGTCCACGGATGCTAAACGGCTACAAATAAAGGTGCTTCAACACCGTGTTGCTGTTGTCGATTATAGGGGCGACGACGATCGTGGGATCGGACGCGGCCTGGCGAACCCGTAAAGTGTTAATCGTGAAGCCCGAAAAGGTAAAATGCCAAGCCGAATTGTGAAATGAGTGATCCCAATAACTGAAACTAATATGCCTCACGGTAAGGAAACACAGACATTTCATGCTATAATTGTGGTGGTAAATTTTCAACACCCAGCTCAAGACACAAGATCTGTAACCTAGACATAGTCTATATAACCGAACTGCTATTTCCCTATGGATTCATTTTGGAATATTTAACCTGTCTAACTTGGAGACCTGAAGATACCATATTGCAGAGGGCGAACCTTCTTCTACTCTCTGTTGTAGATGGGCTTTGTTGATGTGTGCGAGTTTTCTGGTGATGCTGTTGTTTATGTACTCAAGGATGGATTAAATTCGTTTGTGGATCATTGAATGACGATTGGCCAATTTATCAGTTTCACCGGCTTTCTCATTTAATGGGATTCCAACATGGAATGGTATCCGGCTTAAGATGATGTTGAGTCCTTTCCCTGTATCTACTGCTTCTAAATACAAAATTGTGGTAATTATATCCACGTTGTCTTTGCAGACTGCATATTTCTGGACTGCCAAAAAGCCTTTGATACAGTACTGCACACGATACTGTTATTCAAACTCGAGAGGCAGGCGGGGGTGGGAGAAAAGGCCTTAGCGTGGATAAGGAACAACCTAACAGGAAGGAGCCAGAGTTACGGTGAGGGGCAAGAAATCGGACTGGCGAACAGTAACGGTTAGAGTACCTCAAGGATCGGTGCTGGGACCAATTCTATTTCTAATATCTGTTAACGACATGTTTACAGGAATAGAGTTATCATGTCGATGTTATCATGTTATCATGTCAAGTTGACGAGAAGAGCTGTGCCAGATGAAGATAGTAGGATCCTCCATGAGTACTTGAACAGGTTGCAGAGATGGTCAGAGAATTGGCAACTGGAGTTCAACACGAGCAAATGTAAAGTTATGGAAATGGAATTAAGTGATAGGAGACTACAGGGGCAGAACACAATGAAGGGAAACTGCCTACCTGTGTCAATTCGAGAAAGACCTGAGCATGGATGTAACACCTAATCTAACTCCTGAGGCACATATAAATAGGATATTGACAGCAGCATACTCTACTCTGGCAAAAGACAGAGCATCATTCATAGATTTAAATAAGGAAGCATTTAGGGCACTTTACAATGCCTATGTGAGACCAGTCTTAGAGTATGCCACCCCATCATGGATTCCCCACCTAAAAAAACACAGACTCGTCCCAGCGTTACGAGGGATGGGGTATGAAGAGCGCCTGAAGGAACTGGGCCTTACGACACTAGAAAAAAGAAGGGAGAGGGGGATATGATAGGAATATATAAAATACTGATGGGAATTACAGGGTGGAAATGGACGAAATGTTCACACGGAATAGTAACAGAATGAGGGGACATGGTGGAAGCTGGAAACTCATACGTGTCACAGAGATGTTAGGAAGTTTTCTTTTGGCGTGAGAGTCGTGGAAATATGGAATGCACTTAAGGAACAGGTTATGGAAGCAAACTCGATTTATAATTTTAGAAACTAGATAAATATGATAAATAAGGAAATATGATCGGAGTCATTGTTGTAAACAACCGATGGCTCGAAAGGCGGGATCCAAGAGTGAATGCTCGAACCTGCAGACACAAATAGGTGAGTACACACACACACACACAGACACACACACACACACAGACACAGACACAGACACACACACACACACACACACACACACACACACACACACACACACACACACACACACACACAAAAGAAAAATGTCGGTGAACGACCAAGTGACAAGACTAAGGAAGACAGAGGGGGCATGTACTGAAAGTGACAAGGAAATCTGCGAGGCACTGAATGCCAGTTTCCATGGAGTGTTCACTACCGAGCCTGAGCAGCTCCCATTGTTGGAAGGGGTTACCCTAGATGAAAGACTATCAGATATAGAGGTGACAGCAGAGGAGGTAATGAAACAGTTGACAACTCTAGATGCAACTAAAGCAGTTGGACCAGGCAAAGTATCACCGTGGATACTAAAAGAAGCAGCACAGGCCCTCAGCGTGCCTCTGGCAATGATCTGTAATGAGTCACTTATGTCAGGAGAATTGCCCAGTTGCTGGAAGAAGGCAAATGTCGTGCCGATCTTCAAGAAAGGTGATAGGAGGAGGCACTTAACTATAGACCTGTATCACTGACAAGCATCCCCTCTAAAATACTGGAAAGAATAATTAGGCTACGACTGGTTGCACACCTGGAGAACATTAGGTTTGTGAACAAACATCAACATGGGTTCTGGACAGGGAAATCGTGCCTAACAAACCTTCTGGAATTCTATGATAAAATAACGAGGATAAGACAGGACAGAGATGGTTGGGCAGACTGCATATTTCTGGACAGCCAAAAAGCCTTTGATACAGTACCGCACATGAGACTGCTGTTCAAGCTCGAGAGGCAGGCGGGGGTGGGGGGAAAGGTCCTAGCATGGATAAGGAACTATCTAACAGGAAGGAGCCAAAGAGTTACGGTAAGGGGCGAGAAGATGGACTGGTGAACAGTAACAAGTGGAGTACCACAAGGATCGGTGCTGGGACCAATTCTATTTCTTGTATATGTTAACGACATGTTTACAGGCGTAGAGTCCTACATGTCGTTGTTTGCGAATGACGCAAAGTTGATGAGAAGAGTTGTGACAGATGAGGATTGCAGGATCCTCCAAGAGAACCTGAACAGGTTGCAGAGATGGTCAGAGAAATGGCTACTGGAATTCAACACAAGCAAATGTAAAGTTATGGAAATGGGACTAGGAGATAGGAGACCAAAGGGACAGTATACAATGAAGGGGAACAGCCTACCTGTAACGACGCGTGAAAGAGACCTGGGGGTGGACGTAACACCTAATCTATCTCCTGAGGCACATATAAATAGGATAACGACAGCAGCGTACTCTACACTGGCAAAAGTTAGAACATCATTCAGAAACCTAAGTAAGGAGGCATTTAGGGCGCTTTACACTGCCTACGTAAGGCCAGTCTTAGAGTATGCCGTCTCATCATGGAGTCCCCATCTGAAGAAGCATATAATGAAACTGGAAAAGGTTCAGAGGTTTGCAATGAGACTCGTCCCAGAGCTACGAGGGATGGGGTATGAGGAGCGCCTGAGGGAACTGTGCCTTACGACACTAGAAAGAAGAAGGGAGAGGGGGGACATGATAGGAACGTATAAGATACTTAGAGGGATTGACAGAGTGGACATAGACGAAATGTTCACACGGAATAGTAACAGAACGAGGGGACATGGATGGAAGCTTGAAACTCAGATGAGTCACAGAGATGTTAGGAAGTTTTCTTTTAGCGTGAGAGTAGTGGGAAAATGGAATGCACTTCAGGAACAGGTTGTGGAAGCAAATACTATTCATAATTTTAAAACCAGGTATGATGGGGAAATGGGACAGGAGTCATTGCTGTAAACAACCGATGTTCGAAAGGCGGGATCCAAGAGTCAATGCTCGATCCTGCAGACACAACTAAGTGAGTACACACACACACACACACACACACACACACACACACACACACACACACACACACACACACACACACACACACACACACACACACACACACACACACACACACAGAAGGCGTGTGTGTGTGTGTATCCCATATGAGAAGAATCAAGACGGATGAAGATAGACACAGACTACAGGATGACCTAGACAAACTGGAGGAATGGTCTAGAAAATGGCTGCTAAAGTTCAACTCTGGAAAGTGTAAGGTAATAAAATTAGGCGATGGGAGCAGGAGGCTGAACACAAGGTACCATCTGGGAGATGAAATCCTGCAAGAATCAAATAGAGAGAAAAATCTGGGGGTTGATATCACACCGAACCTGTCCTCAGAGGCCTACATCAAAATGATATCAACAGCGCCATATGCTAGACTGGCCAACATAAGAACGGCCTTTAGAATCTTGTGTAAGGAATCGTTCAGGACCCTGTATACCACTTATGTCAGACTAATCCTGGAATATGCAGCTCCAGCCTGGAGTCCCTATCTAGTTAAACACAAAACAAAGTTAGAGAAGATTCCCGAAACGCTTTGCGTAATAGTGGCTTTAGGCATTGTATGTACTAGCTCTATCTATAAGTCCACCAATCTTTGTAAAAATCTCTTGTATGTATGTACCTTACCTAAATAAACATTTATTTATTTGTTTATTTATTCAGCGTTATGCCAACAGGCTCGTCCCGGAACTGAGAGGTATGAACTACGAGGAAAGGCTAAAAGAGCTGAACCTCGCGTCCTTGGAAAACATAAGAGTAAGGGGAGACATGATAACCATTTACAAATTTCTCAGGGGAATTGACAGGGTGGACAAAGACAAACTCTTCAGCACGGGTGGGACAAGAACAAGGTGAGTACAGGTGGAAACGTAGTACCCAGATGAGCCACAGAGTCCCCCCAAAAAAAGATCAGTGTCAGAGTAGTTAATAAATGGAATGCACTAGGCAGTAATGTGGTGGAGGCTGACGCCATACGCAGTTTCAAATGTAGATATGATAGAGCCAAGTAAGCTCAGGTATCTGTACACCAGTTGAGAGGCAGGACCAAAGAGACAAAGCTCAACCCCCACAAGCACTATTTTTTTTTTTTTTTTTTTTTTTTTTGAGATATATACAAGAGTTGTTACATTCTTGTACAGCCACTAGTACGCGTAGCGTTTCGGGCAAGCCATTAATCCTATGGTCCCTGGAATACGATCCCCTGCCGCGAAGAATCGTTTTTTCATCCAAGTACACATTTTACTGTTGCGTTAAACAGAGGCTACAGTTAAGGAATTGCGCCCAGTAAATCCTCCCCGGCCCGGATACGAACCCATGACATAGCGCTCGCGGAACGCCAGGCGAGTGTCTTACCACTACACCACGGAGACTTACCACTACACCACGGAGACTGTGAGTACAGGTGTGTACTCACCTGTATTAGGTGAGTACAATTAGGCAAGTACACACACACACACTATGTGTGTGTGTGTATGTGTGTGTCTGGAGGAGACAGGAGACAGGCCCTAAGGAGGCCTGGTTAGGGGGACTGGGCCGCGGGTACATTGTTTCTGAAAGACATTTCAAGGCATGTCGACCTATATTTTTTTTTTTTTTTGGCCGTTCCTGGGTGGCTTGATTGTCTTAGTTGTCCGTCTGGCTCTGAGGCGGCTGGGTCGAGCCCTGCCCTGCCAGCGGTCCTTGTCAGAGTGGGATGTGACTGCTGACTTTAGCAGTCCATGTAGGATGTGCATGTGTGCTGACCTTGGCTTAACTATCTGGGCGGGATGTGACTGCTGACCTTAGCAGTCCGTGTAGGATGTGTGTGTGTGCTGACCTTGGCTTAACTGTCTGGGTGGGATGTGACTGCTGACCTTAGCAGTCCGTGTAGGATGTGTGTGTGCTGACGTTGGCTTAACTGTCTGGGTGGGATGTGACTGCTGACCTTAGCAGTCCATGTAGGATGTGCATGTGTGCTGACCTTGGCTTAACTGTCTGGGTGGGATGTGACTGCTGACCTTAGCAGTCCGTGTAGGATGTGCATGTGTGCTGACCTTGGCTTAACTGTCTGGGTGGGATGTGACTGCTGACCTTAGCAGTCCGTGTAGGATGTGCATGTGTGCTGACCTTGGCTTAACTGTCTGGGTGGGATGTGACTGCTGACCTTAGCAGTCCGTGTAGGATGTGCATGTGTGCTGACCTTGGCTTAACTGTCTGGGTGGGATGTGACTGCTGACCTTAGCAGTCCATGTAGGATGTGCACGTGTGCTGACCTTGGCTTAACTGTCTGGGTGGGATGTGACTGCTGACCTTAGCAGTCCATGTAGGATGTGCATGTGTGCTGACCTTGGCTTAACTGTCTGGGTGGGATGTGACTGCTGACCTTAGCAGTCCATGTAGGATGTGCACGTGTGCTGACCTTGGTAATTATCTTTGTTGTATTCTTTTATTTTATTTTCTATATTTAAATTATAAAATGTAATTAGGAGCGTCCTCTGGGGTCCTCTGGTTCTCCAGGTCGAGCCCATTGTCTAAGTTCTATTCTTCCTTTTGATTTTCTCATCAAACTTTTATAGGAAGAGTCACGGCCTCAGAGTGGGGTATGCCGCCGGTGGCCGGACGGTCGTCAGCTCGAGCCCAGAAGGGAAATACATATTTTTCCTTGGAAGCCATCGTAGCACAGCTTTGGGGGCGTCCTCGTCGGCCTCGCAGTCCTGAGGTCCACCCAGTTACTAACAGTTGCTTCTTTTATTTAAGGTCGGACCCGGTGTTCACGGAGTCACCATTTCGAAATCTTTGTAATCGTCAGAGCTACCGTTTTTTTTCAAAGCGTTATATGACAAAGAGTACTGGGTAGACGGGACACCACGAGTGTAGCTCTCATCCTGTAACTGCACTTAGGTAATTAAGTGTAGTTAGAGGATGAGAGCCTCCCCCCCCCCTTAACACACCTTCCCAGTCTCGCTTTTTCATTATAACCATTTGGAAACCTCATTGACTTTATCGTTTTAAGAATCTTCACAACATACACATTACCATCAACACACACCATACCCATCACCACCTACACACACCATACCCATCACCAACATACCCTCCTGTCAATGTAGCCATTTTCACATCATACTCATCACCTCCAAACCACACCATATCCATCACCACCAACACACACCATATCCATCACCACCAACACACACCGTATCCATCACCACCAACACACACCGTATCCATCACCACCTACACAAACCCTCCCGGGTCTCCACCATACCCTCCTGTCAATGTATGAATCTTCACATCATATCCATCACCACCAACATACACTATACCTATTACCACCAACACACACCCTCCCGGGTCTTCACCATACCCTCCTGTCAATGTAAGCATCTTCACACCATACCCAAAACACCTACACACACCATACCCATCATATTCATCACACTCAGTATATGGATCTCAGTATAGTTATGGAAGTGAAAACTACATGGAATTCTTGTGTGTTTTGTCACGCGAGTATTCATCATCGCCTGGCTCTCATCAATGCTCAACCGATCAACCTGACTACCTTGATCTACACAGCACCAAGGACTGTAGGAAACTCAACTTCATGTACAACATGCCAGCATCTCCTTAGAGATCTGCTTCTCAATTTTCTCATGCTCCTGCTGCCTATGTTGTCAAGGATGTGGATTACTGGGCTATTGTTACTGCTGCACAGTTTTGAATGGTGAACATGACTTGTAATTTGTGTAAACCTTTTTATTCTAGACATTAGTTAAAATTCAGTGGAATTTGGATTTTTTGTTGAGCATGCAAGAATGTAGATCACATTATTGATGTAAAATAAAATATGAATAATATTTGGTCATGCTCACATAGCACTGCTTGAATGTCATTTTGCCTGACAACAATACCTGTCACAGAGTAAACACGTACAAAATGTCACTTCAGGATTGTTACGTACCCAGTCTGCCATGTCTAAGATAGTAACTTTAATCTATCTTTTTTCATAGTTCCAATTTTGCCTTGACATCACACTAAGACATAAGTGGTATGCTTCTAAAGTGGCAATTGTTTTCCAACTCCTGCTTGCCTTACCTGTTGAATATGTCAAGAGGGATGTGGTTTGATAACACATTTTGTACGTTTGAGTGGGGTAGTTAGGAGCAATATTAATACATCCTCCTTCATGTGTGAGGGGGCTATTGCCTATTATTGTTATGATATATAAGCAAGTGTAATATTGTTAGATTTGTGACATGACCAGTAGTGTTTAGCCAAAGGTAGCTTTTTTACAAATGTTTCTTTAATTGTGATGGAAAATGTAATGTTTAAGAAACTATCAAATTACTATTGTTTACTATCTTTCCCTATTGTTTAAAATGCAAGATTGTATATTAGACAAACATTTTTTTTAAGTTGACAGATACATTATTAGCATTATTAGCCATTAGATAGCCTGGTGAGTTGAGAGCCATTGTATTAGATGGCTGACAGCTGAAAAATCCGGGCTCAACAGCTGATACTGGGTCCAGCAGGCACAATTAGGTGAGTACATATGCTCTCTCAATAATGTTCTCTCACTCTTATATTCACCAAGAATAATTATAGGCTTTACTTTAAAATTAAAAATTAAAACTTTAATTTTAAAATGATGTAATAATGTTCTTTCAGAGTTTTGGTGAGTAAAAAATATAGTCACAATAAGGCATTAGAACCATCCCTGTGGGAAGCGTCATCAACAACAAATCTAATTAATGTTTTGGATAGTTTGCTTGATTTTGTTAGTAGTGTCTTATATATGAAGAAGTTCCTTTGCATTTGCACTGTTTCTACCTTGATAAATTCCTTCAGCATCTAAAAGTAATTAGCCTTTCACACTTTTAATTAAAAAATATCTAGAGAGATATGGAAAATAGAAGTAAGCATGGGTTATTACTTATTGTAAGTGACTGCTGTTCCAGGCAAAGCTACTATCTGTCTGCATTTCATCCTCATCTTCAGATGATCAGAATTTGCACATTTCCATTGTTTCTGAAGAGATGAAAAGTTGCTTAAGTTCAAGGTTAAATCAGTTACCAACTATATTTTCATTTACTTTGGTCAGCAGGATAATGTTTCTCTTTCCAGTCAAAAACATCTTGACTTTTTATTGAACTCAAGAAAACTAACGATATTTGTCATAGAATATTTTTTATGAATGTTATTCTTAATAAGGGCACACTTGCGTATTCTGTGCTGGAGTCGGAAAAATATTTTGTAAACCAGTCTGATTATTATTCAGTCCAGCCCCTGTTCACCTAGCAGAAAATAGGGACCTGGGAGATAGACAGCTGCTATGGGCTACTTCCTGGGGATGCGTGTTTGTGAAAATTAGGATTAAGGACTTTCCCGAAACATTATGTATGCTAGTGGCTGTACAAGAACGTAAGAACCCTTGTATATATAAATAAATAAAACATAAATAAATTATGACAAACTAAAGGATATATAGCTGCTGCTCCAGAAACAAGCTTGTACCAAATTATAAAACTAACATTTGCCCTTCTCAGGAAGATTCAAACTTGAGACCATTGGACAGCCAAGAATGTTAACTTCTGATGTTATCGCCAATAAGAATAAATCAATATCTTTGCAAAACATTTTAGTAATTGGAGTCATTATCTTTTTAGATACATTATTTTTCTATAAATGTATAGACAGTACATCTTGCATTTTACTTGTATCTGATACATTGTCATCTATATTTTCAGTGAGCTGGCAAATGCACTCTATTTCACACATTCCATTCCTTCCAAATGTGGTTGAGGGGCTAAACATTAAAGAACTTAATGTTAAGGAATAGACTAGAGGAGAATTGGAAAATATGAAAGTTCTGAAATTGACCTTTAAAGCATAATGATTTGTAGAAAGACAAAGAATGTTAAATAATATTAAGGTAGGTGATAGATTTATCAAAAGAGAACAGGACCCCCATTAAAAACATATAAAATATATAACAAAATTAGCATCGAAGTGAGGGGACAAACTAGTTTTTCTTCAAAGTGACAGAGCTCAGAAAGTGCATGAAATGGTATACTATAGGGCAGGGGTGGGCAACCTCTGGCACGCATGCCAAACTTGGCACGCCGATGACTTGTCTCTGGCACGCAAGAGCATAGGTTACCCTAAGCACAGATGCAAGCACATGTTACCCTAAGCACAGACAAAAAAAACTACTTTCCTTGGGGTATAAGCTTACATGCCATGACAGTATATGTACGTCCTGGTGGCGAAGAGGTTTAAGCTCTACGAAGCTAAAGAGGTCTCAAGAAAAAGAAGTTGATCTTGTTGCCATAGTTACCTCCTTATTTTACGTCATCGATCATGCCGATGTATGATGATTCCCCTCTATTTACTTTGGCTCATATTTTATGTAATAAGCCTTTCTAACCTAACGGCTGCACCCATAACCATAGTGTACACTGACAATCATATCTGTGAAGGGTGATGAAGTATGTGAAGAGATGGTTGCTCTTGCATCACTACCTGAGCGTACTACCGGGGCTGAAATTTGTAAAACAGTTGTGAACGAATTCTCTACTCGCCAAATTAACATTTCAAAAGTAGTATCCGTCACAACAGATGGTTCCCCAAACATGACTGGTGAGAAGACAGGATTTGTAAATCTGTTTGCAAGAAGTGTTGGTCATCCACTGATTGGCTTCCTTTGCATCATACATGATGAGGCTTTATGTGCAAAAGCTGCCCTAAAGGAACTGCAAGAAGTGATGCAAACAGTTACCAAGGTTGTTAATTACATTTGTGGTCGGCCTGTAAATAAAAGACAATTTCAAACTCTACTGGATGAGGTAGAATCTGTGTATAAAGGACTGAAAATGTACAACCATGTTCGTTGGCTTAGCAGAGGCTTGGTTCTGAAACGATTTATTGAATGCTTAGATGAGATAAAGCTCTATTTGAACGACCAACAAGTGTAATACCATGAGTTTTCTGACATCGTGTGGGTTTGTAAACTGATGTTTTTTGCAGATTTTTGTGAACATTTAAATGAATTGAATATTAAGTTACAGGGCGCTGGTAAGACACTTGATGTTATGTTTTGTTACATAAAGCTTTTGAAATGAAGCTTAAAGTTTTTTAAAGTGTTGTAGATAATGAGAGATTTAGATACTTTCCAAACCTAAAGAGGTACATCAGTGATCTAAAAGATGACAGAACATACCACAAATGTCTTCAAAAGCTGTTTGTAAACATTGTCGAGTCAACAGTTTGGCAGTTCTCTACAAGATTTGCCAAATTCAGAGAACTGGAAGACACAGTAAAGTTCATCAAGTTTCCAGACAGCATCAAAATGGATGAACTAAACTTGCAAATGTTTTCATGGATAGACATGGATGATTTTGAGAAGCAGTTGATTGAATTTCAGAGTAGCTCAATTTGGAAGTAGAAATTTGTTGACCTTAGAGTTGACTTGGAAAATATTGAAAGAGAGAGATTAGAGATGAAAGTAGCAAAGAGAAATGCGGAAAACGAAGTATTAAGGACTTGGAATACTATTCCAGAAAATTATGTCTGTTTAAAAAACCTTGCAAACCATTGCTAACCATGTTTTCGTCTACATATGCTTGCGAATCTTTGTTCTCAATTATGAACTTTGTTAAGTCTCGTAACAGGAGTAGCATGACAGATGAAACTAGCGCTGCATGCATATCTCTCAATGTTACTAAATATAAACCCGATGTAAAATCTCTGTCATCAGTTATGCAGCAGCAGCAGAAGTCTCACTGACAGTATATAAAAGGAGTCAACAAGTTTTTTATCTGTTGTATTCTATTAAAGTTACAAAAGCTTAAAGGCTGTTGAAATGTACTTCTGAAGGTTAAATAATTTTTTTCTGTTTTTTTTTATATTATGTTTTACTGCACTGAGGTAATTTATTATTTTTTCGTTTAAAAAGTTCTTAAGAGATACCAAATATGTTCTAAAAAATGGTTGGCACGTGGAAAAAGTTTGTGTCAGAGACTTGGCTGATTTTGGCACGCACTCTCAAAAAGGTTGCCCACCCCTGCTATAGGGAAACATGACTGAACAATTGGTACTGGACATGGATCAAACATGGGAAGCAATTGAAACTAAAAGGATGGCTAATCAAATTGCAATATAAAACTTGTACACACAAGTATAAATCAAATTATCTGCTATATGTCATATAGTTCACTTTAAGTAGCTGGGTATCATTGATTTGATGGAGGCCAAATTGAAAGAGATAATTCTAAATATGGAAGTCGTTGAAAAGGGCAACTCATTGCAATGTGGAGAATTGGTAAGACTTAGTTAGAAGAGTGGAAGTACAGTAATATAGGAAAGAGTCACTAAAACTAACTACATAACTAAAAAAAAATATAATATAAATTGATTATAAATACATAGGGAAAAATATATTATTGTATGTAGGGGCCTCACAGCTGAGTGGACAGTGCTTCGATTTCGTAGACCTGAGGTTCGGGGTTCGATGCCAGGTTTAGGCAGTAACAAAAGGGCAATATTTTTCACCCTGATGCTTCTGTTCACCTAGCAGTAAATAGGTACCTGGGAGTTAGATAGCTGCTACGGACTGCTTCCTGGGGGTGCATAACAAAAAGGAGGCCTGGGTTGCAGGGACGCTGAACACTGAAATCAACTCATGATAACAACACCATATCCATCACCACCTACACACACACTATACCCATCAACACAAACTCACACCATACTCATCATATCCATCACACCATATCAATCACCACCTACACACACACACACCATGCCCATCACCACCTACACACATCATACCCACCACCACCTACACACACCATATCCATCACCACATACACACACACCATATCCATCACAACCTACACACACAATACCCCCCACCACCTACACACACCATACCCACCACCACCGACACACCATATCCATCATCACCTACACACACCATACCTATCACCACCAACACACACCATATCTATCACCACCTACACACGCAATACCCATCACCTACACACACGATACCCATCATCACCTACACACACCATCCCGAGACAACACCAAACCCTCCCATACCCTCTTGTAAATTTATGAATCTTCACAACATACCCATTACCACCTACACACACACACACACACACATCATCACTTAAACACCATATCCCTCACCACCTAAATACACCATACATATCTCCACCTACACACACTATACCACTAACAACCTACACACACCATACCCATCACCACCTACACACACCATACCCATCACCACCTACACACACCATACCAATCATATCCATCACACCATATCGATCACCACAATATCCATCACCACCTACACACATAATATCCATCTCCAATTAAATGGAATGCACTAAACAGTGATGTGGTAGAGTCTGACTCCATACACAGTTTCAAATGTTGATATGACAGAGCCCAGTAGGCTCAGGAATCTGCACATCACTTGATTGACAGTTGAGAGGCTGTCAACTGTCAATCAAAGAGACAAAGCCTAACTCCCGCAAGCACAATTAGATGAGTACAATTAGGTGAATACACCATACCCATCACTACCTACCCACATCATACTTATCATCACCTTCACACACCATACCCAAAACAAGCGTCATGCACCATACCCATCACCACCTACGCTCACCATACCCATCACCACCAACACTCACCATACCCATCACCACCTACACACACACCATACCCATCACCACCAACACTCACCATACCCATCACCACCTACTCATACCCTCCCAGGGTCTCCACTATATCCTACAATACCCTCCTGAAAATGTATGAATCTTCAAATCATACCCATCACCATCTAAACACACCATTCACATCACCACCTACATGCACCATATCCATCACCAAATAAACACACCATACATATCAACACCTACACACAATATACCCAAAACAATCTACACACACCAAACACATCACCATCTACCCACACCATACCCATCACCATCTACACACCATTCTCATCACTACCTACATGCACCATATCCATCACCACCTAAACATACTATACATATCACCACCTAAACACCAATTCCAAAACAATCTACACACACCATACCCACCACCACCTACGCACACCATACCCATCTCCACCTACACACACCATACCCATCACCACCAACACACGCCATACCCATCACCAACTACACTCCCCATATTCATCACCACCTACACACACACCATACTCATCACCACCTAGACACAATATACCTATCACCACCTACACACACTATACCCATCACCACCTACACACACCATATCCATCACAACCTACACACACCATACCCACCACCACCTACACACACCATATCCATCATCACCTACACACACCATACCCGTCACCACCTGCACACACCATACCCATCTCCACCTAAACACACCATATCCATCACCACCTACACACACCATACCTATCACCACCTACACACACCATATCCATCACCACCTTCACACACCATACCCATCACCACCTACACGCAACATACCCATCACCAACTACACACACCATACCCCATCACCAACTACACACACCATACCCCATCACCAACTACACGCAACATACCCATCACCAACTACACACACCATACCCCATCACCAACTACACACACTCTCGCGGGTCACCATCAAACCCTCCCATACCCCGTTGTAAATTTATGAATCTTCACAACATACTCATCACCACCTATACACAATACACACAGTTGTTCAATAAACCCCTGAACTATATGTTTAACACGTTTCTAACCCTGTCCAAGAAGGACAGAAGAAAATGTACATATGCTGATTAGCATTGTAAATATATGGCCACGTATGTGGTAGAAAAAAAAATTAAACTCACCATAAATATCTGCACCAACACTCACCATACCCATCACCACCTAAACTCACCATACCTAGCACTGCCTACACACGCACCATACCTATTACCACCTACACAAACCATACCCTCCTGTCAATGTAAGCATCTTCACACCATACTCATCACACCATACTATTATGTTATGAGGAAAGAGAGGGAAGGAAGAGGTGGGGGTGGTGTAGCTCTGCTGGTAAGAAAAGGCTGGGATTTTGAAGAGATGGATATTCAGGGCTGTGAAGGTTTCAGTGACTACATAGCAGGTACAGTAACAAATGGAGGGAAAAAAATTATAGTCGTAGTCATATATAATCCACCACCAAATGACAGAAGACCTAGACAGGAATATGATAGAAACAACATGGCCACCATTAACATAATAGAAAGAGCAGCTTCTGTTGCTAGCAGGAATGGATCTGGACTACTAATTATGGGAGACTTCAACCATGGGAAGATAGATTGGAAGAACAGAAACCCGCATGGAGGACCAGAAACATGGAGAGCTAAGCTGCTGGACGTGGCAACAAGAAACTTTCTAAGCCAGCACATCAAAGAACCAACAAGAATGAGAGGAGAAGATGAACCAGCAATGCTTGATTTGATATTTACCCTAAATGAGTAAGATATAAGGGAAGTTAAGATGGAAGCGCCCTTGGGAATGAGTGACCAAGTGTATTGAACTTTGAGTACCTGGTAGAGCTAGGACTTATCTCCCCAAAAAAAGAACTAGGAATCAAAAGACTGGCATACCGAAAGGGGAATTATGAACAGATGAGAAGTTTCCTAAGTGAAATACCTTGGGACACAGACCTCAGAGATAAGTCTGTACAGGGTATGATGGACTATGTTACCCAAAAGTGTCAGGAGGCAGTAAACAGGTTCATCCCGGCCCAAAGGGAAAAATCCGAGAAGCAACAGAAGAATCCATGGTATAATAGGGTATGTATGGAAGCGAAGAAACTGAACAAAAGGGCGTGGAGGAACTTCCGGAATAACAGAACACCAGAAAGCAGAGAGAAATACCAGAGAACCAGGAATGAGTACGTCAGGGTGAGAAGAGAAGCAGAGAAAAGTTTTGAAAATGATATAGCAAACAAAGCTAAGACCGAACCAAAGCTACTCCACAGTCACATCAGAAGGAAAACAACAGTGAAAGAACAGGTATTGAAACTTCGAACAGGCGAGGACAGCTATACAGAGAATGACAGAGAGGTGTGTGAAGAACTCAACAAGAGATTCCAGGAGGTCTTCACAATAGAACAAGGTGAGGTCACTGTGCTAGGAGAAAGGGAGGTAAACCAGGCGGCCTTGGAAGAGTTCGAAATTACGAGAGAGGAGGTCAAGAGACACCTGCTGGATCTGGATGTTAGAAAGGCTGTTGATCTAGATGGGATCTCACTATGGATACTGAAAGAGTGTGCAGAGGCACTTTGCTTGCCACTCTCCATAGTGTATAGTAAGTCACTGGAGACGGGAGACCTACCAGAAATATGGAAGGCGGCGAATGTGGTCCCAATATACAAAAAGGGCGACAGGCAAGAGGTACTGAACTACAGGCCAGTGTCCTTGACTTGTATACCATGCAAGGTGATGGAGAAGATCGTGAGAAAAAACCTGGTAACACATCTGGAGAGAAGGGACTTCGTGACAAATCGCCAACATGGGTTCAGGGAGGGGTAAATCTTGCCTTACAGGCTTGATAGAATTCTACGATCAGGTGACAAAGATTAAGCAGGAACGAGAGGGCTGGGCGGACTGCATTTTCTTGGATTGTCGGAAAGCCTTTGACACAGTACCGCATAAGAGGCTGGTACATAAGCTGGAGAGACAGGCAGGTGTAGCTGGTAAAGTGCTCCAGTGGATAAGGGAGTATCTAAGCAATAGGAAGCAGAGAGTTACGGTGAGGGGTTAGACCTCCGATTGGCATGAAGTCACCAGTGGAGTCCCACAGGGCTCTGTAATCGGTCCTATCTTGTTTCTGATATATGTAAATGATCTCCCGGAGGGTATCGATTCAATTCTCTCAATGTTTGCGGACGATGCTAAAATTATGAGAAGGATTAAAACAGAAGAGGACTGTTTGAAGCTTCAAGAAGACCTAGAGAAGCTGAAGGAATGGTCGAACAAATGGTTGTTAGAGTTTAACCCAACCAAATGTAATGTAATGAAGATAGGTGTAGGGAGCAGGAGGCCAGATACAAGATATCATCTGGGAGAGGAAATTCTTCAGGAGTCAGAGAAGGAAAAAGACTTGGGGGTTGATATCACGCCAGACCTGTCTCCTGCAGCAGATATCAAGCGGATAACATCAGCGGCATATGCCAGGCTGGCCAACATACGAACGGCATTCAGAAACTTGTGTAAAGAATCATTCAGAACTTTGTATACCACATATGTCAGGGCGATCCTGGAGTATGCA
Source organism: Procambarus clarkii (assembly GCF_040958095.1). Taxonomy (NCBI): domain Eukaryota; kingdom Metazoa; phylum Arthropoda; class Malacostraca; order Decapoda; family Cambaridae; genus Procambarus; species Procambarus clarkii. The sequence goes on from NC_091199.1 coordinate 28,555,436, forward strand.
GCCCCAGCATGGAGTCCATATCTAGTCAGGGATAAGACTAAACTGAAAAAGGTTCAAAAGTTTACCACCAGACTAGTACCCGAGCTGAGAGGTATGAGCTACGAGGAGAGACTACGGGAATTAAACCTCACTTCGCTGGAAGACAGAAGAGTTAGGGGGGACATGATCACCACATTCAAGATTCTGAAGGGGATTGATAGGGTAGATAAAGACAGTCTATTTAACACAAGGGGAACACGCACAAGGGGACACAGGTGGAAACTGAGTGCCCAAATGAGCCACAGAGATATTAGAAAGAACTTTTTTAGTGTCAGAGTGGTTGACAAATGGAATGCATTAGGAGGTGATGTGGTGGAGGCTGACTCCATACACAGTTTCAAGTGTAGATATGATAGAGCCTAATAGGCTCAGGAATCTGTACACCTGTTGATTGACGGTTGAGATGCGGGACCAAAGAGCCAGAGCTCAACCCCCGCAAACACAACTAGGTGAGTACAACTAGGTGAGTACAACCTTCACTCACCATACCAATCACCACCTACACACACAATATACATCTTCACCTACACACAGCATAACCATCACCACTTACACACAACATAACCATCACCACCTACACACACCATAACCCATCTCCATCTACACACACCATACACATCACCATTAACACACGCCTTATCCATCACCACCCTCACTCACCATACCAATCACCACTTACACACACCATTCTCATCACCACCCATACCCATCACCACCTACACACACCATACCCATCACCTTCAACACACACCATACCCATCACCACCTATACACACAATACCCATCACCATCAATACACACGCTCCCGGGTCTCAACCATACCCTCCCATACCCTCCTGTCAATGTCATCATCCTTGCACCATACCCATCACCACCTACACACTCACCATACCTATCACCACCTACACTTACACACCATACCCATCAGCACCTATACACACCATACCAATCACCACCTACACAGACCATACCCTTCACTACCAACACACACAATACCCATCACCAACTACACACACCATACCCATCACCACCTACACACCATACCTACAACCACCTACTCACACAACACATATCACGATCTACACACACCATACGCATCAACACCAACACACATAATTCCAATCACTACCTACACACACTATACCAACACCATCTGCACATACCATACCCATCACCACCTATACACATCATACCCATCAGAACCTTCACACACCATACCCTTCACCACCAACACACACCATACCCATCACCACCTAAACACACCCTCTCGGGTCTTCACCACACCCTCACATACCCTCCTGTCAATGTACGCATCTTCACACCATACCCATCACCACCTACACACACCATACCCATTACTACCTTCACACATTATACCTATCACTACATACACACACCATACCCATCACCACCTACACACCCCATACCCATCACCACCTACATACACCATAACAATCATATCCATCACACCATATCGATCTCCACAATATCCATCACCACCTACACACATAATATCCATCTCCAATTAAATGGAATGCACTAAGCAGTGATGTGGTAGAGTCTGACTCCATACACAGTTTCAAATGTTGATATGACAGAGCCAAGTAGGCTCAGGAATCTGCACATCACTTGATTGACAGTTGAGAGGCGGGACTAAAGAGACAAAGCTCAACACCCGCAAGCACAATTAGGTAAGTACAATTAGGTGAGTACACCATACGCATTACTACTTTCCCACACCATACATATCATCACCTACATAAACCATACCCATAACAACCTTCACACACCATACCCATCCCCACCTACGCTCACCATACCCATCACCACTATCATTCACCATACCCATCACCACCTACACACGCACCATACCCATCACCACCAACACTCACCATACCCGTCACCACCTAATCACGTACCATACCTATTACCCCCAACACACACCATACCCATCACTTCCTACACATACCCTTCCAGGGTCTCCACTATACCCTCCCATACCCTCCTGTAAATTTATGAACCTTCACATCATACCCATCACCACCTACACACACACACGTTATCCATCACAACCTAGGCATACCATACCCATCACCATCTACACACACCATTCACATCACCACCTACATGCACCATATCCATCACCAAATAAACACACCATACATATACACACCTACACACACAATACCCAAAACAATCTACACACACCATACACATCACCACCTACGCACACCATACCTATCACCAACCACACACATCTTTCTCATCACCACCTACATGCACCATATCCATGACAACCTAAGCACATTATACATATCACCACCTACACACACCATTCCCAAAACAATCTACACTCGCCATACCCATCACCACCACCGCACACCTCTCCACCTACACACACACCATACCCATCACCACCTAGACACACCATACCTATCACCACCTACACACACTATATCTATCACCACCTAGACACACCATACCTATCACCACCTACACACACTATATCTATCACCACCTACACACACCATACCCATCACCACCTACACACACCATACCCATCACCACCTACACACACCCTCCCGATTCTCCCCATACCCTCCCATTCCCTCCTTTCAAAGTAAACATCTTCACACCATACTCATCACCTCCTTCACTCACCATACCAATCACTACCTACACACACAATACCCATCACCACCGACACACAGCATGCTCATCACCACCTACACACACCATACCCATCACCACCTACACAAACCATACCCATCACCACCTACACAAACCATACATATCACCACCTACACACACCATACCCATCACCACCTACATACACCATACCCATCACTACCTACACACACAATACCCATCACCACCTACACACAGCATGCTCATCACCACCTACATACACCATACCCATCACCACCTACACAAACCATACCCATCACCACCTACACACACCATACCCATCACCACCTACATACACCATACGGGTCATCACCTACACAAACCATACCCATCACCACCTACACACACCATACCCATCACCACCTACACAAACCATACCCATCACCACCTACATACACCATACCCATCACCACCTACACACACCATACCCATCACCACCTACACAAACCATACCCATCACCACCTACACACACCATACCCATCACCACCTACATACACCATACCGATCATCACCTACACACACCCTCCCGGGTCACGACCATACCCTCCTTTACCCTCATGTCAATGTAATCATAATAGCACCATACAAATCAGTACCTACACACACGATACCCATCATCACCTACATACACTTTACCCATCACCGTCTACACACACCATACAAATCGAAACTTACACACACCATACCTATTATCACCTACATACGTCATACCCATCACCACCTACACTCACCATACGTATCATCACATACATACACCATACCCTATCACCAAATACACACATAATAAACATCACCACCTACACACACCATACTATCACCATCTACACACATAATACCCATCACCACCTACACACACCATACTCATCACCACCTACACATACCATACCCATCCCCACCTACACGCACCATACCCATCATCACCAACACACACACACGTTACCCATTACCACCTATACACACTCATCATACCCATCAGAACCTACACACACCATACCCATCACCACCTACACACACCATACTTATCACCACCTACACACACCCTCCCGGGTCACCATCATATCCTCCGGTCATTGAAAGCATCTTCACACTATACCTATCACCACCTACACACACCATACCTATCACCAGCTACACACAGTACCCATCACCACCAACACACACAATACATAGTGGCTGACCCTAACCTCCCTTTTCAAGGGTAACATAGGGGCTGACCCCAACCACCCCCTTCAAGGGTAACATAGTGGGAGACCCTAACCATCCCCATTAAGGGGTAGCATAGGGGCTGACCCCAAACAACCCCCCTTCAACGGTAACATAGTGGCTGACCCCAAACCCCCACCCCCCTTCAAGGGTAACATAGGGGCCGACCCCAACCCCCTCCCCCTCTTCAACGGTAGCATAGGGGCCGACCCCAACCAACCCTCCTTCAACGGTAATATAGTGACTGACACCAACCACCCCCTTCAAGGGTAACATAGGGGCCATAGGGACCGACCCCCCCCCTTTAAACGGTAGCATAGGGGCCGACCCCAACCAAACCCCCTTCAAGGGAAGCATAGGGGCCGAAGCCCCCCCCCCTTCAAGTGTAACATAGGGGCTGACCCCATCCACCCCCTTAGAGGGGTAACATAGGGGCCGACACCAACCACCCCCTTAGAGGGGTAACATAGAGGCCGACACCAACCACCCTTCTTCAAGGGTAGCATTGGGGCTGACCCAAACCACCCCTTTTCAAGGGTAGCATAGGGGCCGACCCCAACCTCCCCCTTCAAGGGTTACAAAAGGGCCGACCCCAACCTCCCCCTTCAAGGGTAACAAAGGGGCCGACCCCAACCACCCTGTTCAAGGGTAACAAATGGGCCAACCCCAACCTCCCCCTTCAAGGGTAACAAAGGGGCCGACCCCAACCACCCACCTTGAAGGGTAGCATAGGGGCCGACCCCAACCAGCCTGTTCAAGGGTAACAAAGGGGCCGACCCCAGCCACCCCCCTTTAAGGGTAACAAATTGGCCGACCCCAACCACCCCCTTCAAGGGTAACATAGTCCTTTTCGACCCGTTCCACTTTGCCTCTGTACATCTCTATGTCTCTGTACGTCTCTCTGTCTCTGTACGTCTCTCTGTCTCTGTATGTCTCTCTGTCTCTGTACATCTCTCTGTCTCTGTACGTCTCTCTGTTTCTGTGCATGTCTCGTTCTCTGTACATCTCTCTGTCTCTGTACATCACTGTCTCTGTACATCTCTCTGTCTCTGTATGTCTCTCTGTCTCTGTACATCTCTCTGTCTCTGTACGTCTCTCTGTTTCTGTACATGTCTCGTTCTCTGTACATCTCTCTGTCTCTGTACATCTCTCTGTCTCTGTATGTCTCTCTGTCTCTGTACATCTCTCTGTCTCTGTACGTCTCTCTGTTTCTGTACATGTCTCGTTCTCTGTACATCTCTCTGTCTCTGTACGTCTCTGTCTATGTACGTCTCTCTGTCTCTGTACATCTCTCTGTCTCTGTTCGTCTCTCTGTTTCTGTACATGTCTCGTTCTCTGTACATCTCTCTGTCTCTGTACGTCTCTCTGTCTCTGTGCGTCTCTCTGTCTCTGTACATCTCTCTGTCTCTGTACGTCTCTCTGTTTCTGTACGTCTCGTTCTCTATACATCTCTCTGTCTCTGTACATCTCTCTGTCTCTGTACGTCTCTCTGTTTCTGTACGTCTCGTTCTCTGTACATCTCTCTGTCTCTGTACGTCTCTCTGTCTCTGTACATCTCTCTGTCTCTGTACATCTCTCTGTCTCTGTACATCTCTATGTCTCTGTACGTCTCTCGTTCTCTGTACATCTCTCTGTCTCTGTACGTCTCTCTGTCTCTGTACATCTCTCTGTCTCGGTACATCTCTCTGTCTCTGTACATCTCTCTGTCTCTGTACATCTCTCTGTCTCTGTACGTCTCTGTCTCAATCAATTTCTCATTTTGCATTTATCATTCGGTGTGTCTATCATGGTCTGCCTTTCATACACACACATTCATACACACATTCATTCACACATTCATAAACATTCACACATATTCATACACACCTCACTCCCTCTTACTCCCTCAGAAGTAAGGCAAAATAAGCAGGAAGGAGAGTGAAGGTCAGAAGTGAAGTAGCACTGTTTACCTTGTGTACAGCTCACTGACATTCCTCTTGCACTTCTCTTGTTCCTCTTCCATCAAGCGTTTCTCTTCTGTTAATTTATTCTTTTCCTCTTGAATACTTCTGAGTTGCTGTGCCTGTCTGTCTTTATCACTCTGTAGAGCCGTGTTTCCTTCCCGTAACTTACTGGCCTCTTCTTCACTGACGGAGAGTTGCTCTTCAACAAGTCGTTTCTCCTCTTCAGTCTTCCTGATTGTTTCTTCCTTTTCTTCAATTAGAGCAGCGTTTGCTGTCTGAAGGACCCTGACCTGTTCTTCCAGGAGTGAGAGTTGCTCTTGAACAAGTTCTTTCTCTCTTGCTGTGTTATTATTCATCTCTTGCAGCTGTTGTGTCTCTCGCTCTAGCTCAGCGATCCTCGTCAAAGCCGTCTTGACCCTCTCCTGGGCTTGGGTCTCCGCAAGCTCCAGCTGTTGGTTCCTCGACTTGACCAGCCTCGAGTCCTCCTCCACTTGTCGGATCTCTTGCTTGACCAGCCTCGAGTCCTCCTCCACTTGTCGGATTTCCTGCTTGACCAGCCTCGAGTCCTCCTCCACTTGACGGATCTGGGACTTTAATTGAATGTTTTCTTCCTGAGCAAGGCGCACTTCGTTCTTAGTCTTCATGTTATCCTCCTTGGCCAGCCTCGAGTCCTCCTCCACTTGACGGATCTGGGACTTTAATTGAATGTTTTCTTCCTGAGCAAGGCGCACTTCGTTCTTAGTCTTCATGTTATCCTCCTTGACCAGCCTCGAGTCCTCCTCCACTTTACGGATCTCCTCCTTGACCAGCCTCGAGTCCTCCTCCACTTTACGGATCTCCTCCTTGACCAGCCTCGAGTCCTCCTCCACTTTACGGATCTCCTCCTTGACCAGCCTCGAGTCCTCCTCCACTTGACGGATCTGGGACTTTAATAGAACAATCTCCTCCTGAGCAAGCTGCCCTTCGTTCTTAGTCTTCCTGTTGTCCTCCTCGAGCAAATGATTCGCTGTATTTAGGCGAGTGTTTTCCTCCTCCAGCTTGAGGTTGTCAGCTTGGTGAGCCTTGTTGACACACTCCAGCTGGTCCAGAGTGTCCAGGAGGCGGCGGGTGGCGTTCTCTCTCTCCTTCACACCTGCCAACACATCAAATTTTAAATATATACTACTATATATATTACCACCACCCACAACTACTACTACTAGTATATATCAGATATATACTGCTGACCCTGAAATGCACTCCAGTCCCTGAAATACAGTCAAGGACCTGAAGTACACTCCAGGAGCAGAAGTACATGCCAGGCCCTGACGTACACTTAAGATCCAGAAGTATAATCGATACCCTGAAGTACACTTCAGATCATGAAGTAGACTTCAGGCTCTGAAATACACTCCAGGACCAAAAGTACTCTCCTGTCTTTAAACTACACTCAAGACCCCTGAAATACATTAAAGTCCCTGAAGGACACTCCAGTATCTGAAGTGTACTACAGACCTTCAACTACATTTTAGACCCTGAAGTACACTGCAGACCCTGAAGCACATTTCAAACACTGAAGTTCAATTCAGGATTTGATGTACACTCCAAAACTGAATTCCACTCCAGATCTTGAAGAACACTCATGATCCTGAAAAAAACCTCCAGACCCTAAAGTTCACTACAGACCCTGAAGTTAACTCAAGGACCTGAGGTACACTCTAGACATTGAAATACTCTCCAAGACATGAATTGCACTCATGACCACGAAGAACACTCCAGACACTGAAGTACACTCAAAGACGTGAAGTGTACCATGACCACATCAGACCCTAAAGTACACTCCAGACCTTGAAGTACATTCAAGAATGAAAAATACACTTCAGACCCTGATTTATGAAGAACCTGAGGTGCACTTCTGACTCTTATACACACTGCAGGGCCTGAGGTATACTTTAGACCTTGAAGTACTAATCAGGACTTGAAGCACACTTCATGCCCTGAAGCACACTATAGGACATAAAGTAAACTATAGGCCATGAAGAAGGCTATAGGCACTGAAGTACACTCCAGAAAGTGAAGTACACTCCAGGCCCTGAAGTACAGTCCAGGTCCTACAGAACACCCCAATCCCGAAAGACATTACAGACCATGAAGTACTTTCCAGACCCTGAAAAACACTCCAGACCCTGAAATATACATAATGATGAGAAGTACACATCAGACCCTGAAGTACATTTCAGGCCCTGATATATATTCAAGACTCTAAAGTAAACGACAAGCCCTGAAGTACACTCCAGGACGAAATGTACACTCCAGGCATTGCAATACACTCCAGATCCTGAGGTAAACTACCCAGCAAATACTTTATGTTGCCAGAATGTGCCTGGGAATTTTTTGAGAGCTGTGGCAAAGTTAGTTTTTAAGTAATCAATACGTTTTTGTGTCCAGTCATAAATTGTTTGTCATAATTTACTGCACAACGTTAGGTAACAAAAAATTGAGGCCTCGTGGCAACCTTAATAACTGCATAAAAGTAGTTTCTATTATTTATGATATATAAATATAGAAACTATAAATATACAAAATATTAGTTGAAATAAAACAGGAGCATAATAAAGGCGAGTTCACATTTGTATTTATTTCTTAGATGGCAGTGTTGGTAGATGGTTGTGGTTGGTGGCAATGTTGGTAGATGGTAGTGTTTGGTGGCAGTGTTGGTAGATGGTTGTGGTTGGTGGTAGTGTTGGTAGATGATACCTGGTTGATACATGGTTGATGGGGTTCTGGGAGTTCTTCTACTCGCCAAGCCCGGCCCGTGGCCAGGCTTGACTTGTGAGAGTTTGGTCCACTAGGCTGTTGCTTGGAGCCGCCCGCAGGCCCACATACCCACCACAGCCCCGTTGGTCCGGCACTCCTTGTAGGAATAAATCTAGTTTCCTCCTGAAGATGTCCACGGTTGTTCCGGCAATATTTCTTATGCTTGCTGGGAGGACGTTGAACAACCGCGGACCTCTGATGTTTATACAGTGTTCTCTGATTGTGCATATGGCACCTCTGCTCTTCACTGGTTCTATTTTGCATTTTCTTCCATATCGTTCACTCCAGTACGTGGTTGTTTTACTGTGTAAATTTGGTACTTGGCCCTCCAGTATCTTCCAGTTGTATATTATTTGATATCTCTCTCGTCTTCTTTCTAGTGAGTACATTTGGAGGGCTTTGAGACGATCCCAATAATTTAGGTGCTTTATTGCGTCTATGCGTGCCGTATATGTTCTCTGTATTCCCTCTATTTCAGCAATCTCTCCTGCTCTGAAGGGGGAAGTGAGTACTGAGCAGTACTCAAGACGGGAAAACACAAGTGACTTGAAGAGTACAACCATTGTGATTGGATCCCTGGATTTGAAAGTTCTCGTAATCCATCCTTTCATTTTTCTGGCTGTCGCAATATTTGCTTGGTTATGCTCCTTAAACGTTAGGTCGTCAGACATTATTATTCCCAAATCCTTTACATGCTGTTTTCCTACTATGGGTACATTTGATTGTGTTTTGTTTAAGGTCCTCATATTCACCGTACCTGAGTACTTGGAATTTACCACTGTTAAACATCATGTTATTTTCTGATGCCCAGTCGAAAACTTTATTAATATCAGCTTGAAGTTTTTCAATGTCTTCAGCCGAGATAATTTTCATACTGATTTTTGTGTCATCTGCATAGGATGATACGAAGCTGTGACTTGTATTTTTGTCTATATCTGATATGAGAATAAGGAAAAGCAGCGGTGCAAGGACTGTACCCTGAGGTACAGAGCTTTTAACTGTACTTGGACTAGATTTTATATGGGTGACCGTTACTCGCTGAGTCCTGTTTGACAGAAAACTGAGTATCCAGCGTCCTACTTTACCGCTTATTCCCATTGACTTCATTTTGTGTGCTATCACGCCATGGTCACATTTATCGAAAGCCTTTGCGAAGTCCGTGTATATCACATCAGCATTCTGCTTTTCTTCTAATGCCTCAGGGACTTTGTCGTAGTGCTCAAGTAGCTGTGAGAGGCACGATCTTTCCGCTCGAAATCCATGTTGGTCTGGGTTGTGAAGGTCATTGGTCTCCATGAAATTGGTGACCTGACTCCTAATCACTCTCTCAAATACTTTTATGATGTGCGATGTTAGTGCAACTGGTCTATAATTCTTTGCCAATGCTTTGCTCCCTCCCTTGTGTAGAGGGGCTATGTCTGATACTTTAAATGCATCTGGTATCTCCCCCGTGTCGAAGCTCTTCCTTTACACTATACTGAGTGCCTGTGCTACCGGCACTTTGCATTTCTTTACAAATATTGAATTCCATGAGTCTGGACCTGGGGCCGAGTGCATAGGCATGTTTTCAATTTCTCTTTCAAAATTTAGTGCGCTCGTGTTGATATCAGTTATATTTACAGGGGTTTGAATATCCCGCATAAAGAAATTGTCTGGATCTTCCACTTTCATGTGGAAGTGCTAAACGTGTCCTCATACTGCTTTTTTAGGATTTCACTAATTTCTTTGTCATCCTCCGTGTATGAACCTTCACTTGTACGAATAGGTCCAATACTGGCAGTGGTTTTTGCTTTTGATTTCGCATATGTGAAGAAATATTTAGGATTTTTTATTATTTCCTGAATTGCTTTCTGTTCTAACTGCCTTTCTTCAGTTTCATATGAGTGTTTCAATTTCCGCTCGATTTCTTCAATCTCCCTATTTAAATTATTCCTTCTTTGACGGGAAATTCGTGTCTGCATAAGCAGTTCCGTTATTTTTTCCTGCGTTTATAGTGTCGTCTGCGTTCTCTTTCTACGATGGATCTCTTTCTGGCTTTCCTCAAAGGAACATGTTTCAGACAGACTTGATACGCTTCCGAAGTCAGTTTTTCTATTCCTTCTGTAGGACTTATATTACTTAGAACAGTTTCCCATGGAATGTTTGTAAGTTCCCTGTTTATTATCTCCCAGTCTATCCTTTTACTATTAAAATTGAATTTACTGAATAGCCCCTCTCGCTTTATCAACGTTTTAGGTCTATTCTGATTATTAATGGTCGTTTGCACTTCAATGAGCTTGTAATCTGAGTATGTGGTATCTGATACCGTAATGTCTCTGATAATGTCTTCATTGTTCGTAAAGACCAGATCTAGAATATTTTCATTTCTCGTTGGCTCCGATATCTGCTGATTGAGTGAAAATTTGTCACAGAATCTAAGTAGTTCTCTAATCTGTGGTTGGTTAGGTCCTGATAGATTTCCTGGTATAATATTATTGTTTGCTATTTTCCACCTGAGACTAGGCAAGTTGAAGTCACCTAGGAAGATAATATCAGGTATCGGGTTCTCCAAATTATCAAGGCTATTCTCTATTTTGTTTATCTGTTCTGTGAATTCCTCAGCCGTTGCATCTGGCGGTTTGTAAATTAGAATAATCACTAAATTTATTTTCTCTATATTTAATCCCAGTACCTCTACCACCTCATTTGTAACGTTTAGGAGCTCAGAGCATACAAGGTCTTCCCTAATATACGGACCCACTCCTCCATGTGACCTAATTTTCCTATCACACCTGTATAGGTTATATCCTGGAATCCAGATCTCACTGTCCAACAATTCACAACCATCTACCAACACTGCCTCAACCACAACCATCTTTCACACTTTCACGTCTTTCACACTTTCACGTGAAAGGCACGGAACGCTACATAAAGAGTGGCGGAGTGGCATGGGTTTCTGTGAAAGCTCCAAATACTGCATTTGACTCCGTGAGGAGGCCATTTATGAACTGTACTTTGTTGTTTGTTCGTGTTTTCAGTCCTTGTATGTTGGCAAAGATGAATGAAGTTACTCTATTTGTGATAGTTTGAATGGGAGACTTTTTCGGCAAGCCCATTATGCGTGGACATAATGAGTTTGTTCTGACCAGTACTGATTGTTGTAGGGCAGTTGCCTGTCGTAGTTGTAGTTCCCTTTCGGTGTGTAATTGTATCTGTAATTCTGGAATGCAAGTGGATCTGGCATCCAGTTCCATACACTCTCCATGCTTCTCCTTTTGAATTCTCTTTCGGTCTGGTATAAAAAATTCAAAGAGTTTCCTCCAAATTCATTATCCTGCTTGCCACTCTTTATGTAGCGTTCCGTGCCTTTCACGTGAAAGTGTGAAAGACGTGAAAGTGTGAAAGATGGTTGTGGTTGAGGCAGTGTTGGTAGATGGTTGTGGTTGGTGGCAGTGTTGGTAGATGGTAGTGTTTGGTGGCAGTGTTGGTAGATGGTTGTGGTTGGTGGTAGTGTTGGTAGATGGTTGTGGATGGTGGCAGTGTTGGTAGATGGTTGTGTTTAGTGGTAGTGTTGGTAGACGGTTGTGGTTGAGGCAGTGTTGGTAGATGGTTGTGGTTGGTGGCAGTGTTGGTAGATGGTTGTGGTTGGTGGTAGTGCTGGTAGATGGTTGTGGTTAGTGGCAGTATTGGTAGATGGTTGTGGTTGGTGGAAGTGTTGGTAGATGGTAGTGTAAGGTTGCAGTGTTGGTAGATGGTTGTGGTTGGTGGCAGTGTTGGTAGATGGTGGTGGTTGGTGGTAGTGCTGGTAGATGGTTGTGGTTAGTGGCAGTGCTGGTAGATGGTTGTGGTTGGTGGCAGTGTTGGTAGATGGTGGTGGTTGGTGGCAGTATTGGAAGATTCCAGGAAACAATTTTAGGTTGCCACAACGTTCCAGGAAAGTGTTTGAAAGCAGCAGCAACATTTGTTCTCACATTTTAGATATGTTATTGTGTAGAATCGTAAATAGGTTTCCACAACTTATAGCACAACGTTGGTTAAACAAAATTTGAGACCTGGTGGCAACCTTAGATCAATATAAATAAAAATGGAAATGTTCGATTGTTCCAAATCGCTAATCTCCGAAATTCTACGCTGATTGCATTGATATTTTGACACAACGTTCCATTCGCCTCCAAGCAGGTTTTTATATACATACTGTATACATGTAACGTCTGTTACGGGAAAAAAACATGATTTATTTGAAAAACTGTGTTTTTTCATGTAAGGGAAATCTTTGAAACCTCTTTACCGATTGCTTTGAAATTTTGACACATTGTTCCATTCGAATATGCGCGTGTTTTTTATACTTCTACAATATAGATGCCACACCTGTGACAGGTAAAAACGTTTTTTTTAAACAGTGCCATGTGCACATAATAGCAACACACTCTATACTAAATATCTTACGATTCCATTTTAATGTTTCCGATTGCATTGATAAATTTATTTTCATAGATTTCGATTTATTTTCATTTTGATTTAATTATTTTGAGTGACATTGCGTTGGAATTGAGCTGTGTTGTTTACCATACCGTTCATTTCATGAATATAAGTATAGATGCCACACCTGTGACAGGTAAAAACATGCTTTTTTGAAAAACAGTGCCATCTGTTGCACGTAAGAGCAACACATGCTATACTAAATATATTATGATTCCATTTCAATGTTTCAGATAACACTGATTAATTTAATTTTCATAGATTTCGATTTATTGTCATTTTGATTTAATTATTTTGGGTGACACTGCGTTGTAATTGAGCCATCCTGTTCATTTGGTGAGTATAGTTTATTTTGTTATTTTAAAAAAAATTTCATTTCGTTTTTTAACTGTTTTTCTTACATTTCAGTGATAGGAACATCAGATCATTTGATGTTCTCAATTTTCTGATAGGAACATCAGATCATATGGGAATGCACCAAACGAGGAAGTGGGAAATGGTGGGGAGGATGAGGGGACGGGAGTGGGGGATGGTGAGGAGGACGAGGGGGCGGGGGAGGGAATAATAGTGGGGAGGACAAGGGGGCGGGGGAAGTTGGGGATATTTGGGAAAAGGGGATGGGTGAATGGAGAATGGTGTGTAGGACAAGGGGACAGGGAAGTGGGGGATAGTGGGGAGGTCGAGGGGACAGGGAGGGGGGAATGATAGGGAGGACGAGGGGCTCTGAAGAGTGGGAAATGGTTAAGAGGACGATGGGACGGTGGAGGGGGGAATGGTGGGGTGGACTGGGAGACAGGAGAAGGTTGCTGTGGCTCAGTAACGCACATGCGTTGCTGAGCCACAGCAACGCGTGTCGGGGTACAGATAGTATTGAAAAAAAGTAGTTTTCTTGACTGATGTTATATATAAAAATAAAGAAATAAAAAAAATATATATTCTACATTCAGTAAAAATAAAACAGGAGCATAATAAAGGTGGTTTCAACAATTTGTATTCATTATTTTTAACTAATGGAGAATCCATTGTGGTGTTGGTGGTTGTTCTTGGTGGGTTGTGGTTGGAGGCAGTGGTGGTTGGTTGCTGTGTTTGGTGGTGATGGTCGTAGTTGGTGGTAGTGATTGATGGTGTTTGTGGTTGTGTTGTGCATGGTAGTGTGATGCAGTTGTTATGGTATACTGGTGGTGCGGTGGTGGTGTGGTGTGGTAGTGTGGTGTAGTAGTATGATGGCATTGTGCAGTAATTTCACGGTGGTAGATGTGGTGGGGTACAAGTTGTGGCGGCGATGGAAGTGTGTTAAGGTAGTATTGTGTGGTGATGTGGTAATGGTGATGGAAGTGTGGTGGGGTGGTGTGGTAATTGTGGTGTGGTGGTGTGGCATGGTAATGATAGTATGGTAGTGGTAGTGTGGTAATATGGTGTGGTGGTGTAGTGAGGTGGGGTAGTGTGGTGATGTGGTGTGGTGGCATGGTGTGGTAGTGTGGTGTGTTAGTGTCGTGTAGTAATGTGCTGTGGTAGTGTGGTAATATGGTGCGGTAGTGGGGTGTAGTAGTGTAGTGAGGTAGTGTTGTGAGGCAGTGTGATGTGTTAGTGTGGTGTGGTTGTGTGTTTGTGTGATAATATGGTGTTATGGAGTAGTGTGGTGGGGTGGTGTGATAGGATTGTGTGGTAATCGTCGTGTGGGGTGTTGTGTAGTGTGGAGTGTGTGGTGTTCGTGTAATGTGGTAGTGGTGGTGTATACTCATCTAGTTGTACTCACCTAGTTGTGCTTGCGGGGGTTGAGGTCTGGCTCTTTAGTCCCGCCTCTCATCCGTCAATCAACAGGTGTACAGGTTCCTGAGCCTATTGGGCTCTATCATATCTACACTTGAAACTGTGTATAGAGTCAGCCTCCACCACATTGCTTCCTAATGCATTCCATTTGTCAACCACTCTGACACTAAAAAAGTTCTTTCTAATATCTCTGTGGCTCATTTGGGCACTCAGTTTCCACCTGTGTCCCCTAGTGCGTGTGCCCCTTGTGTTAAATAGCCTGTCTTTATCAACCCTGTCAATTCCCTTGAGAATATTGAATTCCCTTGTATTCACCTAGTTGTGCTTGCGGGGGTTGAGTTCTCTTTCGGCCCGCCTCTCAATTGTCAATCAATAAATTTTTACAAACTACTATTTTTTCACGCAAACACAAACATACACACAGTCACACACACACACACTCTGTACTCGGTCCTATCTTGTTTCTGATATATGTAAATGATCTCCCGGAGGGTATCGATTCATTTCTCTCAATGTTTGCGGACGATGCTAAAATTATGAGAAGGATTAAAACAGAAGAGGACTGTTTGAGGCTTCAAGAAGACCTAGACAAGCTGAAGGAATGGTCGAACAAATGGTTGTTAGAGTTTAACCCAACCAAATGTAATGTAATGAAGATAGGTGTAGGGAGCAGGAGGCCAGATACAAGGTATCATCTGGGAGAGGAAATTCTTCAGGAGTCAGAGAAGGAAAAAGACTTGGGGGTTGATATCACGCCAGACCTGTCTCCTGCAGCACATATCAAGCGGATAACATCAGCGGCATATGCCAGGCTGGCCAACATACGAACGGCATTCAGAAACTTGTGTAAAGAATCATTCAGAACTTTGTATACCACATATGTCAGGCCAATCCTGGAGTATGCAGCCCCAGCATGGAGTCCATATCTAGTCAAGGATAAGACTAAACTGGAAAAGGTTCAAAGGTTTGCCACCAGACTAGTACCCGAGCTGAGAGGTATGAACTACGATGAGAGACTACGGGAATTAAACCTCACTTCGCTGGAAGACAGAAGAGTTAGGGGGGACATGATCACCACATTCAAGATTCTGAAGGGAATTGATAGGGTAGATAAAGACAGTCTATTTAACACAAGGGCAACACGCACAAGGGGACACAGGTGGAAACTGAGTGCCCAAATGAGCCACAGAGATATTAGAAAGAACTTTTTTAGTGTCAGAGTGGTTGACAAATGGAATGCATTAGGGGGTGATGTGGTGGAGGCTGACTCCATACACAGTTTCAAATGTAGATATGACAGAGCTCGATAGGCTCAGGAATCTGTACACCTGTTGATTGACGGTTGAGAGGCGGGACCAAAGAGCTAGAGCTCAACCCCCGCAAACACAACTAGGTGAGTACAACTCGGTGAGTACACACACACACACACACACACACACACACACACACACACACACACACACAGGCTTACTAATGAATTTGGCAGGAATAAGGGAAGCTTGGCAGGGGAAGGGGGAGTAGTAGTAGGTGGAGTAGCGGGTGTAGGAGGGGTGGGGGTCAGCCAGGAAGAGGGCCACCAGCATGACCCTGAACTGAGAAAGAGGACAATCATAATCCATGGATTGCTTGAAGCCAGGGCACCATCGAGGCAGGAAAGGATGGAGATTGAGGATTTGGAGCTACAGGGGATCTTGAGAGACATAAGAGCCCAGATGGCAGGGAATGAGGTGCAAGTTCAACGACGCATTGGACCATACAACTGTAACAGGAAACGACCTGTCCTGGTACAGTTCACTAACGAAGAGGCAGTGGATTACATACTGCATCACAAACACTTACTCAGAGGTAGCGAAAATTACTACAACGTATATATTGACAAATTCATGTTGAAGGAGGAACAGATTGCCCACAGAGCAAGCAAACAACAATACAACTCTTCCCATTTGAGAGTAGCTACACACCCCAGTGCTAATCCATCCCATGCTAACCAGCTCACACCTGCTTCTCAGGTCACCCCTTCCCCAAATCAGCCGCCCCCTGCTTATCTCCCCAACACATCCCTTGACCCCTCTGACCCCACTGCAGTCAAATTCATCCCACATTCCAAGGACCTCCTCATCACCTCAACCCCCAAAACCCGTCCAGCCCTCATCCCCTCAACCCCCAAAACCCACCAAGCCCTCATCCCCTCAACCCCCAAAACCCACCCAGCCCTCATCCCCTCAACCCCAAGAACCCACCCAGCCCTCATCCCCTCAACACCCAAAGCCTACCCAGCCCTCACCCCTCCTCATCCCCTCTCCTTCCATGTGACCCCCCACCCTTGCGAGGGGGGTGGGAGGTTCCCCCCACCCCCTCTATCCTTCCCCCTCCCAACCTCTCAACCTCTATCTGACTCCCAACCTTACGCTATCTCCCAACCCCTCTATGGCCTCCCTAATCTTCAGACCCAGTATGCCCTTCCTACTCCAGACCTACCTACCCAGGCCCTACCCCAGACCCTCCTACCTACCTTCCTAGAAGCCCAGTCCTCAGTAGCCCCCCAAGCACCCCTCCTGACCTCTTTCACCCCCCATACACCCCCCGGACCCCCCCAGACACCCCCCTGGATCCCCCCGGACATCCCTCGCCGTATCCTCCCCGCCCCCAGTCATCCCCCAGACACCCCCCCAGATCCCCCAGACCCCCCCTGCCCCCAGTCACCCCCCAGACACCCCCCAGATCCCCCCAGACCCCCAGAGAAAGGGAGAACTCTGGTACAAGAGTTTCCATGAAGAATCTCAAGGTTTGGTACACCAATGCTGATGGGGTATCTAATAAAGCAGAAGAGATAAAAGAAAGAGTGAGTGAAGCAGATCCTGACATAGTTGCAATTGTGGAAACTAAAATTAATGACATGATCTCAGATGCAATCTTTCCTGAAGGGTACCAGGTGATACGAAAAGAGAGGACACAGAGACAGGGAGGGGGAGTAGCACTCCTAATAAAGCGGAAATGGAAGTTTGAAGACCTGGGAAATCGAGTTACCAATGAGTGCACAAGCTTCATACATGGAACTCTGACAGTAGATAGGAGGAAGATTGTGATCTTGGTAATCTACAATCCCCCACCAAACAGTAGAAGACCCAGGCAGGAGTATGATGACAACAACAAAGCATGTATAGATGAACTGCAGAAGGCAGCAACACTAGCCCACAGAATGAGAGCGAAGCTGCTGATCATGGGGGACCTAAATCATAGAGAGATAAATTGGGAATCAAGGAATCCCCATGGAGGGGACGAAACGTGGGGAGCAAAATTAGTAGATGTTCTAGACAGGAATTTTCTGACACAACATGTGAAGGAAGACACAAGGGAAAGAGGAGGAGATGCACCAAGCCTATTAGACCTGATTTTCACCCAGAACGTAGAAGATATCGAGAATTTAGAGCATGAAATACCTCTAGGGGCCAGTGACCATTGTGTCCTAGTCTTTGACTACATGATGGAATTCAAACTTATGACCATGGGACAAGAGATCTGGGAAAGGAGAGCTGACTACAGGAAAGGGGACTATATGAGGATAAGGGACTATCTGGGTGAAGTGCAGTGGGAGGAAGAAATTAGAGGAAAAACAGTCCAAGATATGATGGACCTAGTCATACAGAAATGCCAGGAGGCCGAAGAGAGATTTATACCAACGGTAAAGGGAAAAAATAAGAAGGAATATAATAACCCATGGTTTAATAGACAGTGTCAGGAAGCAAAAATGGCCAGCAGGCGGGAGTGGAGGAAGTACAGAAGACAAAGAACAGAGGACAACAGGATCAGATACAACAGAGCTAGGAACGATTACATTAACATAAGACGAACATCGGAAAGGGACTATGAGAACGATATTGCAATCAAAGCGAAAAAACAACCTAAGTTACTACACAGTCATATAAGAAGAAAAATGTCGGTGAACGACCAAGTGACAAGACTAAGGAAGACAGAGGGGGCATATACTGAAAGTGACAAGGAAATCTGCGAGGCACTGAATGCCAGTTTCCATGGAGTGTTCACTACCGAGCCTGAGCAGCTCCCATTGTTGGAAGGGGTTACCCTAGATGAAAGACTATCAGATATAGAGGTGACAGCAGAGGAGGTAATGAAACAGTTGACAACTCTAGATGCTACTAAAGCAGTTGGACCAGACAAAGTATCACCGTCGATACTAAAAGAAGCACCACAGGCCCTCAGCGTGCCTCTGGCAATGATCTTTAATGAGTCACTTATGTCAGGAGAATTGCCCAGTTGCTGGAAGAAGGCAAATTTCGTGCCGATCTTCAAGGTGATAGGGAGGAGGCACTTAAGTATAGACCTGTATCACTGACAAGCATCCCCTGTAAAATACTGGAAAGAATGATTAGGCTACGACTGGTTGCACACCTGGAGAACATTAGGTTTGTGAACAAACATCAACATGGGTTCTGGACAGGGAAATCGTGCCTAACAAACCTTCTGGAATTCTATGATAAAATAACGAGGATAAGACAGGACAGAGAAGGTTGGGCAGACTGCATATTTCTGGACTGCCAAAAAGCCTTTGATACAGTACCGCACATGAGACTGCTGTTCAAGCTCGAGAGGCAGGCGGGGGTGGGGGGAAAGGTCCTAGCATGGATAAGGAACTACCTAACAGGAAGGAGCCAAAGAGTTACGGTAAGGGGCGAGAAGTCGGACTGGCGAACAGTAACAAGTGGAGTACCACAAGGATTGGTGCTGGGACCAATTCTATTTCTTGTATATGTTAACGACATGTTTACAGGCGTAGAGTCTTACATGTCGTTGTTTGCGGATGACGCAAAGTTGATGAGAAGAGTTGTGACAGATGAGGATTGCAGGATCCTCCAAGAGGACCTGAACAGGTTGCAGAGATGGTCAGAGAAATGGCTACTGGAATTCAACACGAGCAAATGTAAAGTTATGGAAATGGGACTAGGAGATAGGAGACCAAAGGGACAATACACAATGAAGGGGAACAGCCTACCTGTAACGGCGCGTGAAAGAGACCTGGGGGTGGACGTAACACCTAATCTATCTCCTGAGGCACATATAAATAGGATAACGACAACAGCGTACTCTACGCTGGCAAAAGTTAGAACATCATTCAGAAACCTAAGTAAGGAGGCATTTAGGGCGCTTTACACTGCCTACATAAGGCCAGTCTTAGAGTATGCCGCCTCATCATGGAGTCCCCATCTGAAGAAGCATATAATGAAACTGGAAAAGGTTCAGAGGTTTGCAACGAGACTCGTCCCAGAGCTACGAGGGATGGGGTATGAGGAGCGCCTGAGGGAACTGTGCCTTACGACACTAGAAAGAAGAAGGGAGAGGGGGGACATGATAGGAACGTATAAGATACTCAGAGGGATTGACAGAGTGGACATAGACGAAATGTTCACACGGAATAGTAACAGAACGAGGGGACATGGATGGAAGCTTGAAACTCAGATGAGTCACAGAGATGTTAGGAAGTTTTCTTTTAGCATGAGAGTAGTGGGAAAATGGAATGTACTTCAGGAACAGGTTGTGGAAGCAAATAATATTCATAATTTTAAAACTAGGTATGATAGGGAAATGGGACAGGAGTCATTGCTGTAAACAACCGATGCTCGAAAGGCGGGATCCAAGAGTCAATGCTCGATCCTGCAGACACAACTAGGTGAGTACTAGGTGAGTACACACACACACCAGGAAGCAGCCCATAGCAGCTGTCTAGCTCCCAGGTACCTATTTACTGCTATTTAACAGGGGCATCAGACTGAAGGAAACTCTGCCCATTTGTTTTTTCAGCCGGCGCCGGTGATCGAACCCCGGTCCCCAGTCCACGAGTCTAGAGTGCTGTACACTCAGCCACCTGCTACCAGTGTGGGTGGTGGTGGTGCGGTGTAGTATGGTAAAGGTAATGTGTACTCACCTATTTGTGCTTCCGGGATTGAGCTCTGGCTCTTTGGTCCCGCCTCTCAACTGTCAATCAACTGGTGTACAGGGTCCTGAGCTTACTGGGCTCTATCATATCTACACTTGAAACTGTGTATGGAGTCTGCCTCCACCACATCACTTCCTAATGCATTCCATTTGTCAACCACTCTGACACTAAAAAAGTTCTTTCAAATATCTCTGTGGTTCACTTGGGCACTGAATTTCCACCTGTGTCCCCTAGTGCATGTGCCCCTTGTGTTAAATAGCATGCCCTTATCTACCCTATCAATTCCTTTGATAATATTGTACGTGGTGATCATGTCCCCCCCTAACTTTTCTGTTTTCCATCGACGAGAGGTTTAACTCAGTCTCTCCTCGTAGCTCATACCTCTCAGCTCGGGAACTAGTCTGGTGGCAAATCTTTGAACATTCTCCAGTTTAGTCTTATGCTTGACTAGATATGGACTCCATGCTGGACCTGCATACTTTAGAATTGGTCTGACATATGTGGAATACAAAGTTCTGACTGATTCCTTACACAAGTTTCTAAATGCCGTTCTTATGTTGGCCAACCTGGCATGTGCCGCTGATGTTATACTCTTGATATGGGCTTCAGGGGACAGGTCTGGTGTGATATCAATCCCCAAGTCTTTCTCCCTCTCTGACTCTTGAAGAATTTCATCTCCCAAGTGAGACCTTGTAACTGGTCTCCTGCTCCCTACACCTATCTTCATTACATTACATTTAGTTGGGTTAAACTCTAACAACCACTTGTTCACTTGTTCACCCATTCCTTCAGTTTGTCTAGGTCTTCTTGAAGCCTCAAGCAGTCCTCTTCTGACTTAATCCTTCTCATAATTTTGATATCGTCAGGAAATATTGAGAGGAATAAGTCTATACCCTCTGGGAGATCATTTACGTATATCAGAAACAGGAAAGGACTGAGTACAGAGCCCTGTGGGACTCCACTGGTGAATTCACGTCAATCTGAAGTCTCACCACTCACTGTAACTTTCTGCTTCCTATTGCTTAGGTACTCCCTTATGCACTGGATCACCTTACCAGTCACTCCTACCTTTATCTCCAAGTTATGCACCAGCCTCTTATGGGGTACTGTCTAAGGCTTTCCAATAGTCCAAGAAAATGTAGTCCACCCAACCTTCTCTTTCTTGCTTAATCTTTGTCACCTGGTTTTAGAACTCTATTAAGCCTGTAAGGCAAGATTTACCCTCCCTGAACTCATGTGGGCAATTTGTCACGAAGTCCCTTCACTCCAGATGTTTTACTAGGTTTTTCCCGCAATCTTCTCCATCACCTTGCATGGTATAGAAGTCAAGGACACTAGCCTGTAGTTCAGTGCCTCTTGTCTGTCACCCTTTTTGTATATTTGGACCACATTAGCCATCTTCCATATTTCTGATAGGTCTCCTGTGACTTACTATACACTATGAAGAGTGGCAAGCAGAGTGCCTCTGCACACTCTTTCAATACCCATGGTGAAATCCCGTCGGGACCAACGGCTTTTCTCACATCCAGATCCAACAGGTGTCTCTTGACCTCATCTCTCATAATTTCGATCCCTTCCAAGGCCACCTGGTTTACTGCCACCTTTTCTAGCACAATGACCTCACCTTGTTCTATTGTGAAGACCTCCTCGAACCTCTTGTTGAGTTCTTCACACACCTCTTTGTCATTATCTGTATACCTGTCATCGCCTGTTCTAAGTTTCATTACCTGTTCTTTCACTGTTGTTTTCCTCCTGATGTGACTATGGAGTAGCTTTGGTTCGGTCTTGGCTTTGCTTGCTATATCATTTTCGTAATTTTTCTATGCTTCTCTTCTCACACTAACATATTCATACCTGGTTCTCTGGTATCTCTCTCTGCTTTTTGGTGTTCTGTTATTTCGGAAGTTCCTCCACGCCCTATTGTTCAGTTCCTTTGCTTCCATACATGCCCTGTTAAACCATGGATTCTTCTTTTGCTTCTGGAATTTTCTTTTTGGGCCTGGATGAACCTGTTTACTGCCTCCTGAAACTTTTGGGTGACATAGTCCATCATGTCTTGTACAGACATAGCTCTGAGGTCTGTGTCCCATGGTATATTCCTTAGGAAACGTCTCATCTCCTCATAATTTCCCTTTCGGTATGCCAGCCTTTTGTTTCCTAGTTCTATTCGGGGAGAGATAAATCCTAGCTCTACCAGGTACTCAAAGATCAATACTCAGTGATCACTCATTCCCAAGGGTGCTTCCAACCTAACTTTCCTTATATCCCACTCATTAAGGGTAAATATTAGATCAAGCATAACTGGTTCATCTTCCCCTCTCATTCTTATTGGTCCCTTGATGTGATGGCTTAAAAAGCTTCTTGTTGCCACATCCAACAGCTTATCTTCCCATGTATCTTGTCCGCCTTGTGGGTCTCTGTTCTCCCAATCTATGTTCCCGTGGTTCAAGTCTCCCATGATTAGTAGTCCAGATCCTTTCCTGCTAGCGACAGAAGCTGCTCTCTCTATTATGTTAATGGTGGCCATGTTGTTTCTATCATATACCTGTCTGGGTCTTCTGTCATTTGGTGGTGGGTTATATATGACTACGAATATAATTTTTTCTGTCCTACAGTTGCTATGGTACCTGTTTTGTAGTCACTGAAACCTTCACAGCCCTGCATAACCATCTCTTCAAACCCCAGTCTTTTCTTACCATCAAAGTTACACCACCGCGTCCTCTTCCGTCTCTCTCTTTCCTCACAACACAGTATTCCTGTGGGAACACTGCATTTGTTATGGTTTTCGTTAGCTTTGCTTCTGTGAGTGCTGTTACGTCTGGGTTCTCTTCAAGTACCCATTCTCCAAGTTCAGTTGCTTTATTTGAATTCCATCTATGTTAGTGTACATTGCCTTGAGGCTCACTTTCTTCTGTCTCTTCTGATATCGCCTCCTTGGTGAGCGTTCTGCTGATGGGGAAGCTGTTCCATGGGTGTGAGGATTTGTGAGGTGGATAACAGCGTCTCAGAGGATACTGGGGTGATGGGTGGGGGGGGGTCATGTGAAGTGGGTCAGGGAGGGTATTGGATGAAGGGGGAGGTGGAGGGAGGACAGGAAGGAAAAGGGGGAGGAGGACATGGTGGGAGGAGGGTAGGTGTTGCAGGGTCAGAATGGGGTGTGGGGGGTGGGAGATTTGGCTGAGCACTTGAATGGGGGCAGGGAGGGTTTGGGGTTGGGGGATTTCTATGCAGAGGAGGGTGGTGGAGTTGCCCTTCCTTCTGGGGTTACTAGGTTGCTGGTTGTGGGTTCTCCCCTCACCTCTGGGGATGTTGTGTTGGGAGCTGTGATTTCCTGGTTTTCTCCTCTCGCCCTGCATTTTCTTCCTTGCTTCTGCTGCCTATGTGATTGTATTGTAGTGTGGTAGTGGTGGTGTGTGGTGGTGGTGTGGAGTAGTGTGATAGTGGTGTGTGGTATAGTGTGGAAGTGTGTGTTGGTGGTGGTTTCGTGTGGAAATGGTGGTGGAGTATTGTTGTATTGTTGGTGGTGTATTGTGATTGAGGTAGTGTGTGGTGTTAGTGTGGTAAGGTGTGGTGGTGGCGGTGTGGTGAAGTGTGTTAATGATGTGTGGTAGTGTGTGTTGATGCTGTTGGTGGAGGTGGTGGTGGTAGTGGTAGTGGAGATGCTGGTGGTGGTAGTGGAGGTGCTGTTGGTGGTAGTGGAAGTGCTGGTGGAGGTGGTAGTGGAGATGCTGGTGGTGGTTGTGGAAGTGCATGTTGTGGTAGTGGAGGGGCTGATTGTGGTGGTCGAGAAGGTGCTTGTGGTGGTTGTGAAGGTGCTAGTGATTGTACTAGAGGTGCTGGTGGTGGTAATAATGAAGGTGCAGGCGGTGATGGTGGTAGTGGAGGTGTTGGTGGCAGTGGAGGTGCTGATAGTGAAGGTGGGGGTAGTGGAGTTTATTGCTGTAGTAGTGTAATAGTAGTGGAGGCGGTGGTAGTGGAGTTGATTGCGATAGTAGTGTAATGGTAGTGGAGGTGGTGGTGGTAGTGGTTGTGGAGGTGCTGTTTGTGGTGGTGGTAGTGGAGGTGTTGGTAGTAGTGGAGGAAGGTGTCGTGACGGACGAAGGTTGTTGATGAATCTGCTGGTTGGTGGTACTGGTGGTTGATGGTAATTGGGGGTTGATGGTTATTGTGATTGAAGATTGTGGTGGTTGATGGAAGTGGAGGTTGATGGAATTGGTGGTTGATGGAAGTGGTTGTTGACGGAAGTGGTCACCACTCCGCTACCACCACTCCCTCTACCACCACCCACACTACCACCATTTCCTCTACCACCACTCCCTCTACCACCACCACTCGTCGTCCACCGTTTCCTCTATCACAATTCCCTCTACTGTAACAGTTCAGCTGTTTAGTTGAAGATAATATATCTTGTAGTGATTGTATGATAATGTATACTGGGGGACAATCTAGGGTGGGAGGCAGAGTGTATTTCTGACCTAATTCTTGCAAAAGTCCGGACTATGGGGATTAGAGCTTATGTGTGGAAGCAAGGGTGCCACATGTATTTTATATGGCCTGGGACTGTTCATCCACGGACTGCACTTGCATAATAAAGGTATGAGCCCTCCTTGTATGTTATGTAAAAGAGATAATAGAATGTTTTATTAATTTAGATAGGGGCTCTACCATTTTGCTAAAGAACTAAGGCAGAGCGGTGTGACTTTTGATCGGGCAACACTGATCTAAGCCAGGTCACCAGTGATACAGCTTCCCACCCCATCCACTCCTCTCCCCCCCTTCTACTCCGAGACTCCATCTTAGTTAATATGTTATGTGAAAGAGTATTACTTAGTTTTGAGAGTATTGTATATCTGAGTCTTCCTCCAAGGTAATCATTAAGAAAGGAGTTTCACCTTAGAAGTTTCACCAGTCTCCGTGGTGTAGTGGTAAGACACTCGCCTGGCGTTCCGCAAGCGCTCTGTCATGGGGTCGTATCCTGGCCGGGGAGGATTTACTGGGCTCAAACCCTTAACTGTAGCCTCTGTTTAACTCAACAGTAAAATTGGTACTTGGTTGTAAAAACGATTCTTCGCGGGAGTCGTACATCCTAAAAAAAATCCTTCTAAAGGAATGAGGATGCTGGGACAAGGGCAGATGAGTCATTTAGGATATGAGAACTAGTTTCTCCTGGTAGAGACGCTTGAGGCGTCCATGGTAGCAAATTGCTATCAACCTTCTTGTGTATTATTCATTTAAATTAGAGAAATTTATGTTAATATTCAATACTGTATTTAATAATTGCTCTGGTTCTAGTAGCTAAGTAATTACCATCATCTATATAAATAAAAATTTAAATGTTCGTTCGTTCAAAATCTCTAATCTCTGAAAGTTCTTCACCAATTTCTTTGAAATTTTGTTCCATTTGCATCCGAGAGAGATTTTATATACATACTATATAGACGTCACATCTGAGACGGGAAAAACATGTTTTTTTTTTTTTTTTTAGAAACTGTGTTTTTCGTGTGTTTTTCGTGAGAGGGAAATCTTCGAAACCTCTTCCCCGATTGGTTTTAAATTTTGACACAACGTTTGATTCGAATATGCGTGTGTTTTTATATATCTACTATATAAATATCACACCTGTGACAGGTAAAAATATAAACAATAAATAAAACAGCGCCATCTGTTGCACGGAATAGCAACACATGCTATAATAAATATGTTACGATTCTATTTCAGTGTTACAATTGCATTGATAAATTGAATTTTCATAGATTTCGATTTATTTTCATTTTGATTTAGTTACTTTGTGTGACTTTGCGTTGGAATTGTGCTGTGTTATTTACCATACTGTTTATTTCATGAGTGTAGTTTATTTTTTATTTTTTTTATTTTTTTTTATTTTTTCATTTCGTTATTCTACTTATTTTTCAGTGATAGGAACATCAGATTATTTGATGTTCGCATTTCTCTGATGGGAACATCAGATCATTTGGGAATGCACCAGATGAATGAGTGGGGAATGATGGGAAAGACAAGGGGACAGGATTAGGGAATGGTGGGGAGGTGGAGGGGATGAGAGTGGGGAATAGTGGGAAGGATCAGGGGACGTTTGTGGGGGAAATCGTGGGGAGGAGGAAGGGATAGGGGAGTGGGGGATGTTTAGGACGAGGGGACGGGGGAGTGGAGAATGGTGGGAAGGACAAAGGGACAGTGGAGTGTGGGATGGTGGGGAGGACGAGGAGACAGGGGAGGGGGGGGGGGAATGGTGGGGAGGACAAGGGGACATGGACGTTAGGTATTGTGGGGAGGACGAGGGGTCAGGGGGAGTTTGGGAGGACGAGGGGATGGGGATGTGAAGGATGAAGGGACATGGGAGATGGTGGGAAAGATGAGGGGACGGGGGAGTGGGGTATGGTTGGGAGAACGAGGGGATGGGAGAGAGGGAACGTTGGGGAGGACAGAAAGACAGGTGAAGGTTGCTGTGGCTCAGCAACATACATACATTGCTGAGCCAAAGCAACGCATGGCCGGTTACAGCTTGTCTATATAAATTAAAATGTAAATGCTCGTTTGTTCAAAATCGCTAATCTCCGAAAGTTCTTCGCCGATTGCTTTGAAATTTTCACACCGTTCCATTCGCATCCGAGAGAGTTTTTATATAAATACTATATAGATGTTACGTCTGAGACGGGATAAAACATGTTTTTGTTTAAACTGCGTTTTTCATGTGTTTTTCGAGTGAGGGAAATCTTCGAAACCTCTTTACCAATTGCTTTGAAATTTTGATACAATGTTGCATTCGAATAGGCGAGTGTTTTATGTACCTATTATATACATGTCTCACCTGTGACAGGAAATGACATGCTTTTTTGATAAACAGCGCCATCTGTTGGACGTAAAAGCAACACACGCTATAATCTCCGAAAGTTCTTCACCGATTACTTTCAAATTTTGCCACAAAATTTGAAAGTATGAATATGCCTGTGTTTTTATACACCTACTATATAGATGCCACACCTGTGACATGTAAAAACATGCTTTTTTGAAAAACAGTGATATCTGTTGCACGTAAAAGCAATGCACGCTATACTATATACAATGTTTCCAGTTGCATTAGTAAATTGAATTTTCATAAATTTGAATATATTTTCATTTTGATTTAATTATTTTGTTTGACATTGCGTTGGAATTGAGCGGTGTTGTTTACCATACCATTCATTTCGTATGTATAAGAATAGATGCCACACCTGTGACAGGTGAAAACTTTCTTTTTTTAAGAAACAATGCCATTTGTTGCACGTAAGAGCATCACACACCATACTAAAATGTTACAATTCCAGTTCAATGATTCCGATTGCATTGATAATTTGAATTTTCATAGTTTTCAATTTATTTTCATTTTGTTTTAATTATTTTGTGTGACATTGCATTTTAATTGAACTGTGTTGTTTACCGTACCATTCATTTCATGAGCATTAGTATAGATGCCACACCTGTGACAGGTAAAAACATGCTTTTTTGATATATGACCGAACCTAACCAACCCTACCTAACCTATCCTAACCTATCTTTATAGGTTAAGTTAGGTTAGATAGCCGAAAAAGTTAGGTTAGGTTACGTTAGGTAGGTTAGGTAGTCGAAAAACAATTAATTCATGAAAACTTGGCTTATTAGGAAAATCGGGCCTTGCATAGTAGGCTGACAAGTGCATTCTGGCTACTAGGTACAACATATATATATATATATATATATATATATATATATATATATATATATATATATATATATATATATATATATATATATATATATATATGTCGTACCTAGTAGCCAGAACGCACTTCTCAGCCTACTATGCAAGGCCCAATTTGCCTAATAAGCCAAGTTTTCCTGAATTAATATATTTTCTCTATTTTTTTTATTATGAATTGATAAAGCTACCCATTTCCATATGTATGAGTTCAATTTTATTTTATTGGAGTTAAAATTAACGTAGATATATGACCGAACCTAACCAACCCTACCTAACCTAACGTAACCTATCTCTATAGGTTAGGTTGGGTTAGGTAGCCGAAAAAGTTAGGTTAGGTTAGGTTAGGTAGGTTAGGTAGTCGAAAAATAATTAATTCATGAAAACTTGGCTTATTAGGCAAATCGGGCCTTGCATAGTAGGCTGAGAAGTACGTTCTGGCTACTAGGTACGACATATATATATATATATATATATATATATATATATATATATATATATATATATATATATATATATATATATATATATATATATATATATATATATATATATCGTACCTAGTAGCCAGAACTCACTTTTCAGCCTACTATGCAAGGCCCGATTTACCTAATAAGCCAAGTTTTCCTGAATTAATATATTTTCTCTATTTTTTTTCTTATGAAATGATAGAGCTACCCATTTCATTATGTATGAGGTCAATTGTTTTTTATTGGAGATAAAATTAAAGTAAATATATGACCGAACCTAACCAACCCTACCTAACCTAACCTAACCAATCTTTATAGGTTAGGTTAGGTTAGGTAGCCGAAAAAGTTAGGTTGCGTTGCTCCTGGGAGTATGGGTTCGAGTCACTTCTGGGGTGAGAGTTTTCAGTTGCATATTGTCCTGGGGACCATTCAGGCTTGTTCGTATTTGTGTTCCTCACGTGTGCCCCAAAGAATGAGGTGATTTGGTAAAATGCTATGCCCAAGATTACTATCCGAGTGCCGACGGTGGGGTGGTTCAAATAGCCTCGGCTATCACCTCATTTTGTCCGGTCGTGATGGTCAAGTGGATTAAGGCGTCTTGTACATACCAGTAGCGTTGCTCCTGGGAGTATGGGTTCGAGTCACTTCTGGGGTGTGAGTTTTCAGTTGCATATTGTCCTGGGGACCATTCAGGCTTGTTCGCATTTGTGTTCCTCACGTGTGCCCCAAAGAATGAGGTGATTTGGTAAAATGCTATGCCCAAGATTACTATCCGAGTGCTAGCGGTGGGGTGGTTCAAATAGCCTCGGCTATCACCTCATTATGTCCGGTCGTGATGGTCAAGTGGATTAAGGCGTCTTGTACATACCAGTTGCGTGGCTCCTGGGAGTATGGGTTCGAGTCACTTCTGGGGTGTGAGTTTTCAGTTGCATAAATACCTGGGGACCATTCAGGCTTGTTCGCATTTGTGTTCCTCACGTGTGCCCCAAAGAATGAGGTGATTTGGTAAAATGCTATGCCCAAGATTACTATCCGAGTGCCGGCGGTGGGGTGGTTCAAATAGCCTCGGCTATCACCTCATTATGTCCGGTCGTGATGGTCAAGTGGATTAAGGCGTCTTGTACATACCAGTTGCGTGGCTCCTGGGAGTATGGGTTCGAGTCACTTCTGGGGTGTGAGTTTTCAGTTGCATATTGTCCTGGGGATCATTCAGGCTTGTTCGCATTTGTGTTCCTCACGTGTGCCCCAAAGAATGAGGTGATTTGGTAAAATGCTATGCCCAAGATTACTATCCGAGTGCCGGCGGTGGGGTGGTTCAAATAGCCTCGGCTATCACCTCATTATGTCCGGTCGTGATGGTCAAGTGGATTAAGGCGTCTTGTACATACCAGTTGCGTGGCTCCTGGGAGTATGGGTTCGAGTCACTTCTGGGGTGTGAGTTTTCAGTTGCATATTGTCCTGGGGACCATTCAGGCTTGTTCGCATTTGTGTTCCTCACGTGTGCCCCAAAGAATGAGGTGATTTGGTAAAATGCTATGCCCAAGATTACTATCCGAGTGCCGGCGGTGGGGTGGTTCAAATAGCCTCGGCTATCACCTCATTATGTCCGGTCGTGATGGTCAAGTGGATTAAGGCGTCTTGTACATACCAGTTGCGTGGCTCCTGGGAGTATGGGTTCGAGTCACTTCTGGGGTGTGAGTTTTCAGTTGCATATTGTCCTGGGGACCATTCAGGCTTGTTCGCATTTGTGTTCCTCACGTGTGCCCCAAAGAATGAGGTGATTTGGTAAAATGCTATGCCCAAGATTACTATCCGAGTGCCGGCGGTGGGGTGGTTCAAATAGCCTCGGCTATCACCTCATTATGTCCGGTCGTGATGGTCAAGTGGATTAAGGCGTCTTGTACATACCAGTTGCGTGGCTCCTGGGAGTATGGGTTCGAGTCACTTCTGGGGTGTGAGTTTTCAGTTGCATATTGTCCTGGGGACCATTCAGGCTTGTTGGCATATATATATATATATATATATATATATATATATATATATATATATATATATATATATATATATATATATATATATATATATATATATATATATGTTTTGTTTACTTTCCGCTTAAGGTCTTCTACGGGGTTCCTCGTGATTCGTTGAAATTTGGAGTCGTCACTTAGGATGTCGCTAATTTTGTTCATGTATTCATGGGTAGGAATCAATACATATGCTGCTGTTTTGTCGGCTTTTCTTATTGTTACGTCTTTCAGATTTTTTAGTTGTTTCGCTGCTTCTTTGAGTCGTGGGGTTAAGATTGTAGATGAATATGTTCCTCGTTTTTTCCCTGCTTCTGCAAGTAGTTCAGCTTGAAGTGTGTCAGTGGTGATGATTTTTTTGTTGTCTTCTAGCTTATGGATATCGTCCAGAAGCATTTCGATTTCCAGGCGTTTTTGATGCATCTTTGGTTTAGATAAGAATTGACAATTTAGACCAAGATTTAAGAGGTCTCGTTGGTCCTGGATAAGATCATAAGAAGTCAGGTTAAAGTAGCCATCTTTAGGACGAGGGATTTTTAGCTGTCCACCGTTTAGGGATGTTAACTTACGGAGTGTCTTTGTTTCTACAAGAGTTTTATGTTGTTGTTTCAGGTTAAATAGTTCACTGTTGATGGTTTGCTTGAGTTGGATAGGGATGTCGTACTGGGTCCATTTGTTTAACAGATGCTCCGCCTGCTCTATAAAGGTTTGGAGGGCTTCTTTCTTCTTGTTTAGTTGATGCCGAATGAGCTCTTGCCTATACCTATAGGTAAACTCTGTATTGCGGACTGCTGGGTCATGTGGGTTTATATTGGTGTATACTGGCAGCAGGTTTTCTTTCAAACATGTTTCATTGAATATGACCGCATATTCTGTAATTATTATTTTCTGGTTTAGGGCTTCTATCCCTCTAACTATTTTCTTAGCATCAGGGCTTAATTGAAATAGGAGTTCTCCAAAACTCATTTTCGTACTTTTAAGGTGAAGAAAAGAAGTGATTTACTATAGAGTGTATTACACTTATTTGTATAATTTGCACGACGTTTCGAACCTCCATGGTTCATTCTCAAGTGAACAGATCTTACAATACTAGTTGATTTTATACCCGCATTAGGTCAGGTGATAATACAATGAAGGTGAAAACATGGGGGGATACATAAGGGATAAACATAGGGGCTGCAGAAGGCTTATTGGCCCATACGAGGCATCTCCTATCTAAACACAAAGATTAATCCAGTGTAATTGGCCTGTTATGTTGGACATTGTCTTCTGTGTTGGCATCGATATGTTCTTGTCTTGTCCTTACTCTCATGGTGGGTAGAGTAAATAGTTCCGTGATTTGGGTGTTCATGGTAGGTCGCTCTATTCTTATGTGAATTGCCTCAAGAATTTGTAATCTTCTTGAATCTTGGGTTTTGTCTATTATGCAAGTATTCTTGTTCAACATTTCTCTTGTTAGAGTAATATCATGGGCTTGTCTCATGTGATTCCTAGGGGCACCAGATTGAAGATGGCATGTCAAACGCCTCGTCAGCTTGGTCGACGTCATACCTATGTACTTACATTGAAGGTTACATCCTTCGTGGGGGCAAGTGTACATGTATACAACGCTTGACTGCTGTAGAGGGTTCTCTGTCGGCTTCGGGCTGTTTTTGATAAGGAGTTCGGAAGTCTTCTTGGTTTTGTAGAATATTATCAGGTTTATGTTTTGGTTAGGAGTAGTGCTTTTTACTCCTTTACGGATTATTTCTTTCATTATTCTTTCCTCTTTTATATGTTCACTGTGCATGGTTGATTTGTAATATAATTTTATTGGGGGTGTTGTGGTTTCTGTTCTAGGTTCTGAATTATTATATGTTCCTTAATGGAGCCCTGTTGCTTATGCATCGTTAAACGCCTAGAAAGAGATGTTGTTGTCTTGCCTATATACTGGGTTTTTTGGAGCTTACAGTCCCCAAGTGGGCATTTGAAGGCATAGACGACGTTAGTCTCTTTTAAAGCGTTCTGTTTTGTGTCTGGAGAGTTTCTCATGAGTAGGCTGGCCGTTTTTCTGGTTTTATAGTAAATCGTCAATTTACGATTGACGATATTATATATATATATATATATATATATATATATATATATATATATATATATATATATATATATATATATATATATATATATATATATATATATATATATATATATATATATATTTATACTATAGCTGTACCCGCCACGCGTTGCTGTGGTTCAGTCTGGATATATGGGAATGAAAGAAAAGGGAAGGCGCACATTTCTAATATGTTTCATTTCACAGTGCTTGTGGGTATACAATGTTTTTTGCAGTTCTATTGTCTGTAGAGATATAGAGATTGTCTGGTTTGCCGACTCTAGAACATGCAACATTTAATTGTCTATGTGTGAAGCAATCCGTGTCTAGATATAAACTGCATAATTCTAAAGATTGACCCTGAGCTTTGTTGATGGTGATTGCAAACGCAATTCGAATTGGAAATTTCAATCTCATAAATTGAATTGGCATATCCATTGGAATCACAGGAATGTGAGGAATGAGGACATCTTCTCATTTGAAAGGTCCTGTCAAGATTGTTACTTCTACAACGAAGCTGTTTAATTTTGTTTACCGTTGGCACGTGGCATTGCAAAGTTTTGACTAGTTGATATTTTGCAACATGATAATTGGCAAGCCGATTTTCAATTGCAGTAACCGGCATGTTTCCGTTCCCAATTTCCAGCAATTGATGTGAGAATATCTCAGCTGGCGAATCGTTTTGCAGCTGGAAACGCATATTTGTAGTTAATTTAAATGTCTTTATGTGGCGCCACAAAGTAGAGTATTTCAGGCAAGCATTTATTTTGTCCACTGGTGTCGATCGAGGAATTACAGATAATGTTTGCCTGAAAACTCCTGCAAGCAATATTACTGCGTTCCCAAATGGTCTGATGTTTACAGGCCAATCTTGCAATTATCGATCAAGAACCTCGCGCGATTTTTTGTGGGCCATTGTGCATTCATCCCAAACAATAAGTTTGCAAATATAAATGATGTTATCGTGTTAGTGGAAGTGCTGGATGCCTTACTTGGTGTAAATATCTAAGGCTCTGGTAAGAAGGCCACTGTGTTTGCGTCCTCTCCAGCATTTGACCGAGTTGGTGGTAGAGTCTGGTCATTTTCAGCCATTCTTCTCCTCCTCTTCTTGCTACAAAATTATCCCAGTCGATGGAGTAGTGGCTGTTTTCATAGTGGCGGTCTGTCGGTTTTATTTGCTTGGTACCTCTTATATGAAAAGCTGGACATTCAGCATTGAAGCACTCTTTCCTGTCCAAAGAGTTCTTGCAAGCTTCTGGGTGAAAGAATTCGCAGCTTTTGGTACATTTACCTGTATTGAGGAGGTTTCTGCAAGTTCTAGGGTGATCGTACATGCATGTTCCATTTGCTCTTCCCGATATCCCATGTTTACAGGTTGCCCATTTGTAATACCAACTGATTTTAGGGTCTTGTTATGTTTGTGTCCCTTTGCCAGGGACCGCACTCTGCTGCGGCGTCCCCGACACTGTGCTCTGCTCTGGGGCCTGCGACACCGCGCTCTGCTCCGGTGCCATTGACACCGTGCTCTGCTCAGGCACCCCCGACTCCCTGCTCTGCTGAGGCGTCCCCGACTCCCCGCTCTGCTCAGGCGCCCCCGACTCCCCACTCTTCTCAGGCGTCTCCGACTCCCCGCTCTGCTCAGGCGTCTCCAACTCCCTGCTCTGCTCAGGCGTCTCCGACTCCCTGCTCTGCTCAGGCGCCCCGAACTCCCTGCTCTGCTCAGGCGTCCCCGACTTCCCGCTCTGCTCAGGCGTCCCCGACTCCCCACTCTTCTCAGGCGTCTCCGACTCCCCGCTCTGCTCAGGCGTCTCCAACTCCCTGCTCTGCTCAGGCGTCTCCGACTCCCTGCTCTGCTCAGGCGCCCCGAACTCCCTGCTCTGTTCAGGCGTCCCCGACTCCCCGCTCTGCTCAGGCTCCCCCGACTCCCCACTCTGCTCAGGCGTCTCCGTCTCCCCGCTCTGCTCAGGCGTCCCCGACTCCCCGCTCTGCTCAGGCGTCCCCGACTCCCCGCTCTGCTCAGGCGTCCCCGACTCCCCGCTCTGCTCAGGCGTCCCCGACTCCCTGCTCTGCTCCGGCGCCGCTGCCACCGAGCTGTGTGCTGCATCTGGTTGTACCTTGGTGTCATATACAGTTTGTTTGAAGACATTAGAAATTGCTATACAGGCATTTATTAGTGATTCTCTGTTTTCGGCGGGAGTTTTATCCGGGATTTCCATCATCTTCAAAAAAGTTACATCATCCTTTTTGCAGAGCTAGTACACAGAGTGGTCACTGGGACCATTTCTCCTTGAATTATTAGTCATGTTGGCACATTTTTTGTGTATGGCTGCTGAACAGAGTTGGCAGTGAAAGCTCTGTTGGTATTCTACCTTCATGTTGCATTCTATGCACGTTCTTATCAAAGCCATTTTTGTTGAACACTTCTGTTCAGTGGTGGTGATCTTACAAGGTCTTACAAGGTGGGGTGTTGACCGTTGGGGGTTGATTGTGGATGTTGACCGTGGGTGTTTACCAACTTGAGATAGGCCTGGAGGAGGCTGTATGGACTGGCAGTGTTGTTACCACGTGTCACACTCTTAATTTGTTCTGTTCACTTGTTAGATTACATTACTTGCATTTTCCCACTAGTTATCTTACAGTAGAGGCGTCTAGTTTCTGTGTCTGGGCACTAGTTACCTGAGTACGTTACACTATTTGAAAGAATACACACACACAGTGGGTACTGAGGTGGGCCTACATTTAAATGGGCCTTGTTTACATACACACAACGGACTTATTTTGTGTATAAATTGTTAACTTGATATTAAGATATGTTATCTTATTTTTTTTTATAATAGACACACGTTTTGCATAGAGATCTTAGCACTATGTGCACTGATTTCTTGATGTTTCAATAGCGAGGGATGTGATTTAATGACGACTTGGCAACTATCGCCTAAGGCCTCCTGGCACCACGAGGGCAGGCGTTGACGACACACGAATTTCACTTATTTTTCCTTGAACACAAACGGTCGGATGGTAATCACTATGACATATTGTTTAATATGTTGAGATACACTTTAAAAGTTATCTGACTGTGTTTAGTTCCTGTATCACTGAAATATCACTAGATATATATTGTTTTTCGCGGATCTCGCATAGCGTGGCCCTTTCCCTCTCACACCCAGAACTGAACGGGTCCATCAAAGCCACTACTAGCCGACAAGACCAAGGCAGCAATTAAATCCATAAACATCTTTGAGAAACAATGGAAAATCAGCACAAACAAACAAAAGTTCCAGATAATACACATTGCAAAATGAAACCCTGACCCCATTATCCTTGACAACTGGCCGATCCAATAAAATAATAATAATAATAATAATAATAATAATAATAATAATAATAATAATAATAATAATATTAATAATAAAAATAATAATAATAATAATAATAATAATAATAATAATAATAATAATAATAATAATAATAATAATAATAAAAATAATAATAATTTATTTACGAAAAGTACATACATAGTTGCAGAGTTACAGTACAAACATTCTATTAGATTTAAAGATAGAGGTAGTACATACAATACCTAAAGCCACTAGTACGCATAGCGTTTCGGGCAATATGCGTAGGTAGGCAGAATACTGGGACCCTTGATCAATAAAACAGGGATAAAAATTCACATAAAGGACCGATTAAACAAAGCTAAAGCAGCCTTTGGGAAACTGAGGAGATTCCGAAGCCTCAGCACGAACATTCAGATGCACCTATATAGTGCTCTAGTTCGGCCGCATCTTGAGCATCCCCCAGTACCACTGCACACCTTAAAGAAAATTAACTTGCAAAAACTAAAAGCAGTTCAAACTAAGGCACTAAGGAGAACAGCAAAACACCGTCCACCACATGACCAGACAATCCAGGAACTCCATGAACTCCTGAACATACAACCACTAAATATCAGACTACATTACCAACCCATCAGGGTGTGGAACACCATCGAAATGTTAGAGGACCCAATGTTAGAAAGATTATTCCAAGATGTGACGCCGCTCCCACAGCTGGTGGCCCAAGAGCCTCAATTCACTAGATGAAAACCCCGCCCCACAGTACATAATTCCCAGGTGAAATACTGACCAGAAACCCCCCAATAATTGGAAACAATTTAGTATATATGTGTGTGTATATGGATACATGTGTGTGTACATATGTGAATATATATGCATGTATAAATAAATCAATAATAATAAAAAACAGAAATAAAGAGCCTTAAACAGAACAACATGTTTGGAAGCATCAGGGTGTGTATATATAAATGCTACACAGTATTCATCAATAGAATCCGTATATGCTGATATACATGTGAAGAACCTCACACTCACAGGTCCCTGACAAGAGAGAGAAAGCTTAGCTTAGCTGCCAACACCCAGACATCGTGTCAGCAAGGCGGACAGCCCACCTGCTTTCATAACTCTCACTGTATTTCCCACTTCTAAACTTTGCTTCACCTATGCCTCTCCACCCTCTTTACTCCAAAAAAAAAATCCCACCCTCACGCCACCAACCACCATCCCCCACCACCCTCCACCTTCACACCACCAACCACCATCACCCACTATACTCCATCTTCACATCACCATCACCCCCCCACCTTCACACCACCAACCACTATCCCCCACCTTCACACCACCAACCCCCATTACCCTCCATCTTCACACCACCAACCACCATCCCCCATTATCCTCCATCTTCACACCACCAACCACTATCCCCCACCTTCACACCACCAACCACCATCACCCACTACCCTTCACCTACACACCACCAACAACCATCCCCCACTACCCTCCATCCTCACACCACCAACCACCATCACCCCCCCCCCCACTTTCACACCAACCACCATCCCCCACTACCCTCCATCTTCACACCACCAACCACCATCCCCCACCTTCATTCCACCAACATCCAGTTTAGCTTCTAGTTTAGTCTTCTCTTTTTCTACTTATTTTTTTCTCTGCAGTTCTAATTTCAACTTCTCTAGTTGGAACTGACTCGCCTCAGTTGCATCTGCAATTCAAGCTGGAATCATTCCAAGCATCTGTTCCGGCTGCTTCTGCTACTGTGGCTACTCTTACTACTACTGTTTGACACCTGTCACCTCACTCCATCTTGCCCATCATCTTCCACTCCCCTCTCAGCTCCATTTTGAGCCCCTTGCTTTACCACTTCACTCTTGACTCTCAAATCCTTAAGGATCCAATCTTTCATCAGTGCTTCCTTGGATGATTTTATCCTAATGCCACATCTCCCTGCAATGTGTCTCATCTGTTCCTTTGTACATCCCTCCAAGGCCTCAGGTTTCCCTAAATCAACAAACATTTGCACATTATGCATCTTGTCCTTTGAGTTGTCTAAAAGAGAGAGAAATAACTCGACCTGCAGTTACACGAGCTAATAACAGTTACCTGCTCTCAGACTCAGGCTGTGGGTAAGGCACTCGTTTCAGACACAAGCTCTGTGTGTGTGTGTGTGTGTGTGAGACAGTTCTGGGGTAGTCTGCTGCCCGTTCCTCTTTAGCCACCCTCTGTGCCTCAGTCACCTCGCCATCTGGGGTACTCTGTTGCCTGCTCTGATTCAGCCACCCGCTGTGCCTCAGTCACTTCGCCATTTGGGCTAGGCTGCTGCCTGCTTCTTTTCAGCAACCCATTATGTCTGTTGGAAATTTCCAACACATAATCACTCACAATTAGTACTTCAAGAAGAATTCTTGTACTAACAATTATATTTTCAAATACCACTAACCTGTAATGCAATAATATTAACTCATTTGTTACTGTGTAATAACTGCGCCAAATCTTTCCTACTGTTTATGGCGAAGTTGCGTCAGCCAGCTAGCCACAGAGAATAAATTTCCACATATCAGTGGATCAAATAGAGTCCAGTTCTTTACCTACCTTTATTAAGGATAAACATTTACTAATAAATTTACTTTAATTAGTATATTACCGTTTACTGGAATTCATTTACCCAGCTAGACTAGCTGTTCCAGTGAATAATAATATAATGTAAAACAATTTCCACTCTAACTCTTTTTCGTTTATTTAACGGAGTCTAAATTAATTGACTTGCACCACGAGAAAATATATGGCCGCATTACACATTTATTTATGACGTAAATATTCGTAATACTCTCTTCCTTCCATATTTACCATTAAATAAATAATATAATTTATGCTCGGGGATCCTACTGGGAGCTACTGCGCATGCGCCACCTCGAGGAGGAAGGTGGAGAGAGACGGCAGCCATTTTCCTGGCGACAAGCAGTGTCTGGACCTTGCGTATTTTATCAGCCCGTATTTGTGTCACCTAACATCAGCGGATGTCAGGGTGCTGGAGCGACTCCATCATTAATCAGACACTCGGCCTGGTGAACATTATACCGATAAGTCCTACTAATAGTTGGTAGTTTGTGATCACAAGGTAATTAATTTGTAGGATGTTCGTTGTCAGGCGACATGGACTCTAAATATCAACAAGTGAGTCCCACGCTCGATCGCCTCCACAGTTTCATTTAGAAATAGATGTAAATCAACATTGGTTTAGGCAATTCTTACATTTTACCTATAAATCAGCTTGTTCCATAGTGACAAGAAGAGAAGAAAGCCTCTACCCCCAAGGCGTGTTCTAGGACAGACTGTTTCGACAAGTTCTCTTGACGTGACTGCCCTAACGCTTACATCTATTTCTACAACACAGCTAAGCTGCTGTTTATTTTCTAAATTAGTAAATCACTAACAT
Source organism: Procambarus clarkii (assembly GCF_040958095.1). Lineage (NCBI taxonomy): Eukaryota > Metazoa > Arthropoda > Malacostraca > Decapoda > Cambaridae > Procambarus > Procambarus clarkii. Next base: position 28,595,403 of record NC_091199.1, read on the forward strand.
TTATTTAATTACTGATCTTCAATATAAGATCATATGTTTACTAACCATTTATTATTATTTGTCATGTAATTATTTCTGATATTCTTGATATCTTAATGGCTAATATTTCATGCGAATTTGTATCTATTTTAATGTGCAAGTAACGCATTAGTTTCATTGTACCAATTTAACCCCCCAAAGGATGTGGTGCGATGTGGCTCAATATTTTAATTTCAATCTACAGTTCACTTAATGCTCTTGAATTACATGATTAATTATTGAGAGATCCATATGCACTATTTCTAGGATTTATTTCTAATATTATTTATTCATTTTATTTCCCTTTTAATTATTGGGTGGTCCTTCGCAGCTATCGAAATTAATTATCATTATAATTAATATTCTGAGCCAGATTTACCCACAGTTCCTCAGTCACCTCGCCATCTGTTTGGGCGACTAGGCTTTTTACATGTAATTTAACACCAACAACAAAATATCAACGCTTTCACCTTGCAATGTGTCAGGCATACTACATAAATCCATCTATCTCTGAAGCATATATTGTTGCCCTCACAACCCTCTATATGTCACCCGCAAGATCAGCTACTCTCGCTACACAACAAGTCTCCTCTATGGTGATTGATCTTCTTGGGAATCACTACAGGGACCTTCAATCAGTGGGTCCGCAAATTAAGTATATCCTCCTGCAGCTTCTTCTATATCGCTGCTACCTCAACTAATGACGGATAATGGCCACCATGTACCACTGCTACATCAACTCTGGACGCACCATGACCATCATACATGAACCTGTAATTCCATTACCACAAAATAATAAACTATATCCTTTTATCGAAATACAAATAACATTCATTAAATAAAATTATCCTCGCAATTCTATATTCCGTGCACCGGCCTGTACTGTGGGGGTACTCCCCCACATGTGGGGGCCTCGTAGCCTGGTGGATAGAGCGCAGGACTCGTAATTCTGTGGCGCGGGTTCGATTCCCGCACGAGGCAGAAACAAATGGGCAAAGTTTCTTTCACCCTAAGTGCCCCTGTTACCTAGCAGAAAATAGGTACCTGGGAGTTAGTCAGCTGTCACGGGCTGCTTCCTGGGGTGTGTGTGTGTGTGTGTGGTGTGGGGGAAAAAGAAAAAAAAAAGTAGTTAGTAAACAGTTGATTGACAGTTGAGAGGCGGGCCGAAAGAGCAAAGCTCAACCCCCGCAAAAACACAACTAGTAAACACATGGACGAGTCCACACCAAAAATCTTGATCCGCCAGGGGGCTCTCCCCCTCAGTCAGCCCCTGACCCTGGCCACACTACCTGGGGAGCACACCATAAAATTTTGCCCTCTTTATATACAGCCTACATTCGCAGCCAACTAGACTATTGCTGGTAGGCATTTGCATCGGCTGCTCCTACAGAGCAGCCACAGAGCCTTGAGGTCATACAAAACAATGCTATGCGACTTATATGTGGTGCAATGCTTTCCACTCCTTTCTTTGGACTTCACGTGGTAACAGGCCTCACAAGCTTAGCCACCAGACGGGACATAATGTGTGCCAACTATCTGTCACTCTGTACTACTGCTCACCAGACACACCCATACAGATAAAAAATTAACCCAACAATTAACCCACATAACCCCACTTCCCCACCAATCACAACTGATCCTCACACGGGCTACAGATAACCTCAATATAGACCTCACTTTACTCCAAAACTCTGAAACTCAACTTACTGTGCCCCCCAATTCCACCTTGACTTTATACAACTCCTAATACATCAATACAACTCGAAGACAACATTCCAAAGTCTGCACCAAACTCAGCCATAGCCTCAGTCTTTGTCTCAAGATTGGAAAATTGGTACCCAAATACCACAGCGATTTATGCAGATGGATCTCGCATCCTCATGAACAACGCACCTTCGGTCACTAGTGCTGTATGGATACCGGAATACCATCTCCAGCAGGGATGGCAGTTACTAAACCAACTATCTATTTTCACTGCTGAATTATATGTCTTATACCAAGCTCTCCAAATAATCACATCATTACCAGTTGGGAGAGATACAATCTGTAGTGACTCCAGGAGTGCGATTCAAGCAATTACGTACTCTTCAACGACATGCAAAGAGTTTGTTTACCCATGCCTTTAACTTCTTCATGAACATCGATTGAACGGTTATGACATCTCTATCCATTGGATCCCAGCGCATTGTGGTATACTTCATAATAAACTTGTAGATCAACTGGCCAAATCGATGCACAACACACCTCACATTACCCGTCATCTATTTCCTCATATTGCACGAAAAGTAGCCTTCAAAGATACTATCACCCAAGATTTTTTAATGAATGGAAACCGTCATGCTCAGCTTTGTACTATGGGTCCATTAAAAAGAAACGGAAACTTGGAAACATGTCAGTTATAAAAAGCAGAGAAACTGATGTAACGACGACCAGATTAAGGTTTGGACACACCAAACTGGCAGCACTCAGCTCTAAGTACAGATCAAACATCAACGAACTCTACATCCACTGTCAGGGGCCTCAGACAATCGAACACTATCTCCTTCACTTTTATGACATCATAGTGCCAGATTAAACTTCAAACAAGTATTTACTGCACTTAAAATACCCTTTACCATCGAGCATATATTAGGAGGAGGTGACCTCTCGTTACAGGAAAAATATAAAATAGTCATAACACTGGCTAAATATCTCCAGTCGACTAACAAATTAAGCTACATTTGACCCGTGCCACATTTATACCTGGCGCCACCAACAGCTAAACACACAAAGCAACTGCCTCGTCGCAGTACAACGCACAAACACTTTTGAAACTCTTATCATTCTCAACATAAACACGGGTCCCAACATTTGTATGGTGCAGTCATTGCCCTCCCAAAGCTTCCTCACACTTCACTCAGTGAAATTTAATACAAATTCTTCTACATAAGTCACAAATAACTATTTTCCTCTGGAGAGACGACCTGCGTCCTTCTTTTCAGACTTCCTCACACGTGACGTCTTAAGACCATTGCACGCAACATGCTCCTGCGATGACGTCATTTTTGCACACGAGTCGCCGCATACAGTCGACCTCTGACCTCCAAGTGACTTATCCAAGTGCTCCTCGGGGACGTATCTCCTCCTTAGTCACATTTAATGATGGTTGTTTGCACCATTTAACTTCCCTGACTCCTCACTATGGTCAGGTGGGGAATAACTCTCAGTGTGGGGCAGACCTTCATCATGAGGATCATGGGGTTCATAACACCCACCATCTTCACACCCACCAACCACCATCCCCTATTACCCTCCACCTTAACACCCCTAACTACCATCCCCCATTATCCTCCACCTTTACACCACCAACCACCACCCTCCACCTTCACTCAACCAACCACTATCCACAACTACTCTTCACCTTCACACAATCAACAACCACCCCCTACCACCCTCCACCTTCACACCACCAACCACCATCCCCAACTACTCTCCACGTTCATACCACCAACCACCATCCCCCACTACCCTCCACCTTCACAACTCTAACCACAACCCTCCACTTCACACAACCAACCACCACCCCTTACTACCCTCCAACTTCACACCACCGACCACCATCCCCAACTACCCTCCTCCTTCACACAATCAACCACCACCCTCTACTGCCCTCCAGCTTCACACCACCAAACACCATACACTACTACCCTCCACCATCACTCCACCAACCACCACGCTCCACTACCCTCCACGTTCACACCACCAACTACCCACCCCCCATCATCCACCACTATCTCTCCACCAACTACCACCCCACCAACCACCACTCTCCACTAACTACTACCTCACCATTTACCACTCACTCTCCACTAACTACCACCCCACCAACCACTACTCTCTCTCCACCAACTACCACCCCACCAACCACCACTCTCTCTCCACTAACTACCACCCCAAAATCCACCACTCACTCACCACCAACTACCAAGGTAAAATCTTACTGAAGCGACCATACGAGTCATAAATACTCATACTTCGCCCAAGTAAAGCAGAAACAAGCAACACTTAGTGGGCCAGCCAGAGGCTTAGGGCCCGCGCAGGAATATCTCAGAAAAAAAAAAAAAAAACTACCACCCTACCAACCACCATTTTCTCTCCACTAACTATCCCCCCCCACCATCCACCACTCTCTCTCTCTCCACCCACTACTCCTCCACCATCCACCTGTCGAGTCGAGGTCGAGGGAGGGGGGTAGACGTACCGTGCGCGCTCCGTTAAAATCGGGACATTAACAGGGATTCGTAGGACTACTGCCGTGGATTACTGATTACAGACATAACAAAGTGCATAGTGACCGCTGGAAAATTGAAAATAGTCATTAACAATAGAACTTTGTGTTAAATAGAGAATAAACGGGAGACCGCGTGTGAGCCAGTGAACGAGGCTTTGTGTACAGGCGTGTATTAGGATAAAAAAAAATAAAAACAAAAAAAATAGTGAACGGTGATTCGTGGAACAGTGATGTGGAACGGGTATCACAACAACATAAGAGTTGGAAGTGAATATTATAAATATAGAACACTAGAAATATAAAATAGTGGCAAGAGGCGGCATCAGTGGTTATAAATCGGGTAACTGGAAACTGGTGACATCAACCTGGGCCACAAGAGGTCACCTGTACTGACCGGGGACCAGCCTCGCTACCTACGCTAAGTACCTGCCATAAAGTTTGAACAAAATAACACACATAATATTACAAATATACGATATACATATAATATTATAATATTAAATATATATACATATATATTGTTACAAATATACAATATACATATAATATTATAAATATATAGATATATACAACAAAACAAGGCAATATGGGAGTAAATAAACAAATTTGTGGCCACTGTAACAGCTTCTTAAAGACGAAGGCAACGGGAATTGAATGTTATATCTGTAAGACTAGATTCCATTCGGCTTGTACAGGAGTGAGTAACACTACGGCACTGAGAGCTGGCCACTTGCTCTGGGTGTGTAAAAATGACCTGCCAGCTTGGAATATCCTAAAAAACCTTCTAGATAACATGACGCATGAACGGAAAACATCATTCATTGGATGGCCTACCAGCCATCCAGAAGGAGTGGGAAAGGAACAACAATTCTAATATACAAGGGGCGGAGGCTATAGTCAGGGATGAAACTGAGGCTGAAACTCAGGAAGTTGCAAACTCTGACTCAGTAGGCCAGGATGTAGATGACAGTAAACTAGAAAGTGTACCAGACAGCACTGACAGCTCGATAGGTACAGACACCACGACGGTTCTCGATAGAGCAATTCAGAACAGAAGGACAGACTTATGCAAATTTTATGCAAAGGGCATATGCTGGTAATAAGAAAGGATTAGAATGCAGTTACCAACATCCCAAAAAATGTTTAAATATGCTTAGGAAAGGTGAGTGTCGATTTGGATCAATATGTAGGTTTTTCCATCCTGACATGTGCCAAACCTCACTGGAGGACAGAAAATGCTATGACCTTAGCTGCCCACACTTTCACGTGAAAGGCACGGAACGCTACATAAAGAGTGGCAAGCAGGATAATGAATTTGGAGGAAACTCTATAAATTTTTTATACCAGACCGGCAGAGAATTCAAAAGGAGCAGCATGGAGAGTGTATGGAACTGGATGCCAGATCCACTGGCATTCCAGAATTACAGATACAATTACCCACCGAAAGGGAACTACAACTACGACAGAAAACTGCCCTACAACAATCAGTACTGGTCAGAACAAACTCATTATGTCCACGATTAATGGACGTGCCGAAAAAGTCTCCCATTCAAACTATCACTAATAGAGTAACCTCATTCATCTTTGCCAACATACAAGGACTGAAAACAAGAACAAACAACAAAGTACAGTTCATAAATGGCCTCCTCACGGAGTCAAATGCAGTATTTGGAGCTTTCACAGAAACCCATGCAGGGGAATTGTTGGACAGTGAGATCTGGATTGCAGGATATAACCTATACAGGTGTGATAGGAAAATTAGGTCACATGGAGGAGTGGGTCTGTATATTAGGGAAGACCTTGTATGCTCGGAGCTCCTAAGCGTTACAAATGAGGTGGTAGAGGTACTGGGATTAAAAAGAGAAAATAAATTTAGTGATTATACTAATATACAAACCGCCAGATGCAACGGCTGAGGAATTCACAGAACAGATAAGCAAAATAGAGAATAGCCTTGATAATTTGGAGAACCCGATACCTGATATTATTTTCCTAGGTGACTTCAACTTGCCTAGTCTCAAGTGGAAAATAGCAAACAATAATATTATACCAGGAAATCTATCAGGACCTAACCAACCACAGATTAGAGAACTACTTAGATTCTGTGACAAATTTTCACTCAATCAGCAGATATCGGAGCCAACGAGAAATGAAAATATTCTAGATCTGGTCTTTACGAACAATGAAGACATTATCAGAGACATTACGATATCAGATACCACATACTCAGATCACAAACTCATTGAAGTGCAAACGACCATCAATACTCAGAATAGACCTAAAACGTTGATAAAGCGAGAGGGCTATTCAGTAAATTCAATTTTAATAATAAAAGGATAGACTGGGAGATAATAAACAGGGAACTTACAAACATTCCATGGGGAACTGTTCTAAATAATACAAGTCCTACAGAAGGAATAGAAAAACTTACTTCAGAAGCGTATCAAGTCTGTCTGAAACATGTTCCTTTGAGGAAAGCCAGAAAGAGATCTAACGTAGAAAGAGAACGCAGACGACACTATAAACGCAGGAAAAAAATAACGGAACTGCTTATGCAGACACGAATTTACCGTCAAAGAAGGAATAATTTAAATAGGGAGATTGAAGAAATCGAGCGGAAATTGAAACACTCATATGAAACTGAAGAAAGGCAGTTAGAACAGAAAGCAATTCAGGAAATAAAGAAAAATCCAAAATATTTCTTCTCATATGCGAAATCAGAAGCAAAAACCACTGCCAGTATTGGACCTATTCGTACAAGTGAAGGTTCATACACGGAGGATGACAAAGAAATTAGTGAAATCCTAAAAAAGCAGTATGAGGACATGTTTAGCACTCCAATAAACAACATGAAGGTGGAAGATCCAGACAATTTCTTTATGCGGGATATTCAAACCCCTGTAAATATAACTGATATAAACACGAGCACACTAAATTTTGAAAAGAAATTGAAAACATGCCCATGCACTCGGCCCCAGGTCCAGACTCATGGAATTCAATATTTATATAAAAATGCAAAGTGCCGGTAGCACAGGCACTCAGTATAGTGTGGAGGAAGAGCTTGGACACGGGGGAGATACCAGATGCACTTAAAGTAGCAGACATAGCCCCTCTACACAAGGGAGGGAGCAAAGCATTGGCAAAAAATTATAGACCAGTTGCACTAACATCGCACATCATAAAAGTATTTGAGAGAGTGATTAGGAGTCAGGTCACCAATTTCATGGAGACCAATGACCTTCATAACCCAGGCCAACATGGATTTCGAGCGGGAAGATCGTGCCTCTCACAGCTACTTGAGCACTACGACAAAGTCACTGAGGCATTAGAAGAGAAACAGAATGCTGATGTGATATACACGGACTTCGCAAAGGCTTTCGATAAATGTGACCATGGCGTGATAGCACACAAATGAAGTCAATGGGAATAACCGGTAAAGTAGGACGCTGGATACTCAGTTTTCTGTCAAACAGGACTCAGCGAGTAACTGTCAACCATATAAAATCTAGTCCAAGTGCAGTGAAAAGCTCTGTACCTCAGGGTACAGTCCTTGCACCACTGCTTTTCCTTATTCTCATATCAGATATAGACAAAAATACAAGTCACAGCTTCGTATCATCTTTTGCAGATGACACAAAAATCAGTATGAAAATTACCTCGGCTGAGGACATTGAAAAACTTCAAGCTGATATTAATAAAGTTTTCGACTGGGCATCAGAAAATAACATGATGTTTAACAGTGATAAATTCCAGGTACTCAGGTACGGTAAAAATGAGGACCTTAAACATAATACAGAGTACAAAACACAATCAAATGTACCCATAGTAGGAAAACAGCATGTAAAGGATTTGGGAATAATAATGTCTGACGACCTAACGTTTAAGGAGCATAACCAAGCAAATATTGTGACAGCCAGAAAAATGATAGGATGGATTACGAGAACTTTCAAATCCAGGGATCCCATCACAATGGTTGTACTCTTCAAGGCACTTGTGTTGTACCGTCTTGAGTACTGCTCAGTACTCACTTCCCCCTTCAAAGCAGGAGAGATTGCTGAAATAGAGGGAATACAGAGAACATATACGGCACGCATAGACGCAATAAAGCACCTAAATTATTGGGATCGTCTCAAAGCCCTCCAAATGTACTCACTAGAAAGAAGACGAGAGAGATATCAAATAATATACACCTGGAAGATACTGGAGGGCCAAGTACCAAATCTACACAGTAAAATAACAACATACTGGAGTGAACGACATGGAAGAAAATGTAGAATAGAACCAATGAAGAGCAGAGGTGCCATAGGCACAATCAGAGAACACTGTATAAACATCAGAGGTCCGCGGTTGTTCAACGTCCTCCCAGCAAGCATAAGAAATATTGCCGGAACAACCGTGGACATTTTCAAGAGGAAACTAGATTTATTCCTCCAAGGAGTGCCGGACCAACCGGGCTGTGGTGGGTATGTGGGCCTGCGGGCCGCTCCAAGCAACAGCCTGGTGGACCAAACTCTCACAAGTCGAGCCTGGCCTCGGGCCGGGCTTGGGGAGTAGAAGAACTCCCAGAACCCCATCAACCAGGTATCAACCTCTCTCTCTCCTCCAACTATCAAGCAAACCATTCACTATTCTCTTTCCATCAACTACTACCCCACCATCCACCACTCTCTCACTACCAACTACCACTCCACCATCCACCACTCTCTTACTACCAACTATCCCTTCGCCATCCACCACTCTCTCTCCACCAAATACCCCCCCCCCAACCATCCACCACTCTCTCTCCAACCCGTCCTCTTAAAAATAACGTCACTTTTCGCTGGTATGCGCGCTATGGCCAAATTTGGATGTAATTTGAAATGAAATCGATTCACAAAAGTGATGTACTGTTCCGTTTTCTGTTTGAGTCGTCCGGCTTACTTTGGCCAGCTTAGAAAAGGATTCTTTCCATTAACGTTTTTCATACCATTTTGAAACTTTATGAGAATTTCCTACCCACCTAACCTATCAGAGGACCCTTAACTTACTGTTGTTGAAAAAAAATCCCAAATTTATATTCATTTTTTTTTTATATTTTCAAATTACGTCCATATTCGGCCATACAGGCAAACGGCCAAAAGCGACGTTCTTTTTAAGAGGACAGGTTGCGTCAGGAGCCGAGCTCCCTCAGTTACCTGCCAGCGTTCAGAGGGGATGGACGTCGCTCCGTGTTAATCCCTCTCCACTCTCTTATTTCAGGCCTTCTGCCTCACCAAAACATGTCTAACTTATCAATAAACATTGCTACTGTCGCTGGGCACACGACCAACTACAAGCAATCACTATGAACTGGCGTATATCGTGCTTACCACAGATTGTCTGGTCGAGGGCGCTCCTCCCTCTGATGAAGCTTGGTCAGGGCGCTTCCACGGCCCACAATAATGTCTCTGGGCGGTTTAATACTCTCCTCTTCGACCAGGACTTGAGACCACAACGTTCCCAGCTCAGTTCCACAGCTGGCACGTCTACACACTTCTCTTCTCTTGGAGATATATCACTAGGGGTTCCCTTCTGACGGGAGCTCAACGGAGCGCGGCTTTCCCCTGCGATGTCTGCCACTCAAGTGAGGTCAAAGCCCCTCCAGAAGCGAGCCTCACGCCTCCAGCAAAATGTCCACATCTCCTAACCAGTCATTTATCTGTTTTCTTCTACACTGCCCATAATCTTAAATTGTTCATCATATCCAACCAGTTATTTTACATATGGGTTATCACCTCAATATTTGCTAGACCTTCTAATCAGGTCAGGCTTGCTGAATAACTCTCAAGGGGGAGACTCGTTTCTCCTACAGGATGAGATCATAACAGAGAGAGTGGTGAATGGTGGGGGGGGGGGGGGAGTTAGTAGAAAGAGAGTGGTGGGGGGGGGGGGTGTTGGTGGGGTAGTTGGATGAGAGAGAGAGTGGAGGATGGTTGGGTGGTAGTTGGTGGAGAGAGAGTGGATGATGGTGGGGTGGTAGTTGGTGGAGAGAGAGTGGGGGATGGTGGGGTGGAAGTTGGCGGAGAGAGAGAGTGGGGGGGTGTTGGGGTGGTAGTTGGTGGAGAGAGAGTGGTGTGGATGGTGGGGTGGTAGTTGGTGGCGAGAGAATGGTGGATTGTGGGTGGTAGTTGGTGGAGAGAGAGTGGTTGATGGTGTGGTGGTAGTTGGTGGCGAGAGAGTGGTGGATGGTGGGGGGGGGGTAGCTAAGTGAGAGAGAGAGAGAGAGTGGTGGAGGGGGGTAGTTAATGGAGAGTGAATGATGGATGGTGCGTGGGAAGTTGGCGGAAAGAGACTGGTGGTATGTGGGGTGGTAGTTAGTGGAGAGAGAGTGGAGGGATAGTTGGTGAGGAGAGAGTGGTGGATGGTGAGGGGGGGTAGTAGGTAGGGAGAGAGTTTGGTAGATGGTGGGAAGAGAGTGTGGTGGATGGTGGGGGTAGTAGTTGGTGGATAGAAAGTGGTGGATAGAAAGTGGTGGATAGTAGGGGGCGTTGGTGGAGAGAGAGTTGTGGATGGTGGAGGGGGGGGGGAAGTTGGCGGGGAGAGAGTGTCGTGGATGATGGGGGTGGTAGTTGGTGGAGAGAGAGTGGTGGATAGTAGGGTGGTAGTTTGTGGAGAGGTAGTGGTGGTTGGTGGTGGGGGGGGTAGTTAATGGAGCGAGAATGGTGGAGGGTGAGTGGGGTAGTTGGTGGAGAGAGTGGTGGATTGTGGAGTGTATTTGGTGGAGAGAGAGTGGTGAATGGTGGTATGGTTAGTTTGTAGAGAAAGGGTGGTGAATGTTGGGGGGGGGGTAGTTGGTGGAGAGAATGTGGAGGATGGTGGTCGGGGTGTAGTTGGTAGAGAGAGTGGTGGATGGTGGGGGGGTAGTTGTTGGAGAAAAAGTGGTTGATGGTGGGGGTGGTAGTTGGATGGAGAGAGAGTGGTGGATGGTGAGGTGGTAGTAGGTGGAGAGAGTGGTGTATGGTGGGGTGGTAGTTGGTTTTGAGCGAGTGATGGATGGTGGGCGGGGTAGTTGGTGAGAGAGAGTGGTTGATGGTGGGATGGTAGTTGGTGGAGAGAGAGTGGTGGATGATGGGGTGGGGGGAGGTAGTTAGTTGAGAGAGAGTGGGGGATGTTTGGGGGGTAGTTGGTTGAGTGTGTTTGATGGTGGGGTGGTAGTTGGAGGATACAGTGGTGGTTTGCAGTGGGTAGTTGGTGGAGAGAAAGTGGTGGATGGTGGTGCGCTTGGGGAGTAGAAGAACTCCCAGAACCCCATCAACCAGGTATCAACCAGGAGGAGAAAGAGTTGTGGATGGTGGGTGGGGGGGGTGGGGTAGTTTGTGGGAGAGAGTGTGGTGGATGATGGGGGTGGCAGTTGGTGAATAGTGGGGGGGGGGGTAGTTGGTTGAGAGAGAGTGGTGGATAGTGGCAGAGGGGTGGGAGGGTAGTTGGTGGAGAGAGTGGTTGATGATGAGGGATAGTTGGTGGAGAGAGAGTGGTCGATAGTGGGGTGGTAGTTGGGGGAGAGAGTGGTGGTTTGCAGGGGGTAGATGGTGGAAAGAAAGTGATGGATGGTGGTGGGGTAGTTGAAGGAGAGAGAGTGGTGGATGGTGGAGGGGGTAGTTAATGGAGAGATAATGGTGGATGGAGGGTGTGTAGTTGGTGGAGAGAGAGTGGGTGATGGTGGAGTGGTAGTTGGTGGAGAGAGAGTGGTGGGTGCTGGGGGGTAGTTGATTAAGAGATAGTTGTGGATGGTGGAGGGGTAGTTGGTAGAGAGAGAGTGGGTGATGTTGGGGGTGGTAGTTGGTGAAGAGAGTGGTGGATGGTGGGGTGGTAGTTGGTGGAGAGAGAATGGTGAATTGTGGGGTGGTAGTTGATGGAGAGAGTGGTGGATTGTGGGGGGTAGTTGGTGGAGAGAGAGTGGTAGATGATGGTGGGGGTAGTTGGTAGAGAGAGAGTGGTGGATGGCGGGGTGGTAGTTGGGGGAGAGTGGTGGATGGTGGGGGGGTAGTTTGTGGAGAGAGAGTGGTGGATGATGGTGGGGTGTGGTAGTTGGTGGAGAAGAGTGTTGGATTGTGTGGGGGTAGTTGGTGGAGAGTAGTGCATTGTGGGTGATAGTTGGTGGAGAGAGAGTAGTGGATAGCGGGGTGGTATTTTCTTTTTTTCTTTATTACATGCAAGCATGCAAGTGAAATACAATAAATTACAATAAAACAACATAGGAAACATAACAAAAAAAAACGGCCAGAAGGACCGATAGCACAGTACAACAAGAAACAAAACTGGAGAAAACGCAAGAGACACACAGCAAAACATCAAGACAAGAACATAAAACAAAATAGAAAACAATATAAAGACATTCAAATCAAGCAAAATATTATAAGAAAACAAAACATAGTAACATTAAACAATCAAACAGAAGCACCGGCCGGAAGGACGGACTACAAAGCACATCATGAAGAACAACACGAAACAGAAGACAAGAAAATCATAACATACAACAAGCCAGATATAATAATAAAAAACAATACAACATGTAAGGCATAAATAACACACTCAGGGCATAGTAACAACACAAAACAAATACATGATCAAGAACATGCACACCAAACTACCGGCCTCACCACAAACAAAGGGAGAGGCACGAGCACATAATATAATAGGGCAAACAAACAGCCAGAGGGCCACACAGCATTACATACAGCAAAGAAACCGGAAATCAGTGGACATACTTGCCCGGGAACTGTACATTGAAACTTCCCAGAGCAACCACTGCCTAGGGTCTAGACCATCCACCGGGGACGCCATAACATCCGGAACCCTGGCAACAAAAACCTTCAAACCGGGGACCTATATGGTAGTACTGACAAGGCGAGTAGTCGCTACTCGTCTCCACATGCAGGGAAACTGCCCACCATGAACGTTCTCCGGGTCGTCAAACAACAGTAATTCGGCAATCTCTGTCCAGTGACCTGGCAGCATCACAGACGCTGGCAACACATCCCCCAGGTCCTCAACGTGCACCCTGACAGGAGCGTACCTGACATAGGGCACCACAACAGGGGCACCTGTGGCAACGGGCGCACCACCAGACGACAGCAGGGAACCTGGACGGCGACGTCCTCGGGCGACGCAGGGTGGTGGGGGGAGGGCCCAGCAGCTAACGGGATGCGCACCTCCTCATCCCTGGAGTCCTCGTCCAGAGGGAGTGGCGGGAAATCCTCTTCCTAGAACAAGTTGACAGGAGCAGCTGGGGCCTCAGAGCACCCGGCAGCCTGATGCCCCAAGAGGCCACACCAGAAACAGGTACGGGGCTGCCGGGCATAATACACCCGGACATTGTATCCCATAAGCCGGACAGAAGATGGTATATCCGACTGCAGGTGCATTCCCAAGGTACGGATGTTCGTCCAGCTTCCAGCATTCCTCCCCGAGGAGAGTGTGTTCACCCGGACGCTTACAACAGCACCAAACCTCACAAAGTAACGCCGGAGGAGGTCTTCAGGAAACTCAGGAGCTCCCCATGAACACTGACATAAGTCAGGGCACCATTACAGTCTGAAATTGCAACAGAGCCGGCATCACCCGACAACGGCAACGTACGCCCCTCGTAACGACGGAGGAAGTCCGGTACTCCTCCTCCCTCATGAACGTGTGAAAAGCTCCCGGTGGGCTGTTACAAGCTCCACAACCGTAGATAGCCTCCACCAGGATACGAAGCATGTCACACATAACCACCTCGATTTCCTGATATCCAGCCCGACTATTGAACTCTAGGCCCACGGAGTTCACACGCACAACAGGGGGAAGATGGCCACCCATGTCAAACTCGTCCACATCACTCGCAGCCAGGCAGCAACAACTGAGAGGGCAGAGACGCCCACACCACCTGGCGACCAAAACGTCAAACAAACCCAACAACCAGGGAGGGTCGGCAAGACGTCCTCACTCCACGGCTGCCAGAGCACAACCAGTGGGGTGGTAGTTGGTTGAGAGAGGGTGATGGATGTGGGGAGGGGGGTAGTTTGTGGAGAGAGAGTGGTGGATGATGGTGGGGGGTAGTTGGTAGAGAGAGAGAGGTGGGTGATGGGGGTAGTTAGTGGAAAGCGAGTTGGGGATGTTGGTGGGGGGGGGGGGTAGCTGGATGAGAGAGGATGGTGGGGGTGGTAGTTGGTGGAGACTGATTGATGGTTGGGTGGTAGTTGGAGGAGAGAGAGTGGTGAATGGTGATGGGGTGGTAGTTGGTGGAGAGAGAGAGTGGTGGATGGTAGGGGGGATGTAGTTGGTGGAGAATGAGTGGTGGATGGTGGGGTTGTAGTTGGCAGAGAGATAGTAGTGGTTGATGGGGGGGGGATTGTTGGTGGAAAGAAAGGGGGGATGGTGGGGTGGTAGTTGGTGGGGTGGTAGTTGGTGGAGATATAGTGGTGATTGGTGGTGTGGTAGTTGGTGGAGAAAGAGTGGTGGATGGTGGGGGTGGTAGTTGGTGGGGAGGGAGTGGTGGATAGTGGGATGGCGTTGGTGGAGAGAGAGTGGTGAATGGTGGGTGGGTAGTTGGTGGGTAGAAAGTAGTTAATGGTGGGAGGGGGGGTGTTAATGGAGAGAGAGTGGTAGATTGTTGAGGGGGGGGGTAGTTGGTGGGGAGAGAGTGTGGTGGATGGGAGTTGGTGGAGAGACAGCGGTGGATGGTGGCGGGGGGGGGGGAAGTTTCTGGAGAGAGAGTGGTGGAGGATGGGGGGGGTAGTTGGTGGAGAGAAAGTGGTTGATGGTGGGGTAGTTGTTGGAGAGAGTGGTGGATGGTGGTGGGGGGTAATTGATGGAGATAGAGTGGTGGATAGTGGGGTGGTAGTTGGTGGAGAGAGTGGTGGATGGTGTGGGTGGAAGCTGGTGGAGAAAGAGTGGTTGTTGGTGGAGTGGTAGTTGCAGGAGAGAGAGTGGAGGATGGTGGTGAGGGGGTAATTGGAGGAGAGTGGTGGATGGAAGGGTGGTAGTTGGCGGAGAGAGAATGGTGGATTGTGGGGGTAGTTGGTTGAGAAAGAGTAGTGGATGGTGGGATGGTAGATGGTGGAGAGAGTTGGAGTGGTGAATGGTGGGGTGGTAGTTGGTGGAGAGAGTGGTGGATGATGAGGGTGTAGTTGGTGGAGAGAGAGTTGTGGATGATGAGGGTGTAGTTGGTGGAGAGAGAGTTGTGGATGATGAGGGTCTAGTTGGTGGAGAGAGAGTGATGAATGGTGAGGCGGTAGTTGGTGGAGAGTGGTGGTTGGTGGGGTGGTAGTTGGTAGGGAGATAGTTGTGGATGGTGGGGGTGCGTAGTTGGTGGAGAGAGATTGATGGACGGTGGGGGGGGGGGGGGATAACTGTAGGCGAGAGAATGGGGGGATGGTGGATGGTGGGATGGGTAGTTGGAGAGAGGGTGGTGAATTGGGGGGCCATACCAGCGAAAAGTGACGTTATTTTTAAGAGGACGGGTTGCCTGACGGTTGAAGAC
Organism: Procambarus clarkii; assembly: GCF_040958095.1. Classification (NCBI taxonomy): domain Eukaryota; kingdom Metazoa; phylum Arthropoda; class Malacostraca; order Decapoda; family Cambaridae; genus Procambarus; species Procambarus clarkii. The sequence continues at coordinate 28,611,170 of NC_091199.1, forward strand.
CCTCCCAGCGAGTGAGGACCGCCGCCGAGCGAGGTGGAGTATGGACCCGCCTGAAACGGGGGAGTCCACTCTCACTGTATGTAGAGGACAGATAGAGGTTTGAGGCAAACATATTGTGTGACTATTTTTGTTTATGTGTTAAAGGGGAAACATTTTATTGGAGTGTCGATGGGTTGCAGGTTTGTCTTTGGGGAAGAAGTTGCTGAGAACTTCGAAGCCAGCATAGATGAAGTAATTGATGAGACTCCAAGGTAGTGGAGGCGAGGACCTCGAGCTGTGAGGAGAAGCAGTGAAGAGGAGTGTCACGTGCTTCTGTAGAGGTGGTGAAGCACCATAGTTGCCCGAGGAAAACTTCATGGTGTAGCAGCCAAGAGAGCTGTGGAGGACCCTAGCAGAAGTAGTAGAGCACCATAGTTGCTCAAGGAAAACTTCATGGTAGCAGCCTGGAGGAGCTGCAGAGGATCCTGGTAGTTAAACCCAGAAGAACCTGAAGATATCAGGGTAGTGAACTTCCAGAGGTGGAAGGGAAGTTCTGGTGGATTACTTGTAGGGAGTTGATAGTGTTTGGTTGTCATTAGCGTGCAAGACGCAGTGAGAGGTGAGTGACTGTTTGCATTCATATGGCAAGAGTGTTTTCTACTGAAGTTTAGAGTTACAGTCGTAGGCTGGATTACCTACAGATGTATGTGTTCTAGGACTGATAGAGTGATCGATTGATCATTGTTGCGTATCAAGGAACATTTATACTGATATATGTTATTGCATTCACATGCTGATTTTCTTTGTACACATTTATAGATATATATATATATATATATATATATATATATATATAATCTATATATATATATATATATATATATATATATATATATATATATTATTAAATATGACCGAAAAAGTAAGATTAATAATTCTAACACGAATTTTCTCAATCTTTCGTACATTACGCTTCACTGTTGGAGGTAAATCAAAAATCACTTCTCCAAAATTCATTTTTATTTCTAGTCTGACGCGACACGGGCGCGTTTCGTAAAATTATTACATTTTCAAAGACTTCACAAATACACAACTGATTAGAACTTGCGTATCTCTGGTTTTATATCTACATTTGAGTGAGGTGGGAGGGGTGATGTGGCATTAACACAAGACAGAACAATAGGGGATATTAATAGGGTATTAAAAGTATCAACACAAGACAGAACAGAAACAATGGGTATTGAATAGAAGTGTTTGTAGAAAGCCTATTGGTCCATATTTCTTGATGCTTCTATATTGGAGCGGAGTCTTGAGGTGGGTAGAATATAGTTGTGCAATAATTGGCTGTTGATTGCTGGTGTTGACTTCTTGATGTGTAGTGCCCGCAAACGTCAAGCCGCCTGCTATCGCTGTATCTATCGATGATTTCTGTGTTGTTTACTAGGATTTCTCTGGCGATGGTTTGGTTATGGGAAGAGATTATATGTTCCTTAATGGAGCCCTGTTGCTTATGCATCGTTAAACGCCTAGAAAGAGATGTTGTTGTCTTGCCTATACTGGGTTTTTTGGAGCTTACAGTCCCCAAGTGGGCATTTGAAGGCATAGACGACGTTAGTCTCTTTTAAAGCGTTCTGTTTTGTGTCTGGAGAGTTTCTCATGAGTAGGCTGGCCGTTTTTCTGGTTTTATAGTAAATCGTCAGTTGTATCCTCTGATTTTTGTCTGTAGGGATAACGTTTCTATTAACAATATCTTTCAGGACCCTTTCCTCCGTTTTATGAGCTGTGGAAAAGAAGTTCCTGTAAAATAGTCTAATAGGGGGTATAGGTGTTGTGTTAGTTGTCTCTTCGGAGGTTGCATGGCTTTTCACTTTCCTTCTTATGATGTCTTCGATGAAACCATTGGAGAAGCCGTTATTGACTAGGACTGCCCTTACCCTACAGAGTTCTTCGTCGACTTGCTTCCATTCTGAGCTGTGGCTTGAGAGCACGGTCGACGTATGCGTTAACAACACTCCTCTTGTACCTGTCAGGGCAGTCGCTGTTGGCATTTAGGCACATTCCTATGTTTGTTTCCTTAGTGTAGACTGCAGTGTGGAAACCTCCGCCCTTTTCCATGACTGTTACATCTAGAAAAGGCAGCTTCCCATCCTTTTCCGTCTCGTAAGTGAAACGCAGCACGGAACTCTGCTCAAATGCCTCCTTCAGCTCCTGCAGATGTTCTGACATCCGGTACCTGTGTAAAAATGTCGTCAACATACCTGCAGTATAATATATATATATATATATATATATTATATATATATATATATATATATATATATATATATAATATATATATATTCTCTTGCTGATGGTGCAACAGTGTATGTAGACTTGATCAACTTGAGGGGGTTGATAGTATCAGGTGGTGAACCAGGAGATAGGATACCACTTGATAAGCTGATGATAGAGTTCTGATTGTGTTGGAGTGCAACCTGATTGTAATAGTATAGAGTATAGGATTCATTATTATTATATGTGTGTATGTATTGTGTATGTGCTTTGTCCAGTAAATGTATTCCATTTTGCTGGTGTTTGCCCTTGTCCTAGTGAGGCTTCCCATGAAATAGTACAGAAGAAGAGAGAGAGAGAGAGAAAGAACCAAGAACCACTGTTGTGGACAGGGTAAAAGGTAATACTAATAAGTCAAAAGGGGATTGAGGAGATCAGATCACCTAAGGAGAGAGTGGGGAGTCACAGCGGCTCGTGTGGGTGTGTGCACGTGACAACGAGGCTGAGTGTTGGAGCCGCATCCCCTAAACGTGTGACGATGAGCCCCTCTCCAAGAGCCAGAAGCGCCTAGTGTGATCTCTAGAGGTATAAGCACTCTACCGAGTTGTGGGTTGGGTTGGCCGTAGAGAAGGTCAACGACGACAACACCACAACACACAAACTATAATACTCTCCACCAACTACCCCAACACCCCCCCCTCTCTCCGCCAACTTCCACCCCACCATCCACCATTCTTTCTCCACAAACTACTACCCACCATCCACTACTCTCTCTCCACACTTCCACCTCACCATCCACCAACTACACCCACAGTCGATTACTCACCACCAACTACCCCCTTGCAATCCATCACTCTTTCTCCACAACTACCACACCCAACCAACAACCAATCTCTCTCTTTACTAACTACCCCCCACAATCCACCACTCTCTCTCCACTAACTACCACCACCCCATCCACCACTCTCCACCAACTACCTTCCCAATCCACCACTCTTTCCTTCAGCTACCACCCTACCATCCACCATTCTCTCTCTCTCCACCAAGTACTACCCCACCATCCACCACTCTCTCTCCACCAATTACCCCCCAACATCCACCATTCTCTCTCCGCTAACTACACCCCACCATCACCACTCTCTTCCTCCAACAACCCTCCCCAACATACCACACACTCTCTCAACTAATTACCCTCCCCCCCACCATCCACCACTCTCTCTCCATCAACTACCCACCCCCATCCACTACTCTCTTTAAACCAACTACTACCCCACCATCCAACACTCTCTCTACAACAACTACCACCCCACCATTCTCCACTCTCTCTCCACCAACTACCACCTCACCATCCACCACTCTCCACCAACAACCACCCCACCATCAACCACTTTTTCTCTACTGAGTCCAACCTGAGCTGTCGTGGAGTGAGTGGGACCGTGTCGCCTGTCCTCTCCGGTAGTTTGGGGTGGTTGCCGTTTTTGCCGGAAGGGGGTGTGGGTGTCTCTACCCTCCCTGCTGTTCCTGGTGGTGTGGACGTGTCGCTTTTGCGATGGGCGGCCATCTTCCCCCTGTCGTGAGGGTAAACTCCTAGGTTTGGAGTTTACTGGCCGTGCGGGTTACCCTCTCGTGGATTTGGTCTTGAGTGACATGCTCAAGGTCCCGGTCATGGACGTCTACAGTGTCGAGCTGGTCACTGCTCGCAGTGTGGTCATCAACTTTGTGGGTGAGGCAGTGTACCATGACTTTCTCCGACGGTACGAGGGGCGTACTTTGCAGCTGCAGGACGGCAACAGGTTGTGGCCATTTCGGACCGAAGTGGTGCGGTGACATATAAGAGTGTCCATGGCGCCCCCATGGAGTTTCCTGAGACCCTCCTCCGGCAATTCTTCCAGAGGTATGGCCCCGTCGTCAGTGTGCGGGTGAACTCGCTGTCTTCTGGGAAATATTCGGGTGTGAAGACCAACATTCGTACCCTCGGGATGCGACTGAGGTTGGACATTCCATCCTCTGTCTGGCTTTTAGGGTACTACGTGTGGGTGTTTTATGCCCGACAAACCCGCACTTGTTTCCGGTATGGCATGTTGGGGCATCAGGCTGCCGGGTGCACTGCTGATCCGGTTGCTCCCGTAAATTTGTTCCGTGAAGAGGATTTCCGCGCTCCCTCTGGAGGAGACTCCGGGGGTGAGGAGGTGAACGTTCCATTAGCTGATGAGGCTCCCCCAGCGTCGCCCGACATTCCTCCAGTTGTCGCAGGCCCTCCTCCGGATGTTGCGGTGCCGTCGGATGTTTCTCCTGCTCCTGTCACTGTCCCTGCTGCTCCCGTGGGCCTTCCTGGTGATCCCTGTGAGGCGTCGTCATCTTCTTACTCGTCTTCGGCTGCTGCGCCTGGCCCTGCATCCTCCCCTCGGGTCCCGGCTGTGCTGGGTGCTGGGGTGGCTGCCGGCCTCCTGCTGTGTGTGGGCCTGGTTCCCCCTGTAGTAGAGGCTGCTGCCGTTCTGCGTCGAGCGTCTGTTCGTCCGGCTGGTGGTGGCCGTGTTTCTGAGTCCGCTTCCGGCTCTGATGATCTCCGGCCGGTGCCCAAACGTTCCAGGCATTCGTCGTCTGCCTGGGCCGATGTTGGGGAATTCAATGACTGTGGGTCTTCGGGTGTCGACGGTGTGGATCGGATGCGTCGATGGCTCCATGGTTAGTGGAGGTGGAGGTATATGTGCCTGCTGGTGATGGTGACCGTGTCGCGGGTGTGCTTTCTGTTCCTCTCCGCCGGGAGCCTCTACGCGGTGGGGTGTGGTGGCTTCCGTTGCCATGGATGGTGGGGATACTGGTGATGGGCGTGGCCTGGTGATGACCTTAAGGAAGGATGCGTGCCGATTGGGTTCCTTGCGGTCGTCCGGTAGTGGGTCTGTGGAAGTTGGTGACCCTAAAGTGGTACCCTCTGTCCGGGTCCCTCCTATTGGGGTGTGCACTGGGGGTCTGGAGGACGTGTTGCTGGCGTCCGTGGTGCCGCCGGGTCATTGGTCGCGGATTGCAGAGATAATTTGCAGAGAATTGCAGATATTAGAGGACCCGAGGGACTTTCATGATGGGGCGAGTCCCATGGTGTGGGTGCGTGTGGCGATCACTCACCTCAGGTGTGATACCGTCTGGGTCCCATGTTTACGGGTGTTTGTTGCCCAGGTGCCGGATGAAATGGCGTCCCCGGTGGATGATCCAGGCTCCTGGATGTGGTTGCTTTGGGAAGCGTTTAATATACGGTTCCCTCGGGACATGTTTCCGGGCAAGTATGTCCGCTGATTTCCTGTTTCTGTGCTTCCTTTTGTACTGTATGCCCTTCTGGCTGTTTGATTGCCCTCTTGTAGTTTATGCCCGTGCCTCTCCCTTTGTTTGGGACGAGGCAGGTGGTTTAGTGTGAGTGTTTTTATTCATGTGTTTGTTTTTGTGTTATTTTCCACTGTGTGTGTCCTATTTATGTTTCGTGTTGTGCTTGTTTGTTGTCTGCTGTGCTTTTTTGTTGTATTTCATGTTGTTCATGCTGATGTACTTTGTTTGTTGGTCCTTCAGGCCGGTGATTTTGTTTTTGTTCTAAAATGTTATAATGTTTTGTAATGTTACTGGGAGCCGGTCGGCCGAGCGGACAGCACGCTGGACTTGTGATCCTGTGGTCCTGGGTTCGATCCCAGGCGCCGGCGAGAAATAATGGGCAGAGTTTCTTTCACCCTATGCCCCTGTTACCTAGCAGTAAAATAGGTACCTGGGTGTTAGTCAGCTGTCACGGGCTACTTCGGGGGTTGGAGGCCTGGTCGAGGACCAGGCCGCGGGGACACTAAAAAGCCCCGAAATCATCTCAAGATAACCTCAAGATAACCTAACTATGTTTTATTGTTTTGCTTGCATTGTTTGCCTGTTTGTACTTGTTTTTGTTTTGTGTCTTGATGTGTGTTTTCATGTATACGTTGTTGCCTTCTCATGTTTTGATTAATTGTTGTACTGGGCTGTTGGTCCTTCTGGCCGGCGGTTTCTTGTTTTTGTTTTGTTATATTTCACTTGTTTTATTGTATTTATTGTATTTCCCTTGCATGCTTGCATGTAAAAATAAAAAAAAATGACAACTTTTTCTCCACCAACTACCAACCCCCCTCCCCACCATCCACCAACTACTCCCCCATCACCATTCACCACTCTTTCTCTACCACTAACCCCACCACCATCCACCACTCTCTCTCCACCATCTACCCCCCACAATCCACCACTCTCCTCCACCAACTACCACCCCACCATCCACCACTCTCCTCATCCACTAACTACCACCCCCACCATCATCCACACTCTTCACCAACTACCACTCCACCATCCTCCACTACTCTCTCTCCACCAACTACTACCCCACCATCCCCCACTCTCTTTTCACCAACTACCACCCCACCATCCACCACACTCTCCACCTACTACCACCCCACCACCCCTCACAATCTCTCCACTAACTACCCCCCCCCCCCCACCATCCTCCACTCTCCACCAACTAGCACCCCACCATCCACCACTCTTTCTACCAACTACCACCCGACCATCCACCACTCTTCCTCCACCAACTACCACCCCACCATCCACCATTCTCTCTCCACTAACTACCCCCCCCCCCGCCATCCACCATTCTCTCTCCACCAACTACCACCCGACCATCCACCACTCTCTCTCCACCAACTACCACCCCACCATCCACCACTCTCTCCACCAACTACCACCCGACCATCCACCACTCTTCCTCCACCAACTACCACCCCACCATCCACCACTCTCCACCAACTACCACCCCACCTTCCACCGCTCTCTCTTCACCAACTACCACCACCCGCCATCTACAGTACCTCAACCACCTCCACCCTAGTTCCACTAACAATCACCCCATAATTCCCTACCCTCATAAACTAACAACTATCCCATTTTCGGTCTACGAACAACCATCTAACCATTCCTAGCTCCCACCCCTGAAACCCTCCCCCCCCCCTCGTGTGTTGAGGTACAACATGTACTGAAGGGAGGCGTTGCTGGGAGGTCCATCCTGGCCAAGGTTGAGTGTTGCAATATGTCATATTATATATATATATATATATATATATATATATATATATATATATATATATATATATATATATATATATATTTATATATTTATATATATATATATATATATATATATATATATATATATATATATATATATATATATACATATATATATATATATATATATATATACATATACATACATATATATACATATATACATATATATACATATATATTAGTATATTTTGGTAGCAGTGTTTCTTGTAAACATATGTTGTTAAATATGACCGAAAAAGTGAGATTAATAATTCTAACATGAATGTTCTCAATATTTTGTTATGTTTCTTTTTACTGTCGATGGTAATTGAAAAATAAATTATCCAAAATTCATTTTTATTTCTAGTCTGACGCGATACTTGAACGTGTTTTGTAATAACTTATTACATTTTCAATGACTTTAGTTTACACACACAACTGTAACCTGAAAACACTAAACAGAGTTTTACTTATTCTAACACTAAACAGCTTATCCGTCTTACATGTACTCGCACTTGGGTGAGGTTATATGGTACAACAGTTTTGAATGAGGTGAACAAATTGTGACAAATGGAAGACAGAACACGAAACAATGGGTATTAGATGGATATGAGAGCATAGGAATGGAAGTAACTGCAGAGGGCCTATTGGCCCATAGTTCCTCTTGATGCTTCTATATTAGTTCGGAGTCTTGAAGTGGGTAGAATATAGTTGTGCATTAATTGGCTGTTGATTGCTGGTGTTGACTTTTTGATGTGTATTGCCTCGCAGATGTCGACCCACCTGCTATCGCTGTACCTATCGATGATTTCTGTGTTGTCTGTTAAGACTTTTCTGGTGATGGTCTGGTTGTGAGAGGAGATTATGTGTTCCTTTATGGAGCCCTGTTGCTTATGCATTGTTAATCGCCTGGAAAGAGACGTTGTTGTCTTGCCTATATACTGAGTTCTTTGGGGCGTACAACCCCCAAGTGGGCATTTGAAGGCATAGACAACGTTGGTCTCTTTCAAGGCATTCTGCTTTGTGTCTGGAGAGTTTTTCATGAGTAGGTTGGCCGTTTTTTTTATTTTATAGTTGGCCTACTACAGTTGTGTGTGTAAGCTAAAGTCTTTGAAAATGTAATAAGTTATTAGGAAACGCGTTCAAGTGTCGCGTAATAAATCACTCACCCAAGTGATTTAAGGAGTTGTGTTCTTCTTATTGTTCCATTAACCTTCTGATAGCTGTAGGCTACATGTGTCAGCAGTAATTATATATATATTTATATATATGATCGTAGTGTCACGAAGCCCAGTGTTATTGTGTGTTATTTACTGTGGTGATTGCAACGTTTGAACCAGTGTTCTAGGTGGTAAGCACTGGGGTCATTTGCAACAGTAAGTGTTGGGCAGTGTACTAATATAGTTTGATTTAGTGCACATTGCCGTGTGTGTTATTGCAAAAGGGTTGTCATTGATGGTGATTGTTGCTAGTGTGGATCGATCACCGTTTATGATTGCAGTTCAGTAAGTCATTGTGGGGGCCGTGTTCTTGAGGGTTCATGATCTGAGGGTTATTTACTAGTGTTCTGCAGTATTGTCATTGCAACTGGATTGTAACGTAAATCACTGTGATTTGTTAGTGTGATTATCATTGTCGTGGGTGAACTTGGCTGAAGACGAGTACTTGGGTTTTATATTCTCCTGTTTATCTGGTAGGACATCGATGTCCAGTATTCAATGAGGTGATTGCGAGGCAATTAATGTAACGTAACCTAGGGAACGCCCATTGCTTTAAGAGAATTTGTTCTTTGACAATTTGAGTAACGTAGAATACGTTTGGGTTAATTATTTTCCTGCAAACAGCTACGGTAGTCTCAGGGTAGCCTAGCCAAGAGCCAGATAAGAAATTTGAGTATTGTCTGTCGTAATTAACGGTCAGTGGGCCAGGTAATTGACGTGTTTCAGGAAGTCAAAGTAATTAACTTCGATCCATGTTTGATCGACTCACACGAAGGCTACATTGTTCCATTAACGTAACGTCGTTATTTATACGTCCGGAATTACCGGCACTTGATTGACTCGTAGGAAGAGTAACGTCATTTTAGAATAACGTAAATGTGGTGATTAGCGTCCTTAATCACCTGAATTGGTCTGAGTATGGAAGGCTCAGACGGAATTCATACCTTAATGTAAATTGCTGAGCTGTGTGAAAGGTTGCGTATTTAATTGTTTAACTATTGATCTTGAGGATAGTAATTAATTGCTCTAAAGGTAATCTCGAGTGATTACAGTTCTCTTAGCACTTGGGACATTGTAAATCAGAGTTTACCATCTTTGAGTGATAGTAGTAGATAATGTAAATTAACGATTGCAGTTAATTTAACTAATAAATAAAACTAATTACTTCTACTAAAGTAGTAGTAGTAGAAACTAATAAAGAGAAAAACAGCGGTCTGGAAGTACAGGGATTAATGGGATATATTCATTGAATGCTCGACGGGTAGAGTGTTTGTTTAATTTCCGCGTTACTAGTGACAGTTGTAAGAGTTATTATATTAACGTAAATGTTACTTTATTATTAACCTAAATCAAATTGTTATTGATTTTTTTTTATTATAAAATAGACATACAAATTAAATAAGATATCGAAGCCCCCGATCATTAAATGACCCTTTACAGAAACAACCCAACCCGAGGACAGAGTAACAAAGCAGGACACATAAATGACAGGAACATGAACGAAAAATAGAGGGACACGGAGAAGACAACGGAGCATAAAACAAAACAAAAAAACAAGCAAAAATCACACACACATACATACAAGCTAAATATAATATTTTTCAGGAAACAGACGCTTTAGGATATTTCTGACAATACGCATGCCACACATCCCTGGCATCCTGGGATGGGGGCACACCTGCATCCGAGCGACGAGGACGATGCATATACTCCGGAATCTCGACAATGACACCTCCAATCACGAGCGGCGGTACATCCCGCGGCACAGGTTCATATGGCGCCAAGACTCCCCGGCCGGTGTCCTTTTTCAGCACGAGAACTAAATCACGATCCACACCAGGGGGCACAGCAGGTGCAACAACCTCCCATTTCGGAGAACTGGCACACGGAGGCGCAGGGGGGCACAGTGGAGCAACACCCGAAACGCAGGCAGGAACAGGCACCGCACCATCCCCACCCGTCTCCTTCGCAGGCGCGGCCAACATCACCACATCCTCATGGTCCACACCAACACTGGCCGGAGAACCCACAGAGGCAACGTCGCTCACATGGACCACCACATCCTGGGAAACTGGCCCGGGACACCGGCGCGCCCGCTTCTGCAAAGGAAGTACATCATCAGAACTACAATCGTCCAAACTCACAGGGTCGTCAGGCCTCGGCCCCGGGGGTGGCAAGCCCTCCAAAACAGAAGAACCCACGTCTCTGGAAGCCGGGACCACATCTGCAGGTTGGGGCGGGACATGGACTTCCACTGGAACATCCACCACACGCAGTGTGGGCGACGGCCCGGCACTCTCACACTCATTCGCAACAACTACCTCCGGGGCCACAGCAGTTAACAGACTGGACGAACAAGGCGTAGTATCCGTCCCAACAGGCGGAGCAGCAGACAGGCAATCAGGCGCCTCAGGCACAGCACTCACCCCATTCTCAGAAGTGTCCGAAGTCAACAGGGGGTCAAAGTCCTCTTCACGAAAAATATGTACCCTGCAGATGGCTCCCACGTGGCACGCTGCAGCGAGACGTCCCTCATTACCACACCTGTAACAGGTGCACGGCTGCCCCGATACAGGCAGCGGAGCGGGTAACCCAACAAGGACACAGAGGACGGAACACTACTCTTCAGTGACATGGTCAGGGTGCGGGAGCTGTCAAGCATCCCAGCACAGTGCCCTGCAAGTACCTTGTTCCAGCGAATGCTGAGAACAGTACCAAACCGTCCAAACACAGCAGTTAGGAGATCGTCGTTAAACTCGAAGGGGGCACCACGCACCAACACATACGTCAAGGAGACGCTGAGGTTCACTACCTTAACTGATCCGGCAGTATCAGGGAGAGGGTAAACATGCCCCTCACACCGCCCCAGAAACGCCTGAAAGGCAGCCTGATGGCGAAACTTGACCATGGCGCGGTTCCCCTGCAGCAGCTGGATGCCCACCATTCCGACAACTCCACATGTAGAACATCCCCCAGGGCAACAACAACCAACATGTGGTCCACTGGCACCGTAAAAGCCAGACCAGCCGACGAGGTCCTCTTCAATGGAGGCCGGTAAGATCCCCATGTCTCCTCAACAGGCGTACCACGCCCACCCGGGGGACAACACCCCCACAGCCGTCACGGACACCCTCCTCACACAGCCACGAGGGTGGAACTCAAGACGTGTGACGGGTGGCCTTTCTGGGAAACCATGGAAGTAGTCTGTTTTTGATTGTTGATCGTACGTGGGACGAAGTGTTAACGTAAAGATTAATTTGAGGAAGGATTGCTGGAGTTGCCAGTGAACCCATTAGTCATTGATGTGTCACTGACAGGCTACTGATTTGATTGCATTGCAACCGCTGTTGCAGATGTAGACTGCACAGAGGCGTAGAACAGTTAAGGAGGTTACTGGAGACGTGTCTCAGACCCTACTGTGCATAGTTGCCAGTGTGATTATAGATCTGTGCCTGTATCTTGCTTGATGGATTCCTCTGTGTTCACGGCTTATGTTCGAGTTAGTTCATTATGTAGTCCGAGGGGCTGGTGTCTAGCTGTCATTGATAGTGTGACAGGAAGGATTTCGAGTAACGTCATTGATATTTCTTTTGTGTTTTGTTGTATTAGTTAGTACTTTATTGAATAAACTGTGTTATGTTGAACACAGTCTTTTCGTTACACCCCACACATTATTATACTTCTGTCAATGTACTGTCACACTCGACTACTAAAATTGAGAGCTGATTCATGGGATTTGGACTAAATATACGGCACCACCAGGGAGCCGGTCGGCCGAGCGGACAGCACGCTGGACTTGTGATCCTGTGGTCCTGGGTTCGATCCCAGGCGCCGGCAAGAAACAATGGGCAGAGTTTCTTTCACCCTATACCCCTGTTACCTATCAGTAAAATAGGGTACCTGGGTGTTAGTCAGCTGTCACGGGCTGCTTCCTGGGGGTGGAGACCTGGTCGAGGACCAGGCCGCGGGGACACTAAAAAAGCCCTGAATTCATCTCAAGATAACCTCAAGATAACCACACAATAATAAATTATTGTTGTGAGAGCCCAGGACCTACTCGCTAGATTCGCTTTGGCGAAGTTCGACGCCCTACAGTGGAGGGGATTTAAACTTTTTGGGGTCTCGGCGTTTGCTCGCTCCTAGTCAATTGTTCATAAATGGTCCCAGAGTGAGGAATGAGCTGTTTACTACACTGATGTGTTAGCTAAGCAAGTCTTTCCTCAGGTTACCTAATTGAATATCACGACAGGAATAAACATTAAAAGAATTAAATAAATTTTTTAGAAATTTTCCTAGCTCAATTCTTCATTACCATTCATATTCCATTTTCTCAAACTCTCACAAGGAGACAGATGTATAAAGGCAGTAGATGGAGGCGTGAGAACGACAGAATGAAGAATGTTGATGTGAGACTGAAGTGTGATGGTGACAGACCGAATCGTGGGCGTGATGAACTGAAGCACGAGGACGACAGAGGAGGTATAGACAGTAGATGTCTGACTCAGGACGTGAGGAGTGCAAGAAGAAGAAGACCATGTGTCTAGCGAGGTGTACCCAGATGTTGCAAGGTGCAAAGGACTAATTGTAAACTCCTTGAGGGAGTACGTAAACAGATCAACCGACCGTCAAATCGGTTAAAAGGACAAGACAATGTCAGTGGTGCATGCATTATCCCGAGCCTCGCCACTGGAATAACTCTCAAAAATAAGATGTGGGGAGTGTTATGATCCCAGGTAGCTGAGAAACGAGTCTACCTTGGAGGAGTTATTCTGCAAGAACTGACCTAAAATAAGAGGTTAAAGAAATATAGACATGTTGATACATACGTAAAATTATTGGTTAGATTTGATAAATAATTTAAGAGTATGGGCAGTGATCAAGAATATAAGTAAATGACTTGACATGAAGATGTGGAGAATTTGCTAGAAGTGTGAGGCTCGCTTCTGGAGGGCTTTGACCCTCACTTGAGTACCAGACATTGTGAGGGAAGCTGTGCTTTGTGTGAGCTCCTGTTAGAGAGGAACCCCTAGTTGATATACCTTCAAGACGAAGGAAGTGTGGCAGATGTTTCAGCTGTGGAATCAAGCTGGGAATGTGTGGTCTCAAGTACTGGACGGCAAGGAGAGTTGTGAAGCCGCCCAGAGACATTTTCGTGGCCGTGTGAGCGCCCTGGTCAGGCTCCCTCGAGAGAGAGAGAGAGAGCGCCCTGCAAGAGACCTTATTGTGGTAAAGCCCAAATTTAACTAGTTAATAAGTGATTGCCTATAGTTGGTTTGTGTGCCCAGCGATCGTAGCAAGTGTCTGTTGATATGTTAGGTATGTTTTGATAAGGCAGAAGGCCTAAATATGAGAATAAAGATGGAGGAACGTCCTGGAGGTAGGAGCTATGTCCGTCCCTTCCGAGCGCTGGCAGGTGACTGAGGAGACTTGGCTCCTAAACAGAGGGGCTGCCCCACAGCCTCACAGAAAGCAAAGGAGCTGAACAAAAGGGCATGGAGGAACTTCCGTAATAAACAGAACACCAGAAAGTAGAGAGAGATACCAGAGAACCAGGAACGAGTATGTTAATGTGAGAAGAGCCGCTGAGAAAAGGTATGAAAAATAATACAGCTAATAAAGCCAAGACCAAACAAAGCTACTACACAGTCACATCAGGAGGAAGACAACAGTGAAGGAACAGGTGATGAAACTTAGGGTGGGTGAGGACAGGTACACATAGAATGACAAGAGGTGTGTGAAGAACTCAACAAAAGGTTCCAGGAGGTCTTTACTATAGAACAGGGAGATGTCAAGGCGCTAGGAGAGGTGGCAGCAAACAGGTGACCTTGGATAGGTTCGAATTACAAGAAATGAGGTCAAGAAGCACCTATTGGAGCTGGATGTGAGAAAAGCTGTTGGCGCGGATGGAATCTCACCATGGGTATTGAAAGAGTGTGCAGGAGCACTTTGCTTGCACTCACCATAGTGTATAGTAGGTCACTGAAACAGGAGACCTACCAGAAATATGGAAGACTGCTAATGTAGTATCAATATACAAAAAGGGTGACAGACAAGAGGCACTGAACTACAGGCCAGTGTCCTTAACTTGTATACCATGCAAGGTGATGGAGAAGATTGTGAGAAAAAACCTAGTAACACAGGAGGACCGCTAGGGAGCCGGTCGGCCGAGCGGACAGCACGCTGGACTTGTGATCCTGTGGTCCTGGGTTCGATCCCGGGTGCCGGCGAGAAACAATGGGCAGAGTTTCTTTCACCCTATGCCCCTGTTACCTAGCAGTAAAATAGGTACCTGGGTGTTAGTCAGCTGTCACGGGCTGCTTCCTAGGGGTGGAGGCCTGGTCGAGGACCGGGCCGCGGGGATACTAAAGCCCCGAAATCATCTCAAGATAATCTCAAGATAACATCTGGAGAGAAGAGACTTCATGACAACCCATCAACCTGGGTTCAGGGAGGGTAAATCTTGCCTTACGGGCTTGATAGAATTCTACGATCAGGTGACAAAGATTAAGCAAGAAAGAGAAGGATGGGCGGACTGCATTTTTTTGGACTATTGAAAAGCCTTCGACTCAGTACCTCATAAAAGGTTGATGCATAAGCTGGAGAAACAGGCAGGAGTAACTGGTAGGGCGCTCCAGTGGATAAGGGAGTACCTAAGCAATAGGAAGCAGAGAGTTACAGTGAGGGGTGAGACCTCAGAATGGTGTGAATTCACCAGTGGAGTCCCACAGGGCTCTGTACTTGGACCTATCCTGTTTCTGATATGTAAATGATCTCCCAGAGGGTATAGACTCATTCCTCTCAATGTTTGCTGACGACGCCAAAATTATGAGAAGGATTAAGTCAGAGGAGGACAGCTTGAGGCTTCAAGAAGACCTGGATAAGCTGCAGGAATGGTCGAACAAATGGCTGTTAGAGTTTAATCCAAGCAAATGTAATGGAATAAAGATAGGGGTAGGAAGCAGGAGACCAGATACAAGGTATCATTTGTGAGATGAAATACTTCAAGAGTCAGAGAGAGAGAAAGACCTGGGGGATTGATATCACGCCAGAACTGTACCCTGAAGCTCATATAAAGAGGATAACATCAGGCCCTGGCTAAGGCCCTAAATCTACTTAAGGTTTTGCCCCATACTTCTTGGGGAGCAGATAGGCGCACGCTCCTCTATTTGCACTCCTCTCTTGTCCTGTCTAAACTAGATTATGGTTGCCCTTCATACTCTTCTTTCTCCTTCTACTCTTCGTCGTCTTGATTCTCTGCACCATACTTGGTTGTGCCTCAGCTCTGGTGCCTTTCGTTCAACTCCTACCCTCAGCTTGTACGCTGACAAAGGCTTCCTATCTCTCGACACCGTGATGGCTACTGTCTTCGCTGTCCTGCACGGTCATTACAGCATCCTCACTCTCGCCTCTGTCGTGATTTGACTTTTGCCCTCCTGTTGTTCCTGTTCCTCTTCATCACCTTCCTCTTTCTGTCCGTTTGTCTCACTTACAAGATTCTCTTTCGGTTCGTATTACCAATGTTTCTCCTCGTATCGTTCCGTCCTTGCCCCATGGAGGGCCCCCCTTCCTAAATTTCGTACTTCCCTGACCGCATGACTAGAGCTTTTACCCCTCCTACAGTTCTGAAACGACTTTTCCTTGAGCACTTTTCTTCAAACTCCCGCTCCGTTTCCATTTTCACGAATTGGTCTAAGTCTGCTGACGGTGTGAGCTACTCTGTTGTTTTTCCTGACTTATATGTGTTGCCTTCCTCCAGAGGCTAGCATCTTCACAGCAGAACTTTATGCTATTCTCTATGCTCTTCGTCTCCTGCTTTCTCGTTGTCAATCCTCCTTTGTGGTGGTAGTTGACTCTCGTAGTGCCCTATGGCTTTGGGGTCCTTTAATTCGATCCACCCGTGGTATCGAGATTCACCATTGGCTTTCTTATCTCTAGTAAATTTAAGTTGGTAGAGATTTGCTGGGTTCCCAGCCATGTTGGTGTCTCTTTAAATGAGCGTGCGAATGCAGCCGCTAAGGAAGTTATGCACACTTGTCCCATCTCCCATAAAGGTATTCCTTATTCCGGCTTTTACCCAGTGTTACGAACCCGGATCCAGCGTCCGAGCACGGAGCAGTGACGACCGCGCCATCTGTGGGTCAGCTCCCAAACCCCCTCCAAACGGACGACGACACCTGGTGAGGACGACGTGTACCGGCCACAAGGGCCAGTTTCCAGTCCTGTTGAGCGCTCAACACTGCCGCCGCTGACCTCTGGTGAGGTGGTGCTCAGACACCAACGCCATCTATGGAGTGGATACGTCGGGCGTTTGTGTCTGAGCCTGTAAGTGAGGTG
The DNA here is from genome assembly GCF_040958095.1 of Procambarus clarkii. NCBI lineage: Eukaryota > Metazoa > Arthropoda > Malacostraca > Decapoda > Cambaridae > Procambarus > Procambarus clarkii. The sequence goes on from NC_091199.1 coordinate 28,628,074, forward strand.
CTTTAGTGTGTCCCTGTTATTGATGACGTGTCTGCTTACAGAGTCGACCTGGGACTGCTGTGATGGAAGTTGAGTCAGTCTACCCAAGGCAGCCGTCTCCATACCTGTGCTTTGCTGCAGCAGCTGTGAAGTCGTCTCCCGGAAGAACACTGTGGTGTTACCCTGCCTGTGAAGCGGCAGTGAAGGGTTGTCGTACCCGGGACCGACTGCTGGAGACGATCAACCACTGGGGTATTGAGGACAGGAGAGTGATTTGTGGTATCACACGAGGCTCCTGACTAGGGCGCTACCCTAGTATCGCTCGTGGAGTGGCCTGACCAGCGTTGCTGATCCGGAACCTACCAGCAGACCTGCTGGACTTGTGGTTGACGGCCTCCACGGTGGTGCCCCCAGTGGAACTGTGTTTTGGCTGGCCTGTGTCAGGGGTAGACTCAGCTTGATCGAAGGATTCGTCGAGAGACCACGAGAGCACCGAGGACTCAGCACCGAGAGGATCCAGCGTCTTCAGGAGAAGACGACCTTGTATATACTTCCCCTGTGTAGTGTTAATACCCCTCCCCCTGTGTAACTTTTATATATTACTTATTGGTGAAGGTAATTATAATCTTAAGTTTTTGCCTTTATTTCCCTTCCCTTTTCATTTTACTTGCGTCACGGATCTCATCCCTTGAAAGCCACTACTGGCTTGGGGCCGGATACCCTTCCTCTAATAACATCAGAGTACGAACCCAGTTGCGACCCAAGAGGGCCGTAACACCCAGTTATTCATTCCTCCATCCTTGCCCGTTGGTAGGGTTGTTGGTCTTCTGTTACTGGTAACAAACTGCGTACTCATAAGTATAGTGTGTCCCTGTGGCCTTCCTCCTGCCACCATAACCGGCGGTAGGAAACAGCTCTGGCAAAGCTGCGTATTGGCATTACTCGCTTAATTCAAGGACACTTAAAGGAGCGCGGCCCTGCTCCGTATTGTCCAAATTGCATTGTCCCTCTTACAGTCGTGCATATCCTTGTTGAATGTCCTGACTTCCAGGACAAGTGTGTGTCTTGCTTTGCAACCATCTCTTGCGGTCACTTGTCCCTTGGTAGAATTCTTGGCGAATCGGATACTTTTGATATCGTTTGCCTAATGCGTTTCTGTTCTCGTATTGGCATCCTTGGTGATATTTAGCACCCTCTGATTATTCCTGACACTTGATGGTGCTACATATCCTTCCCGATTTTGTGCCTTCTTTCGATAATTACTTACTTATTCTACACATGGTTGCTAAGCGATTTGGCAGGTCGAATTCTAGGGAAAATTAGGATTAAGGACCTGCCCGAAACACTATGCGTGCTAGTGGCTGTACAACAATGTAAGAAATCTAGTATTTATAAAAAAATTGGGACAGCACATTACCATGTTGTTGTTGGTTCAGGGTCTCCAAGGTATTTGAAGAAATAAAATGTAGCCTTGTTAACTCGTAAAAATTTAAAATAATTACAAACAACCTAATTCAGTAACCTAAGCAAAAACCAGTAACATTTTATTTATTTACTGACTTCAAATGTGCTTGTAGCCACAATAATGTACAGTACCTTTATTTACTTGAGAGCCAATAACAGCCTAGTAGTCTTGACGAGAACAGGAAGCCGGCGACTTGTCATAGGCCCCACATTTGTCCTGACCATTTTTTTCAAGCTGGAGTTTAAAAGTTCAGCAGAATTTTAGCATTTACGACTTCGGCGGGTAGGCAGTTTCAAAGGATTCACAACACTATAGATTAAATAGCATCTGTTGTCATTCCTACATTGTAGTTTATTGAGCTTGAAACCGTTGCTCCTTGTTCATGTTACATCTGGCCTTTTGAAGAAATTGTACGAATCAATATCCTCCAAAATGTTCAGTATTTTAAAAGTTTTGCTCTATCACTCCCTCATTTGCATCTCTCTAAGCATGTAGATTAGATTTAGATTAGATTTTTTTATTCAGGTAAAGGTACATACATTGCAGATGAGTTACAAACATAATGTTGGATTTAAAGAAAGAGCTAGTACATACAATACCTAAAGCCACTAATACGCATAGTGTTTCGGGCAAATATATACACAGTAAAACAAAAGCAAAGGACTCTGTAGGACACAAAAGATGAGACTAACCATGTTAAGTTGATGATAAAAAGGCAGCAAACACTCTGAATGAATACTTTACGTCAGTGGTCACACTAGAAAGCTTGAATAACATCCCATCACCCACACAAATGTTTGCAGGAGATAAAGAGAATGAATTAAGGGAAATACCAATTACACGTGACACAATCAGATAGAACATTGATAAACTAATAGGCTCAAAAGCACAAAGTGTGAATGGATTTCAGTCTCAAGTCGTAAATGAACTGGCAAATTCACTATGCATGCCACTGAAACTCCTTTTCAGAAAATCCCTGGACCATAGAATAGTTCTACTAGTAATAGTTGAAGGTGATAATGAGACCTTACTAATGATCTAAATGAACTCCACAAAGGTCAGATGACTGACAAATGCTTTTTAATGTCGATAAATGTTAGACCTTGCATGTGGGGCACAACAATCCACTTCAGAACTACCAAATTGACAACACACTACCTTACAACAGATAGATGAAGGAAAGGACATTTGAGTCAGAGAGCATCATTCATTAAAAGTTGCACAACAAGTGGAAGCGGTAGTAAAATAATATCATACCAGAGCTCAGTCATCTCTCGTATCAGGAATGGATGAAGGCCACTGGGTTAAAAACACTGCAGACCAGGCATGACAGAGCGGATCTCATAGAAACCCATAAAATACTGAACAATTTGGAGGATGTCGATCCAGACAGTTTCTCCAAAAGGTTTGATGTAACGATCGAGGAGCAACGGGTTCAACCTCAAGAAACACAATGTAGGACAGAAAACCAAAGATGCTTTTTCACCCATTGGGTTGTAAACCCGTGAAACCGACTACCCGCAAATGGCATAACTCTGCTTGGTATTAAAATGCAACTGGAAAAGATCATCAGGGCAAATGGTGGACCTTTGACAAGCCGCAGTCTTCTTGTCCTCATCAAGGTCACTAGTATTAGTTTCCCTCACATAAATTCAGGTAAATTTACCCTTATCTTAATTATTGTATATTTTGGTCCATCGAACCGGATGACAGATTATTTGGTCATCTTAGTACCGGATGAACCAGTTAACCAGTGGATTAATTAAATACACGGGTACTAGTGCAGTGATTTATACAATAACAATACTTAGCCAGTTAAAGACCGGCGGCGTAGCCTCCCTCGATTGAGCTCAGGAACCCCTCAGCGCAGTTCAGCCTTATTCAGCGGTTTAATGGTCACCCACAGATATGGTGGATTATTATTCTGTGAAATGACAGCGCTTATATTGAAGCCAGCAATATTAGAGACTGTGTTCTCCTGAGATTATTCACGGATTTTGTGGTGTTAATTTCGTGAGAGATTATCCACGAATTTTGTGAAGTTAATTTCGCGAGGTCACTAATAATATTTAATACTTTTTCATAATATTAGAAGTTTCATAGAGGCTAATTAAGAGGCTATTATCAATAATTGTGTATTTTATTTCTCTTAAATAGAGAATTATTTAATATATATTGCACTAGTGTTCTCAATACAATGTTTACCAATTGCCAACCCACAACAGGGTAGGATATTACCATTGACTAGTTGAACTATTTATTGTTCATCCTAGTCCCATTATTACCATAGTCTAGTTGGACTATATTAAACAACCTAGCACCATTAATGAATGGTGCAGACCCTATTTTCGGTGTAATTGTTACCAGCTCGAGTTGAGTTGTGGATATATAATAATTTACTTATGATCATTACACCTTCGAGTGATTAATTAGTGTCTATACCATCTTAGGGTGATAATCGAGGAGATAGCCTAAAGGTACTTCCAGTGACACTGGTTTATTACTGAAATAATTCGTGTGTATGATTATATATATATATATAATGTGTATTAATTTTAAGTGCTAACCTCTAGTAGAGGTCGGATTATAGCCTAGTGATAGCAGAATTTACCCTAGGCTACCATCAGTACTTGCTCACAATTTATGAGCTAGTACTATCCAATTAACAAGTCACCATGACTAATCCACAGAAAGCAAAGCGTGCTTTAGTAGCAAGTAAACGTCAACTGACAAGAGATCTCGACCAATATGAACAGTTGTTATAGGAGCCTGTAATTAATTATCGTCGGTTGAAAATACCACTGTTACAGATTCAAACCCAATTGCATCTATTGAAAGCAAATAGGAAATCCAGAAATTAAACAGTTCTCAGACAATTTATCCACAGTCTCTGTGGATTTTGAAAACCCAATACCTGAGGCTACTAAGTTAACATGCCTCCAAACTGAAATTAGAGGTGAAGCTGAACCAGTAGTAGAAAATGTAAATGAAAATAGCGACAGCACTAATTTCCCAGTCCAGCCTCCTAGGAATAATGCTGGCAATGAGAAAACTGTCATACATCTAGTACTACAATTGCTGAATTTACCTCAACCTGATCAGACTGCTGACTCATTACAATCCTTCAGCATGGAGTTTGAGTCACTACTAAGAACATTCAGTCTTAAGGTTGATATAACTACTAGTGAATGGATGACCAAAGTAGTCCTTCAACGAAAATTGTCCAGCGATATACTAGATGAATTATACGCACATCAACACAACACCATCCTGACAGTACAGGACATCACCAAAGGTTTACATTCCATCATAAACAAACGACGAGCAAATGAGGAAGTTAAAGCCTCTTGCGAGCCTTCAAAAATAGAAAATAATACTCAATTACAGGGTAAAACAACTACCCCAAATAAACATCAACCAATTACTCTAACATCAAGTTGCAGGAAATCTGGCAATGCAGCAGAATCCTCCAAGCCTAGTGTTACTAGTTCACCCAAACCGGTAACTTACAAACGTGCAGTAGGCTGGGGGACATGTATGTTCTGCAAAAAGAAACATTCAACATACCGTTGTGCTAATTATCCAGACAGAGATACTCGTATTAAGTGACTCCAGGAATTAGGGAGATGTTCAAGGTGTCTCAAGTCACACAACATAGACCATTGTGATACCCAATTCAACACCTACAACAAATGTAGAAGAGGTGGGCACCATGCAGCACTGTGCAAATACACGAAATTAACGTATTCAAGACCCAAGGTGGAAGATAGCATTCCCACCACAGTACAGTACTGGAAGGTACAACAAACAAAGAGTGTCCAATCGGCAAAGTCTAAAGGTAATACGACTTTGCCTACTGCCAAAATTACCATCCAGAATATGAGGGGTCAAGGTCCATACCCGTGGGTTGTTTGACCAAGGGTCCCAGAGAACATATGTCACTAAAAACTTGGCAGATGAACTACAATTAAGGCCTGTAGCCCAGACGACAATCAACATCTCATGGTTTTTAACAGATGCAGAACATCAAGTCTACCTGGTGGTACAACCATCAGTACGTTTAGGCATGTACGTCTGTCAAGTACAAGCCAGTGTGGTGGACAAAATACCAGTAGATCTACAAGTTGAAGGTCTGAGAGCAACAGCCAAATTCCTGAGAAATAGAGAAATAAAATTGGCAGATAATATTAAGTCTGATCACCTCACCGACTTCGGTCTCCTTGTAGGGACAGTCTACTACCATCGATTCATCGGTAGCCCTACTAAATATCAGGGCATAACCAAACTAAATTCTGCAGGAGGCAAATTACTCTCTGGCCCAGTATTAAGCCTGAGGGGACCTATGCCTGCAGATAAACAATACCAATGGTGTGTGGTGGTAACGGTGGTGTGTGGTGGTGTGTTGGGGGGACGGTGGTGTGTGATGGTGAAGGGGGGGTGTGGTGATGACGATGGTGGTGACTGTGGTGTTTGGTGGTGTGTGGTGCTGACGGTGGTGTGTGGTGGTGACGGTGGTGTACCAATAGTGACAGTGGTGTGTGGTGGAGACGGTGGTGTTTGGTGGTGACGGTGGTGTGTGGTGCTGACGGTGGTGTGTGGTGCTGACGGTGGTGTGTGGTGGTGACAGTGGTGTACCAATGGTGACAGTGGTGTGTGGTGGAGACGGTGGTGTATAATGGTGACGGTGGTGTGTGGTGGTGACTGTGGTGTATGGTGGTGACGGTGGTGTGTGATGGTGAAGGTGGGGTGTGGTGATGACGATGGTGGTAACTGTGGTGTTTGGTGGTGTGTGGTGGTGAAGGTGGTGTGTGGTGCTGACGGTGGTGTGTGGTGGTGACGGTGGTGTAACAATGGTGACAGTGGTGTGTGGTGGAGACGGTGGTGTATAATGGTGACGGTGGTGTATGGTGGTGACGGTGGTGTGTGATGGTGAAAGTGGGGTGTGGTGATGACGATGGTGGTGACTGTGGTGTTTGGTGGTGACGGTAATGTGTGGTGGTGACGGTGGTGTGTGGTGGTGACGGTGGTGTGTGATGGTGAAGGTGGGTGTGGTGATGACGATGGTGCCCAGCAAACACAAATCATCTACACAACGTTCGCCTATCTCTTGCCATAGGTGTGGGAATGATTTGCATTGAGAATGGTGCAGGAGAGCCTTTGAGAAACTTTTACTCAAAAAATCCAAACACAAAGGTTTAATTATAAATTGTTTTTCTACAATTATTTTCTTCCAAATGTAAAACAAATAGTTTTTACATGTTTAAATATAAAATTTATGGTGTTTTTTTGTAAAATTCATTAATAAATTGTGAATGATATATATTGGCTGAGTGAAACCTTTATAATCCATTTAGTTATAATTTGAACAGAAAAAAGTATTTTTCCAAATTTTCTAAAAATTGCTCTTTTTAACACAATTTGACTCCTTATACATTCCACTAAACACTATATCATGTTTAAATATATAATTTATGTATTATTCTCTAAAATAATTTATATAAATTATATAAGTTGCTGGAAAGTGGTGTTAAGGATTTTGAAAACATTTTGTTGTGTTAATATGTTCTTATTAACTATGTCTCAAGTTCACAGTTTATCAAACAAGAATATTAACATTCGTCAACTCTTAAAATCTTATATGTTATCTTGCTGGTGCAAAAAAGGGTGAATCTTTAGGAACAGCTATAGTATCTATATATCACAAATGGTGTTTTCCCTAACTCAAACAATGTAGGGTTTATTATTCTACACATATTTCTAATGACTCTTAGATGTTTACATTCTCTGAAGTATAATTGTGAAGGCTGTGTCCATCACTCTCAACACAGATTCTTAAACTCGTCTCTGCAGGTTCAACTATATAATTAGTTTCCATTTTGAATTTCCATGGACATTTGTATCCAAAATGAAACCAATGTGGTTTCCTTCAGCGCCTTCAGCCAGCACATTTGCTCATTCATTTCCACAGATTCCAACAAGGTAGGGGATTTACAGAAATTTGTATATTCATATTGTTATATATTAAAAATATGAATGCAGTTCAATATGATAAGACAAATACATGAGTTTATGATAAATTCGTTTTCTGTGATATACCATTGATATGCTCTTTTTTTCTTTAAACGGCAGACTAAACTAAAGTGCTCACATCAACAGATTTGATGTATAAATGGTCAACGCTCAACAGAGTTAGTATAAATGTATTAGTATAAATCTTACTTGTCTCATTGTTAATTCACATTCAATGTCAACTTGTGGTTTTGATGTGGCACGTTTGGCCAAGACACCCCACCCCATTATGCACCCCATACCCATCTTGTGGGCGGTTGTGGAAAGGGTTACAGAGGCACATAATGGGCTCAGGGACTGAACCCCACAATTCATTTAGCTAAGCAAGTTACAATCTTGATGAGCTAGTTACAAAATTCAATATAAGTCATCACATCAACAATGGGTTCGAGATCGACCTCAAGTACAGGTTCTAAATTAAGCAACTGACATATGTGGAGAGCTAGTATCAAAATTTATATGTTTGTCCTGCACACCGTTCCCCATCCAGTGGGCAGCGGTGGATAGGTTACAATCACTTAGTTGTTATCTACAGTTAGCAAACTGGGGATATTTGGCTAAAATTTCTGGTAGCAGATCATTTTGAATGAAATATTGACACATCGCTGGAACATTGGTTATAGAATTGTCTCTAAATTCATGTATCTTTTCGCACTCCATCACATAGTGACGGAGGGTGTGCGAATAATTTTGTTGACACAGTTTACATTTGGTCAGGTCTACATCAGCAGATAATGAGAATTCCCAGAGATACTTGTAACCGAGTCTAAGCCGAGCAGTAGTAACATCTAGAAGTCTGCTGATTTTATTGGATGATCCATAGATGTGTGGCTCCTCTTGTATGATATGTATGATAGATGGAATTACTAGTTCCAGTTTCTAGGCAGGCGATGAGTACTCACAATAACCTTAATTAAGCGTCAAAACAAAAATGTGTATACTCTTTTTACTCTCCTGACCTTAGTTCTCGAGCTATGTATTTCATTTTGGTACCAACGTGTTCGCAATAACATTCTCTAGAAGAAAATCAGCAAAAACGGTCACCAAAAGTTATATGAATACCAGCACCCAATAAATACCTACGTAGATGACTCGCCGTGAGTGCCCAAGAGCAACAAAATGTTTTTACTCTTGGGATTGTTATCACTTCCACACTTGTCCTACAGCGTTAATTTTGGTATCAATGTACTCGCAATGAAATTCCCAACACGGTGATATGAATATAAACGTAGAATAATGGTCGCTGCCCACCCGCAAGAGTGTGGGAAGTGGCGGAACTGTTACCCAGTATTGGTGACAAGACGACACATGGGCGATACAGTGCTTTGAAAGTTTATAATTATATCACTGTCCTGACATTATTATTGTATGTACGTCATTCATTTTTGTGCCAATGTTTTCGCAATAGAATGTTCTATGAGCCCGTAGGTAAAAAAGAGCAACAAAGCGTAAGATAGAATAGCACCATATATAAAACAACGCTGGTACATATCAGTGAGCGTCAAACACACACGAAATGTGTGTGTTTGATGGTGGTCAAACGATGTTTGATGTGTTTGATCAGGTGATGTCCTGATCCGCATAATTAATAATAAGTATAATAATAATATAATATAAGTATAATAATAGTATAATAAGAGCAAAGCGTTCCTATTACGAGAATAGATTCAAAGAAGCAAAAGGCAACATAAAAAGCACATGGAGAGCCATCTCTACCATCCTAGGAGCTAAACAACATTCACATAATAAGATAAAAATCTCCAAGGATGGTTATACACCTGCAACAGATCTTGAAACAGCAACTGAATTTAATAGCTTCTTTTCATCGTTTGGTGCTCACCTTGCCCGAAAAATCCCAGAGACTCAGACATATGTTACCACATATCTTTCACGCAGCTATCCAAACTCTCTTCTCCTCTCTCCGGTCAGCCCTACAGATGTTGTGTCCATCATTCACTCGCTAAAAACCAAAGCTGGGAACATTAGTGAAATACCATCGATGGTACACAGGCGTGCCACCCATGCCCTTGCACCATCCATAGCACTGCTGTTCAACAAATCCCTAGAGTGTCATACCTTCCCTGATATCCTTAAAAAAGCAAGAGTAACGCCAGTTCATAAAGGAGGTAACACGGCAGACATAAATAATTACAGACCCATATCGAATCTACCTATATTATCAAAATTATTTTTTTTTTTTTACAAACAGCTCTACTCCAATCTTGTAAAATTCAATATACTAAGTCCCTGTCAGTTTGGCTTCCGCTCCCAAAAGAGTACCAATGATGCTATTGTTAGTCTGCTTGACTTAATCTTCTCAGCCCTTGACAAAAGTGAGTTTCCAATTGAACTCTTCATCGGCCTGAGAAAGGCCTTTGATACTGTTAACCATAACTACCTCTTACTTAAATTCCACCATTATGGAATCCGTGGCCTTGCCCTAAACTATATCCGATCCTATCTTAGTAACAGACACCAATATGAAGCCATCAATGATATAACCTCTCCCACTCTACCACTTAATTACCGTAAAGGTGCCACAGAGCAGCATCCTAGGACCCTCCTGTTTCTTATATACATCAATGATCTCCCTAATGTCTCTAACATACTTAAACCTATATTGTTGGCTGATGATACTACTCATCTACTCTGACCCCAACCCACTCCTGTTAAATAATGTTGTAAACAATTAATTAAAAAAAGTCTACTTGTGGATGTCAACCAACAAACCTCACACAAAACATAGAAAAGACCTACTATATCTTATTTGGAAACAAATCAACAAATGCAATTCAGCTTCAGATAGATAATGTAAACATTAGCAATAAAAATGATGGAAAGTTTCTTAGCCTATACTTAGACAAGAGACTCAACTTCCGCACCCATATACAACACATAACTAAAAAGGTTTCTAAAACAGTTGGTATACTGTTTAAGATCAGATATTATGTACCCTACTCTGCTCTCCTCTCACTCTATTATGCACTTATCTATCCCTATCATTCTTATGGCGTTTGTGCTTGGGGTTCAACCTCTGCAAACTACCTCAAGCCCATCATCATCCAGTAAAAATCTGCTATCAGGACAATAAATAACTCTACCTTCAGACAACACACAGCTCCCTTGTTCAAATCCTTAAACATGCTAAACAAATTCACTCCATACATTCTCCTGTGTAAATTACGTTTATAAAGCCCTTTTTCTAACTGCAAACCCTGTTCTGAAACTCTTCCTGGACAGATGTAATAGAACACATGGCCACGTCCCCACCAGACATAAATATCTCTTTGATATCCCCAGAGTCAAACTTAATCTATGTAAACACTCTATGTAAATAAAGGGACCTAGTCTATGGAACTCACTCCCTTATAATGATTTGAAAAGCTGTCCAACTTCTGCCATATTCAAAAATAAAACCAAAAAGTACCTGTAGTACTTTTTAAGTACGAGGGAGTAATGCGCAAAGCGTCCCTCACCTGTGACGTCACAGCGTCACCTGACGCCATATCAACACATCGGCCATTTTGTCGTCAGTTCAGTCATGGCGAGGACTAACCCTTCATGCAAACTGCACCTACTATCAAGAAGAAGAAGATTTTGTGTTCCACCGATAGTATTATCGTAAGTAAGCACTTATATTTTATATTTTATTAAATTAATTGATTCTATTTTTCTGTAATAAAGGTCCAAAGGGTTGTTAAGGAACAAGGGTGTAGCGATACCGACGCTCAGTGCGCTCAACTCACACCAAAGTATCACCTGTGTAGCTTCTGTAATTAGTGTTAATTAGTTATGCTATAAGATAATGAAGCGAGTATAAGATTAACTCGCTACAAGGGTACTGTGTTGGGAGGTGAGGGCTGTTACTGGTGTCTGTGGGGATGTGAGGACTTGTACCAACCACTATCACCACCAGTACCTTGTCTTGCATCCTGCTTAGTATTCCTATTGAGATATGAAGTATTATTGCATTCATATAATTATTCATTCATTGTCATTACTATTTTTATGGGCTATGTTCTGTTACCCTAATGCTTTTTACCCCTGGGCATGTCCATTTACTCTCCAGCCCTTCACAAGCCACTGCTGCACCCCCTCCATGCCCATACTTACTGTGCTTATTCTTACAGGACTGCACTGCATTATGTGGTGCTCACTGCCTGGACACCTTGATACATGCATTATAGGGTTCTGGTAGTTGTTCTACTCACCAAGCCCTTCCAAGGCCAGGCTTGACATGTGAGAGCTTGGTCCAACAGGCTGTTGCTTGGACAGGCCCCTCAGGCCCACATATCCACCACAGCCTTGTTTGTCCGGCACTTCAAAATCAAATGTTTATTTACGTAAGGTACATACATATTTTTAGGTAAGGTACTCTTTATTTGGGTAAATTTATCTTCGTAGTATTTAGCTTTGGCTCGTCTAATTATCTTGGATAGCAATAACGAGTAATTCTTTGAGAATTCTTTGGAGACAATTCCTAACCTATACTTCTCCCAACCTATACTTCTTCTCAAGGTCATCTTCACTTCTTGAAGATGTTCAGGTTTTCTCTTGAAGATGTCGACGGTTGTTCCAGCAATACTGTATTTCTTTTATTGCTGAAAACCTGTTTTCAGCCATAAAAAAATAATCCTGAATCCAGAAAAAAATCCCTTTTGTATCGTCTGGAAATTTTCAAATATTGCTGATCAAACCTGAGTCTAAATTATTTGTATATATTATGAATTACAGAGGTCCCAGGACAGGGTTTTTAGGCACTCCACTTACATTTTCCCACTCTGACTTAACCCCCATTTATACAAACTCAGTCTTATCTTTTAGCTAATAATTTATTGTACACACCATACTCAGCCTGTGTAGGGTAGTTTATTGTGCATGTGTAGTATATATATTTGTGTAGTATATTTGGTATATTTAATGCCTCTAACCTCTCCTCATAGTTCTTGTCCTTCAGTTCTGGGAGCCACTTAGTAGCATGTCTTTGCACCTTTTCCAGTTTGTTTATGTGCTTCTTAAGATATGGGCACCATACAACCGCTGCATATTCCAACTTTGGTCTAACAAAAGTCGTGAACAATTTCTTGAGTATTTCGCCATCCATGCATTTAAAAGCTCTGAATATTATCCTTTACCTGCAATTGGTTGTTGCTGTATTTATAGATATGA